>NW_020271327.1:692130-1121349 GCF_002803265.2 Melanaphis sacchari | reverse complement strand
CCCCCAAACAACACAATGCTTCGACCGTATATCTATTATCCGTGCCCGTCGCCAACTCCCAACTTCCAGAGTCCCGGGCCAGTCGTAGGGCACCATGAACTGTGTACAACATCGCCCGGCAAGTCGACTTCTCTGCGCGTGACTCATGCATCGTCGTTGCGGTATGAGTCACGGACAGACGTCGAAAAAAATGTCGATTTGCACGATTTTTCGCAACTCTGGCAGAGTCCTAGATAATTTGTTGTCAAAAACGATAAAAACTATAAACAATTGTACCAAACATAATATTATGGACTACGTGTGGCATATGATTGGACGTCGTTTTTTGTTAAGTCTGTCTATTCTACCAGACATGAATAATATGACGAAGACGACGCATCTTCTATGAAGGATATCGTTATTACCTTTAAACCATTAAAATGCTACAGTTACATCAAAACGGCTCGATAAACAATGGTTACACTGTGAGTACTTACTTTCCACTTCATGACATAAAAATTTATACTAGATATTTAATTTTCGACCATTGGTGTTAATATGGCCATGACCCACCTAAGACATACCGTTCTATTTTTCATCTAAAAAAATGTCAAGTTCGTAGTCTGAAAACTAACAGACGTGTTGAATTGTACATTTTTAGGAAATATTTTTAGTTCTAATAAATATTTCAATTTTTCTCTAAATCTATTCTTCCCACCAAAAATAATACAAAATTTGGTTTGATTACTGAAAAATTTACAAGATGATATATTTTTATTAAATAACATTTATTATTTCATATTCTATTAACATTCTGGAAAGTATTTACATTACATTTCTAGGAAAATAATATAACATTTAAGTATTTTTTTTAAATTCTTTATTTTTTTTGAATGGCAATATATATTTTTAATTTTACAATATTCTAAAACAATATTTGAAATATTTTGTTGTATACAAATTGAAATTAGGAGAAGTAGTGTTTTAAGTGTTTTAAGTATTTAAAGTTTAAGTGAGTGTAGTATACTGGTTTTGGGGTACCTTGAAAAATGTTGATTTACAATTCTAACCATATATTGATTAATGAAATAATTTTATTAAATATTCTGCTTCAGAATAATATAAAATTAAAAATTTTATTTTATTTCAATTGAAAATGTAATAAAATTATTTTCAAAAATATTAGTAGAATTTGATTTATAAGTACTTATTGTTCGATAAAATAATCATCCTCTAAGTCCAGCAATTGATCTAAATTATTATTGGTGAAAAGAATACATACTTCAAAAAAACAGAAATAATGAGTTTTGTTAGATAAAAGAATCATCCAGTAGTATAAATATAGAAATAAATGTTTAATAAGAGAAGATTTTAATAAATTTTTCATCAAAAATAAAAATATTTTTCAAACAAATAAATTTTTGTTTATTGCAGGATTATTGTTAAATTTAATTTAGTATATAAGTAGATAAATATCTTAATACTCTTAACGTTAAAATTTATTTTAAACAATTCAAACATACAAAATAGATTTGCTTAAATTTATAATAAATATTTATTTTTGTTTTAGAATTGTATTGCTAGAGCCATGTATGATAACATTGCTGAAGCACCTGATGAATTAGCATTTAGAAAAGATGATATATTAACAGTATTAGAACAAAATACAGCTGGTCTTGAAGGATGGTGGTTATGTTCATTAAGAGGCCGCCAAGTATATTTTTTATACCATTTATAATTTTTATGTGCTTTATATTCTATTATTTTATATTTTTTTAGGGGATATGTCCTGGAAATCGCTTAAGATTAATACCCGGTGTTTATGAAGTGTCTGAACCTCAAATTATATCAACTTGTGTACAAAATAAAAATCATTTCAATCATGAAAGCAAGCATCAAAGCTGGCACGCAAACTTGAATACAGTAAATAAGAGATTTGATATTTTTATTTGCTTATTTAATTTATTTTGTTTTATGTAATTTTTTAAACAGGTGGCTTCGCAGCAAAAATTGGATGACCTTACTTATGATATTCCTCAAAAAACTATTGATTCTAATGGCTATAATATTCCACCTACCAATCATAGTAAGTAAACTATCGATATAATATTTTAGCCGTAGTTATTATTTATTACTCAATAGTATTTTGTGATATATAAGTTACTAATTTAACTTAAAATTTTTATTGATTAGCATTAGATCGGTTAACAAACGATCATACAAAACGACCACTGAGTATTGGAAGTAGTAGTGGTTGCTGTAGCGATAGCTATGATCCTCTTCCAAACCAACATCCTCTTGTTTCAAAAGAAAGTTATGATGTACCAAGACCATTAAATATACAAGTAACTCCAAGTAGTTCAATTAGCTCATTATCAACTGGTGGTATTTGCAGTAGTACAAGTGGAAGTGAATCTAATCGATCTAGTACTATTGGACTCAACTATGATGTTCCTAAAAACCGAACATTAGTTTCTTTGCCATCTGAATTTCAGAATTTAACTATTAATAGTCAGGTATAAACATATCATAAATAAATATTTTAACTGTTTTTAATATAAAAAAAATTGTATATGGAATAGGATTACGATGTTCCATCAAATAGTTTACAACCTAAAGAATTATCTTTAGACTTAAACTGTGCATTGGAGTGCTTAGATAAATTAACGTCTGAAGTTTCTTCTAATACCACTCAACTATTAAATTATGCTGGACCAAATTGGAGAAGTCAAAAAAATTTAGAAGCCAATCTTCTTAATATAAAAATGATATCTTTACGACTTAAAAATAGCTTACATCAATTTATTGAATTTTCAGAAGGATGTCTAGGAAATGCAGTTAATGCTCGTGATAAAGGTACATTTATTTTAAGAATTTTAATGGTAATAATTCAACTATCATTGTTTTTAGGAATTGCAACTAAACTTCATCCATTAGTATTTGATTTAATTAAAACTGATAAAATGATATGTTATTCCACAAAAGCTCTGGATTGTCTTGATTGGAAACCACATGTATTATACAGAGATTTAAATAATGAATGTGAATATTCTGAAGATGCCTTAGATAAGCTAATTTCATGTGCCAAACTATTAACTGATGACATTCGTCAGGTCACATCATTTATTAAGGTAATATTAACTCCAATACACAAGTTAATATATTATATGTAATTATTTTTTCTATTACTTTAAAATAAATTATCACAGGTACTTGAAATATTCAATAATTATTTATATTATCATTTTTTATGCATATACATTATAAAATTTTAAAAATACTTTAAATTTTTTTGAGTTAATGATAGAAATTTGGAACTTAAGGTTTTTTTTCTTTAAATGCCAATAAAAAAAAAAAAAATCTAAAAATTGATTACAATTTTTATCATAAGTAGTTCTTATTAGAACTAGAAAACCTAAACAATAAACAATGATTTATTTTTAATTGGTATTTGAAGTTCAAATTAACCTATTGTAAATATAATAGTAAAATAAATTACTTTAAATAGTTATATTTAAAAACTTATCACAATTACTTAATATACTTAGTGATATACCTTGAAAGACTGTCTCTGCTTAAAATCATTCTTATTAAATAATGGTGTATCATTAAATTCAAATTTAACACATCCATTACAGTAACTTATTCAATACTTTATTTACAGTTAAGTAGTATCCACTTTCCAACTTTTTTTTATTTTTATCTTATAATAATAAATAAGTAGTAACTAGATAAAATTCCATTACTATTGTATCACCTAAAATAATAATAAAACCTTATTTAAAATTAGAGGGATAAAAACTTACCTAACACCTAAATTAAAATTGTATTTAATTTTATTATTGGACTAAAGCCTATAAATTTTACTGTGTAGTATGTTTATTCAGTATTTTTAATAGAAACAAAAACATATTGTATTTTAATTTACTTTTTATCAGGGTAATTCAACTCTATTGTTTAAAAAAATAATTTCTGCTAATGATGAAGAAGATGATGATTATGAATACATAGGTGACGAGAATGGCAAAAAACCAACTTTAAGTAGTGCTTCCATTAAAAATGATAGTTCTTCTGAAATTTCTAGTAAAGAGAAAAAAGTAAGATATAGAAGTATCTTTATTTTAATATTTATATATACTTAAGCCTAATATTTCCAAACTTTAAAAAGTTAAAAATGTTTATTTATTAGTTTTCAAAATATTAAAAAAATAAACTTTGTTTTAGATATTTAATTACTACAGTCATCAAATCGTCAGTCAAACTGATTTGTTAACTAGTCACATCAACATGTTTTTACAAATTGTTAAAGAAAACCGTCCACCGCCAGTATTTATTATGAAAGTCAAGTATATAATTTTAATTGCACATCAATTGGTTGTTGTTGGTGATACAATATGTCGAAATGTTCAAGAGTCAACTGTAAAAAATCACGTGGAACAGTGTACAAAAGCTTTATCTGCTGGTATTTCGACAGTAGTTCAAAAATCTAAAATAGCCACACAATTATTTCCTAGTGTAACTGCTGTACAAGAAATGGTAGATTGTGTTGTAGAAATCTTGCATATAGTGAATGATCTAAAAGTATCTGTTTTAAAAACAAAATGAATTTTATGCGTGTTCGTATTCTGTTTAATTTATACTGCAGAGTGCTTAACGTTGAAATTTACAGCAAATGGTTAACTATTGTACTTAATTTTAACTTAAAGTGAAAACAATATGAGTATTACAATGAGGTGACTATAATGTTGATACAATTAATGTTATTTGAAATTCATAAGCTGTGCTTAGTAAATTTTTTTTTAATAAGTTAACAATCCATCAAAAAATAAAAAAAATGACACAACTATTTGCAGTAAAAAAAAACACATAATTTGGAGTTGATGAACTTTTAAATATTTAATATTATTAATGTAACTTGTTACATTAATATTTTTGAAAAATTATATGCAATAATAATATATACTCGATATACTATAACAGATTTAATTGGATAAAGGTAATCCATTGGTATCTACAATTGATAGATGCTTAACAAAACAAAATTGTCATTGATCCCTTCTCCTGCATATAGTATTGATCTAATATTCCTTAACATTTACCAAGATCAGTTTATCAATATAGTTTATAAAAAATTTACTTTTATGTATCATAAATTTTTAAAAAAATAGTTAAAACTGATTGAAATTAAAATATAAGTGATATGGTGGTGTTTGGTCGCAGTCACTAAATAGTGCTTTTGATTATTGGCAATGAAGTTATGCCCCACATACAAAAACACATGTTCCAAAAATTTAATGTACTATACTCTACTGTAACATTTATAAAATCCACTCAGCTTATGACCTAAGTTGTCAAAGCTTAATTAAAAGCAAAAAAAAATTATGTATAACGTCAAGTGTAAACTAAATGTAGAATTTTTTTTTAATTCAAAGGCAGACATTCTGTATATTGATATTACTTAAACTATTAACTGACAATAATTAATCCATATAACAAAACTATTTAACATGTAATATATTATTTATTTTTAAATTATTTGTTTACAAATTAATGTTTAAAAAAAAAAAAAAAATGTTATGTTAATTTAATTTATTTAACCTTTGAAACAGTATGCTCAAATGATTTTTTATGTATAAATTGAAAAAAAAGTAGTTAAATGTTCACTGCCCACTATATTGTATCATTAAAAAGTTAAATTCATTAATTTTGTTACTGACAGATAATTGTATGTAATGTAACATAATAAAGTAATTATTTACCAACCCTTCACAACTATGGCACATAGACTATTTTTATTAGCTACACCAGCAAATAATCCAAAAATTAATAATTTAATTTTTATAATGTACAATGTACTTACTATAAAAGTATTTTCAGAATATCCAGTGTTAAACATACCTACAATAATTTTGTTAAAGTATGGAGAGAATATATTACATTTATACTTCTCTAAGCAACCTGCAATAGTAATTATTAAAAATTTGACTTTTTACTAATTTTAAATATATCAAATTTCTGTAAAACTAAGAATTGTAAGTATGATTATATATATGTTTTAGTCTAAAAGTTTTATAATTTGTAGATTTTTTAGAACATTTAATGATTTAAAATTTTTAAGTACCTACTGTAATTTTCTTTTCAATTAGTTATTAATATTTTTTTGTTTACTAAAACAAATGAAATAAGGTAGCTGTGAATATGATTTTTTTTATACTTATTAGTTTTATTCATTTGAAAATCTAGTCTGTTTATAATTAATTTTAACCATAATGTATTTATTATTTTTATAAAAAATTTATATTTTATTCTGTGATTTTGATTTGTTCCTACATGTTTTTTGTGCATAAATATTTTATTTTATACATTTATACAAAATAATTAATATTTAATGAATCTCATTTTTTTTTTAAATTTATATTTTTATTGTATTTAATTATTAATCATCAAACCTATGTTCAAATACAAGTTGAAAAAACTGCCAATATATATAGCATAATTTATAATTGCTATATATTTTTGCTGATAAATTTTTAATTCATTTAAAAATTCCCATATTTTATCTATAAATGGTGAATAAATAGTTTTTTGATATATTATATAAAATTATTATACTAATAAATTAATATAGTGTACAACTTTTATGGTTCTTATGAACAATAGAGTATTTATTTAACAAGGTTGTGCAATATTTTATACATTTTTGATTTACTGTGTTAACTGATAATTATGTGAGTTAAAATTATATGAATTTAGTTTAATGTGACATGTTATTATAATTTAAGAACTATATCTTTTTATATTAGATAATTTATAATATGATAATTAGGATATTTAAATTAGATTTTCGAAATTAATAGAGTTAAATACAATAATGAATAACTAATTTTTAGATTTTAAACAATGTGAGTAACTTATTAGCATATTCATAGTTTTTACTTTTATAAATAATATAAAATTCTAATACAATTTACTTTAAATATTAGCTTTTTTATTTTTTTGTACTGTAGAAATTAACTGCTATTACGAATATATGAAATAATTTGACATTCCATAATACAAGCAATATTTTTTACTAATTTTATAAGTAAATATAACTATTCAAAATATATGGTATATCAAGTGATAATGCATAAATAAATTTATTGTGTATACCAAATAATTTTGTTATTTTTTATTTAAAAAATATACTAAATAAACCATAAACTAACGATAAAATCAAATAGGTCATCAAGTCCATCGTCTCCCTGATAACATTTCAACTGCTCTCGAAAATCAAGAATACTGTATTGGACTCTTTTTAGATATCACCTAGGCGTTCAATAGAGTCTGGCATGAAGACTTACTTTATAAACTTCAACTCTTTATGTGTGCTCCTTACTATCTTGTTAAAATTATATCTAGAAAATAGATCATTTGTTGTACGTCAGGGTAATAATATTTCATCCAAAAATATGTACCAGAGTTTTATGGGGTAGTGAATTATCTTCTGACCATATAATGTTTGTATAGCTAACATTCAAAACAAACTACTTATATATAATTCAATCACAAGACCAGTTTGGTCTTGTGGAATCGCATTTTAGGGTCTACCCAAACCTTCAAATATTAGACAAAAGTTTAAACATTTCAATCAGTTACACTGAGGCTACTAACTCATGCCCCATGGTACGTTTCAAACCTTTCTCTAAGACTCTAAATAATGACTTAAAATAAGTATTACCACTGAACTAACCAAAATATTAAATTAACTTTTCTATCAAAATTTAAGAACACACACAAACACTCTAATATCCCATATGTTCATCGCCATCTTCCCTAAAAACCCACCGTACAGATTAAAACGTAAAAGTGAAGAGACATATTATATTAGAAAAAGAAGTATTACCAATAGGTTTCATCCTTAACACGTTACTCATGTTATTTTAATCTTGTGTTTTGTAAATATCAAATTCACTTATTGTAAAAATTGTACACAGATTGTGAAGTTTCTTCACTGAATAAAAAAATCAAATAAATATTTAATATTAATTATTTTGCATGTTAAATTATTAAGAAATATTATGGAAGCCAATGATCAATTGATTCTTTCTAAAAGAAATAATTATTAATTATACATGTTTTCTAATTCAAACAAAAACTACTAATACAGTTTTTATCTGAGAAATGTTTTATTAATCGACTATCAATACGCTTTAATCTAAAATTATTTACCGTAAAGTAAAAAGTAAAACTACAATAAAATTATACTTAATACAAATTATCTAATAAATGATTTAAGTCAGTATGATATTACAAAAAAATCTAAAGAAAACAATGACATGTAAATTTTCCTTATAATTGTTTTCTATCAATTTTAATATTTAGTAATTTTCTTAGCAAAGATAGTGTCTTTATAGTACAAAGATTATGCTTTTACTTTAACTACGACTTAAAATTAATTTAAACTATAATTTTATTGAACTGATTGTGTAATATATGAGATAACTGAAGTATTAGGTCATGTTCAATCAACACTCAACAGTATTAAAAACAAAGAGTACAAAGAATACAAAGAATAGTATACTTTTTATAATTAAACAAGTTATAAATTACTAACTTTATTTAATATATTTTATTCAATCTATTCATGCTATGACAGAACCTTAGTAAATTGTTTTTATTTAATCATCAATTTGGTCATTCAATATTCAAAAATAAAATAATAGTTTATTATTTTTGTATGAATAGAAACATGCTAAGTAACAATATATACAATTGTGTAATACATTTAAGAAACAATATAATATTTTCTTTTTTACTAAATGACATTAATATTAATACAGTAAGCATAAGCTTATATGATATATTAAACTCAGGGTTAGGTTTAAAATATGTTTAAAAAAAAAAAATACCCGAACATTGAAATTAAAATTTTTTTTTTAATATTATAAGAAAAAAAGTATACAAATCATTTAGATTCAATTTCAATCTTTTTCATAGCATTAGATAAAGAGTCGCTACTTGGTATTTCGTCATCAGCACACAACAATGTGAAGTGTGACAAGTCTTTTTTCATTGCATATGCATCTTCACCATCAGCATAATATTTTGGTTCAATTTCAGAAATAGTAAATTTCAATGTATTTGTATATAAATTCAAAGCAGCTCTGTTGCTTTTGCGCACATGCAATGATACATATTTAGCCTGGAAACATTCTACCATTGCTCTAGCTGCTTGATCCATCAATTTTTGTGCAAGTCCTAATCTTCTATGTGATCGCTTGACTGCAAGTGATGTTATATGTCCATGAGGATTATCTTCACAATCTTCTTCCATTTTTGCCAAAACATAACCCACAATGTTTCCTTTTTCATCCTCTCCCACATAACTTAATTGTGGCCATGATAAACCATGATAGAAGTAGTACTTCATTTGGTAATTTTCAGGAAGACAAAGCAAATTACAATGCTGCATATTCATTAAGTCATCTGGTTTAGCACAGCGAATATTCATTTTTTGGCAGTTGAGTTACTTAAAGAGTCTTTTGAGATTTATTAGAGTTACTAACTTCAGGTGTTTGCTGAGAAATAAGTTCTCGAACTAGTTTAAATTTTGACAAATACAACTTCCAAACTAAGCACCACCCTAAAAAAATAGAAACAAATATATATAATTAGTAAATCAATTTTTTCTTCTTTGGTTAATAAATCTATATAGGTTGGGTTGTATACCTAAAAATTAAATTCTCTAAATGGCCAATTAAAAAAATAAATATATTTTGATATACATTAAACTAAGAACTTATATAATAACTCAGCTATAAAACTATGAGGACATAATTTGCTATTTAACATTAGTATGATTTGTTCTTTTAATTTTCAGACAAGATTTAAAACATCTATGCAAACCATCACAATTATAAATACTCATATCCCATTTTAAAATTAAAAAACTAAATCAAATTTGTATCTTTAATTTAGATTATATGTCAATTTACTCTTAGGACTAACAATGCAAAATTAGAACTGTTTAATATAAATCTATTTCGTAGACTGAGACAACACAGGAAAGTACTACAACTAGTATACCTCAAATGTTAAGGTTAGTATTTTAAGTAGCTTATACTTTTTACAAATATATGTATTTAAAATAATAATTTATCTTTTCCACAAAAATACAAAACTGATCACTAGGTGTTCTATCAAAATAAATAATAATTATAGTTAATTATATAAGAAAGGTCAAATAGAATAATTGTATAAAAAACTTCTATGAAAATATTTACATATATTAATAACACAGTTTTTTCTTTTTTTACGAAACAAACAACACATGTAACCCCATATTGAAATTCAACTACTTAAATGAATAATTCCAAATGTTTGAGGTTTTTATTTATAAATAGTAATAAAATATTGATTAAAGCAGATTTTATCAAACATCATTGGAAATAATGGTATTACCTATATAAGGCAATTGTGTATTTAAAATAAAAATGTGAAAGACAAAAGGTATTGATGGACCTTACCTATGAGTATGAAAAAAATTACAACGATAAATGATGCGGCTACTGAAGCTAAAATAAACAACCACTCCATAACATAATTCTATAAAATGTTGTGATTTAATTTACGTTCAGAAACGAAGATGGAAGTGATAGATGATAGTACATTAACTACACTGTTTCAAAAAATAAAATTTACTATTATTATTATAAACGCAATTCTGAACTTAAAGTCACGGACGATATTGTATCAAATTCACTAATTCACATGTTCTTATCATGAATAAACAGTCTGATCATCGTGGTCTAGATTATTTTATTGTTCTGTAAAAAAAAATAGTCAGATAGATTACCAGTGCATCCACAGAAGTATTTGAACACAATATTTTAATGCAATCTTAGAAAGAGACGGATACAAAACAGATTTACCAATTTTGATAATAAGAACCTGATAAGAACATATATCTTTAAAAAAAGTTTATCCCAAACGGCTAACAGTGCTAACACCCAAGCTACAGAATGTTGATAAAATGTCAAAATCTCAATTCCCGTTTCGTTCTCCAGCAAAATTGCAAATTAATAAATATATAATTCTAAAAATCGGTTCCATGTCATTGGTGATCAGAAAATCTCAAATCTGTATTAATCCAATTTTAAAAGTGTTAACATAGCCACCGCTCACCGACAAACTATCCACCGGTATTTTTTCATCTTTTCTGTGATAGTTGATAATTACTATAGTCACCAAAACCAAATACTGAATAGATGTAATCTATTCTGTCCTGTAGTTATCATCATACACGTCCAATTTTAAAAACTTTAAATAATAAAATATGGAAATTAAAAATTATTAATTATCAACCTTCTACTTTTTAAATTCCTTCCACTGTTTTCCTAAATAGGTACACAAAAATTTAACTGTGGCGGAATATTAAACCAATATTAATGGGCATTGGATGATAAAGCCATATGGGTAGGGAAGGTATATCATGTATGATATTGTGATGATCAACCTATTATATAAAACAATTAACAAACTTCTTCTAAGAACAACAAATAATAATACTTAATAAATCAATATAGATCCATGCATCTATTTTCATTATATTATTATTTGGTTAATGATTGGTCATTAGTTAGAAAATAAGTACCTACCGATCTATGTTGCCTATTAAAAACTAAGTATCTCTCTACTCCCGTACGACGCTTGCCCATTAATTATATATTTAAGTTGATTACAACAATATCAAAATAATATACTTACTCTGAAAATATTATGTTATTATTATTAGCTATTATTATTTTTAAAAATGGATAGGTAGTGGTAGTATAGTTATGCAGATTGGAAACTGAAGTTATTCACATTTATTTTTGCCACTGAGCTTACATCATAAGAGATGTGTCCCGTTTGTAATTTTTTATATTGTATTTGGTCTCCAAGAATTATATTTCATACATTTTACTAATTTCTAGTAAAACAATTAAAATTATGTGAACCTTTCAAATATATCTAAAGGTTAGATTGCTAGTCATAAGTGTTGATGCACAAGCAATAATTATTGTCAAAAATATGTCGTTAAATGTGAAATAATATCATCTTTAACTTTTGTGGCGTTTCAACGATTTTTTAGAACATAACTGTATACTAATTAATATTTTTCAGTTTTTATTTATTATGGTTAACATCAATACTTAAAATGGATATAATTAATTTGAATGGTTTTCATTTAAGCGAAAATTCTAATTATACGTGTAACGAGACAAGAACGCACAAGTGCCGCGCTCTTGTGTCGTACATTAGCGTGATACTATCACATCAATGCGCCGACGCCTATTAAATACTAACCAGATGGCATATATCCCGCCGCCGTCATTGCAACCCGCCTTTTACTCATTTTTATATCGACTACATCTCATCTCAACAAATAATCACATACATCGCTGTTTAATATAAACATCCCAAAAAATTAATAAAATAATTCCCCGATAATTATGGCCCTAGAAATTAATGCAAAATTCAAGAAACTTAAATTTCATTACATCTGTCAAACAACTCGAAGAAATCATATAAACCCGTCGGCGCTGTCAGCAAACACACTTCCCGCCTCCGGCCTTTTTCTTATCCCGTAACTGGTTGATCACTCACCGGAAGGTATATACGACCTTCATACGGTGACGTCACATCAACTATATAGTTACCATAGCAATTTAACCACGACGAGCTGCAGTGCCCACTTAAGGTTTACTTTAAGTCGGGACCAACACTCAGTTGTACGGGGTATAATTATATATCTTAATATATATTTTACAATATAATATTGTGAAATACAAATATATTAAAATATATAATATTTTGTATGAACCCAAACTTCCCAGTTATATATTACGAAGAATAACTATCAAGAGACAACAGTGAAGATTATTCCAGACACAGAAACAGAACTACGATACGATCCAGATCAAGACGGTAAATAAAGGACAACGTTGTTCAATCTCCCTCCCGTGAGTTTCATTCTTATATAAATATATCATTAAATGAATATTTGTCATATTATCCTATATTTTTATTGTATTTAAAAGACATAAAGTCATATAATAAAAAGAAAATAATGTAAATATTTCATATACATATGTAAATTTTCATTTTAAATAAAAGTTAACGTAATCAAAAACCCAAGAGTTTAAATTTCGTTACATACGTGTAGCTTATATAGTTAAATAAAAATGGTTCGTTATGCTTGGACAATTTGTATAATTTTAGATAGAACAAAATTGAGCATGACAGATAGTTTTTACTATTTTATGTAAAAAAAAATGTCAAAAACAATACAATTTCATAAGGTACCTATATTTTATGTGTGTGAAGAATTTTATTTTTGTTTATAAAATATATATTTTCTGTATTAAGTACTAATATGTATAGTATAAGAATACAAAATTATACTGCTACCATCAAAATAATATTTTTTTAATAGTATCTAATAATTATTATGTGATATTAAAATTATATCTCAGTTATTTCTATTTCCTAAGAAAATTGATATATTTTATTATTACTCCAGAACATTCAAATTGTTAGAACCGTCCCTGTCAAGTGATGGAGGTAAATAATTATAAATGGGATCGAGACGTATAATGATAAAACCAACGACTATAACCAAATGGCGTTTTAAGAATAGTACAAAAAAGAATATAACGTCTACGTGGCTATGTTACAGGCTCGGGACTAACATGTTTACATTTTGACAACGGATGTTTATTCGTGCTTTGTGAATGAAAATATAAATTATTATGTAGTGCACTATGCGAAATTAGATTATTATTCATCCTTATTCTAAGAATGTTTACCTACTGCTTAAAATACACTGAAAACAATTTTTTATGAAATTTGGATTTGTTAATAGTTAAAAAAATATTAACATACTTATTCTTTCTTTCAATTAAACAAATTGTAATTTAATATTTTAATAGTTCAGAATTTAAATCAAAAATACAAATAAATAATTAATTTTTAATTGCAAACAATATGAGAAATGTGTAGGTACTTGACTAAAATATATGAATATTAGAATTTAATTCTTCTTATACTTATTAGTATTTAAAATTTTACAAAAACAAACGTATTTATGTAAATTTTAAAGTTTGAAATACAAGTATTTAAATAATGAAATTAAATTTTACGCTGAATTTGTTTTTTTTTTAATGATTTATTTACCTAATAGTAATTCGTATTTCATAGATAATTTAATTATAAAAATGACAAATATTGTAAATTTAGATAATTATTTATTAGGTACAAGATAGGTTTATAAATTATACACAAATACCGAGTAGGAATTTAATCTCATTCAACGATGATGAAAATTATAATGTGTCCACATTCATGAAGCTAATTGCAATTCTTACTACTCAATTTGGGCCCGACTGTTGGTTAAAATAAGATCTAAAGATGTGATATCTGTATCTATGGTTATAGGTGCAATGGATAGTAGGTACCTACCTATAATATGATATAGGTACTTATAATAATCGTTATAAACGATAAATTATTATTTTACTCACATGGCCACATATGTATAATAAATTTAGTCTGTAGCCGTAAATCCGTAAATACAAGACATGTACATCATAAATTTATTTACATTATTATAAAGACTTTTAATTACATAATACAATATTATTTGAGTATATACTCACACAGCTCCACTAATTATAATTTCATTCTTGGGACGTTGGTCATGTACAGAGTATTATGTATATATCATAATTATTTTCAAAATATCAATCATGCCGTTTGAGTGTAAAACTTTTACGGCGATCTCATAGACTTTCACACCTTAGTGCCTCACTGCCGTACATCGCAGTCTTCCGACGAGCGAAAAGCCGAAAACGGTTTGCTTTGCCGCCGCGGACTTTTGACACCCAATGGAAGACTCTGCGGGACAGGGGTGCCAACGGAGCGATAAGCGCGTGCAACATGTGTGCCACGGTGTTTTCCGTCTTGTCCCGTTCATAATATACAAATACAAAATATTTTACACACACAAATACACAATTGTTATACATTATTTATCTCCGTGGAGCGATAGTGTGCGCGTGTGTGTTTTTTAGTTTATGTGTGTGTGTGCGAGCGAGTTTTAAGACCATCGTCGGTGCGTTACTATACTACAAAACTACAATACCACGTCTCTCTCACTCGCACCAGTCTTCCATCGACCATCACGATTCCCGATATTAATATTACTATTTGATGCGTTCTTTATGTGGTGAGTTTCGTTAAAAATGGCGTTTTACATCTTCGCGGAACGTGACGAGTGACAACGAGTGCCGTTAGCCAGAAAACCGATCAGTACGCCCGCCTACCTTGCGACGCGTTTACGGTCTTTTTCTTACACGCGCGACCCGTTAAATCCCATTCATCTCGTTCGCACTTACTCGGTAACCGGTGTTTTTGCAGAAAGTAAACATGCCTGGCGCTTAGTAGCCGCCAGTCGCCAGTCCGTCTCGTATCGAGTACCGTTTCACGTTGGTTAGGTACGCCAGTAGGCAGTAACCAGTTAAATACTGCATTACGACTTGCGCAATTCCGACGTTCTTATCTCGCGAACGTTCACCGGCCGTTGTTATTATCTCTATTGTTGTTATTGCGCTCCATCAATCCACCGTTGTCATTGTGCTCATCACTATGGAAGTTGTCGAAGTTAATGATTATCAGTGTCATTCTGACGGTGAAGAAGTCGTCTTACTGGACCTAGACAAGGCAAACGGTGTGGAAGACTCTCCCGAGGTTCACGAAGTGACTGTGGATGACGCCAGTGGCATGGACGTAATAGAAACGTGTGAAGACGACTCTCAAGATCGTATGGAGATCACTGATGTCGTTATCGAAATAGTTCCAAACGACGGAGGCAATGCATCTGTTGGTACTATCGCTGACGGTGATGTTTCTGCATCGTCTGTGAACAACGTATCCAACGATATAAAAATCGAGAAGGGAGATGATGTTCCAATGGATGTCGATCTGGAAGACAAAGTTGTTGAGTTGACAAATGAAGTAAATAAAACTGAAGAATCAGATAAAAACACCAATGATACAACAAACACTACTGAATCTGTCATCAAGAATAAAGAAGATGCTGAAGAATCGAGTGAAGTTAACAATAAGACTAACAAAACGAAGAGCTTAGTTAATGAGGCCAAAAAAACTGATGGTCCGTTAGTTTTAACCAAAGATAAAGTAACTGTTACAATTCCCCAACATATCGCTGGACGTGATATGGCGTCTTTGTCTGAAGAAACGCTTCCTCGTTCTGGAAAACGAATGTTAAAACCTAGGTTTGGTGTTAAAGTACCTTACATTCACATGACAAGCCAGATTGTAACTCAAGATGAAATCGCTAAGGAGTTATTTGAAAGATTTCAACAAAAGTATCCAATTACCCGTGTTGATAAGCCAGACAAACTTTTTTCAATGAAATTATCACATCGAATATCCAATAACATTTCTACATTAAAAACTCCAGATGGAAAATTAAAAGATGTTTCTAAAACCCCCAAAAAGTTGTCGAGTACTAAAAACGAGTTATTGAATAAAAAAACAGAGAAAATAGATGTAGATTCGAGTAATAAATCGACAATTAGTAAACCAGATCCTAGTAATAAGCCAGATTCTAATAATAAGTCAGATCCTAATAATAAGCCAGATCCTAATAATAAGCCAAATGTTAAACCACCAAGCTCAACACAATCTATAGAAAATAATTTAAACAATATTGAAAGTCCAAATGTTCAGGAATCCAATAATGATTCCAAAGAATCCATGGAAGTTAATGATTCCAAACATATTGAACAAATAACTAATACTTTACAAATTTTAGATCAATCTGCTGATCAGCAAGTCAATAATGTATCTGAAGATAAAAATGATGAAAAAATATCTTCTAATGAAGAATTAATTGCTATACTCGAGGATTTTGAAAATATTGAAACACCAGATACAAATGAAAATGTTCCAGAAACACCAACACCAACGCCACCAAAACCACCAGTAATGAAAAAGAAAATAATTCGAAGTACTACTAGAACTAAAAGATCTAAACCAAAATTGGATCCTGAGTTAGAAAAACAAATAGCTTTAAAACAGCTTCAAGAAGTTTCAAGACCAAAAAGATTTGATTCTCTTTATGCTAAAAGAAAATTAGAAATTGAAAAGAAACTATTAGCCAAAAATGATCTTAGTACTGTTTTGAAACGTAAGAAACCAACACCTGATGATGTACCTGAAGTTAAAATAGCTATTGATCAATATATTAAATCGTATACAGATAAACGTCAATCAACTGTTAAAGCAGAACCAATCTCCAATGATGAGACTATTAGTGAAAATACTACTGAAGAAATTGTGCCTGAAATTAAAACTAATAATGTCGTTAAAGCAAGAACAATGAGAGAAATTAATCGTCTTTTAGGTGATGAAGGAGCAATAAATATGATTTATTCGCTTGAAAAAAGAAGATCTCCTGGTAATAATAATGCAAAGAATATTCTTCCATCAACTAGGCGCAAGAAAAAAGACTTAATGTTGAAGACTAAATTAGTTAAAAATGCCATGCTCAAAATGAGTTCTCCAGCTACTGCATCACTATCATCTAATCGCCTTGGACGCCGTTCAGATGTATGCACTCCATCCATTTCACCTGAGAATAAGTGTACAAGGAAAACTTCTATAGATTCACAGGGTTCTGATCAGTCTATTAATTTCTCTGGTAGAAAAACAATTCCAGCTGATGAGTCTAAAATTATTAGAAAACATTCATCTAGTAGTGAAGCATCTAGTGTTGGTGGTAGTCCACTACTTCCAGTTCCTGAAGCTATACCTATCAATAACTTGGCTATAAAACACACGCCTGTAAAAGCCTTGAGAGTATATACTCGAAAAAATAAAAATTCCAATGATGTAATATTATTAAATTCAAATGATACACCATTTGTTGAAGTGAATAAAGGAACAGGTAAAAATTTGGTTAAAACCAAAAATTCCACCAACCAAAAAGTTAAAAAACAACCTGTACCAGCATCTACAAAACTTTCAAGTAACTAAAGTTTATAAATAAAATTTTGGATAAGTTTAAATTTGAATTTAAATAGGTTTTATTATATTGTGCTTTTTAAACAGGATCGTTAGCAGAAAGCATTAAAAAAGAAGTTGAAGATACTACATATGATGAAATAACTTTAAGACGTTATGATGGAGTAGTACATATTACATTAACACCAGTTTCAACCGTTATGAAAAATGCTTTAAATATATCGGTAAATCCTGTTCTTTAATATTCAATAGTTGTTTTAAAAAATGTATTTATATTTGTATTTTATTCAATTATTAGGTTATGGAAGAATTGATGAAAGAGTTGAATAATTTAGAAAATGATGATACTTGTAAAGTGGTTTTAGTGTCGTCGGCTGGTAGAATATTTTGTCAAGGTTTGGATATAGCACCTCTAGTGCATGATGATCCAGAGAAATGTAAAGAAGCAGCGTTAAACATTTCATCTACTCTTAAGTAATTTTGATTAAAATTTGAATATTCTATGTTTTAAATCTAAGTCAATCCTTATTTATTTATTTTATTCTGCATATTTGAATTTATCTAGTTGATATCATGAAAATGTAAAATTCATTTAATACCAATACAAGTACATATATTTTTTTATTACGGATTTCTAATTGGGGTTTAAATAATAATTGGTACTTAAAAATTATTTTATTTTATCTATATTTTTAGTAAGCTATTAATTTGTATCAACTTAACTAGTATTATCTATTATTTGTTTTCTATTTAACAAGAGAATATCCTGCTTCTGCATTTAATTAAAATTATACTTTTCTTTTAAGTTTAATAAATATTAGAAATACTGTAATATATTTGATTAGGTTTAGGTAATTTAGGTACTATTTATCAAAAAAAAAAAATATTGAGCACAATTTATTTAATTTTGTTGGTGAATATTTTATAACTATGGTTATTTTAAAATGAAACAATATTTTTATCTTTCAATACTATTAAATTTAAGCTTTAATATAAAATATAATAACTGTATTTGTTTTTTGACAGGAAGTTTATTACATGCCTAAGTGATTTTCCCAAGTTACTTGTAGCTGGTGTTGATGGAGCAGCAGTTGGACTTGGTGCTACTATGCTAGTCCACTTTGACTTGGTTTTTGCTAGTGATAAAGCAACTTTTGAAACACCATATGCACAACTTGGTCATATTGCTGAAGGTGCTGCTACAACTATTTTAGGTAGACTTTTAGTTGCAGAAATGATTATGGGTAGTCAGAGATTAACTGCTGGACAAGCTCACTATTATGGATTGGTGACTAGAACACTATGGCCTGATCGATTCCACGATGAACTAATACCATTGGTAAAAGCATTAGCTAGACAGTCATTACAGGTTAGTTTTTTTATTTAAAAAAGTCTTCATACAAATTTATTTAAACTTAATTATAATTATTAAATCTAATAATTTGTTTTAAATTTGGATTAATTGATTTTTTTACAAACATTGATAAAAGTAAAAATTAGTCTCCTTAAGTACATTAGTGTTATTTGAGCAATAAAATCATTATCAGACTTATTTTAACTCTGCACTTAACTGTGTGCATTCCGCTCGGTATGATGTTCCATAAAATAACATTTCATATGTTGTACTCTCTTGTCTATCTTTGTGTAAACACAAATGACCGTATGGACAAGTGCATTTAGTATATGTTGAGTAGTAATCTGTTCTTATATATCCACAAAATTCTCCAGAATTACAATCCTTTAACTAAAAGAATACAAATTAATATATATTTTTTTCATAATGAAGAATATATTATAAGCTTATATTTATATACCTTTTTACATTTGAATAAATCTTCAACATAACTTATATCAGTAGTTTCGTTGTGTTGGTCTTTTTGTTCATGTTTAATTAATTCCCAAGTTGTATGATGTGGACAGTTACAGTGGACTTTGGCTTTTATCTTAACATCATTATCTTCTCTACTTTTTACAATTGTTATAGATTCATCAGCTTTTGTTGTACAATCAGGCAATTCATTAATAGGTTTACAAAACTAAATTAAAATTGTTGTTTATTTTAGTTAGGTTATTAATATTTATCTATCTGATTATGATAAAAACCTTAAGTTGTGAACGGTTATCTAATGGCATACTAAGATTATCATTTGTGCTCCACTCCCATGGACATTCTTCACGATTCGGGCATTTACATAAACGTTCGACTTGATTTGGAAACCAAAATCTAAGATGTACAATATTACATACACTATGTTGTTCACAAATGCTCAAGTCTCGTTCACTTTTTGCCTTAACAAAAATTAAACATAAATTTATTATTCTTTCAACACACCAAACATAGATAACAATATTTACTTGTCCTGGGTATATAAATACTGCATTATCTGTTTTACTAGATGTAACTGTAGTAAATGTTGATATACAATACACATTGACTAAACTTATTAAAGTGTATGCAATATAATTAATCCACATGATTATTTAGCAATAATTGTTATTAACTGAAAAATTAAATTAGTTAATTGTTTACTAAAAGCTACTGTTGATTGATAAATAATATACAATATTTTTGTGTTTAGGCAATGGTAACTTCTAAAGCTCTTCAAAAACAAGAAACCAAAGATAAATTGGCAAAAGCATTAGAGTCTGAAACACATATTTTAGTACAGCAATGGACTGGTGATGAGTGTCAACAAAATTTACAAGCATACTTGAAAGATGCAGTTGACAACATTAATACCTAACTATAAAGTGAATTTATAATTTGTTTAGTGTTCACCGTGCGGCCTCAAAAGTTAATAATTTTATGGGGTTAAAATGCTACTCGTCAGAAACGTTGTATAGGAATTTAACTGATGTTAATAGGTAGCCAATATCTAAATTATAGAGGATTTAGAATAACTTTTATACTTTAATTATTTCCAACTGATTCATTTTTATAACTAACAATTATATTTTATTTTAATTAGGTTTTTTGGTTAGTTTATTAATTGTAAGCAATTACTTATAATTATAAATTAGTAATTTTTTATTTTCAACCAATAAAGGGTTCATTTCACTAGAATTTATTATAGAAAAAAACAGTTTCACATTTTAGCTCTTTACTTTTCATTAGCATTTTATTATATATATATATATTTTTTTTTTTTTTTTGAGCACTGGCCTTAATAATTTATTTTTATTTATAAATATACATTTATAATATTTGATATTTATTATTTTAAAATTACAATATAATACTTTAATTATGGTACTCCTATTTTATTTAAAATGTTTAAGTTTGAACTACTTTAGTATACAATTTATGTTATTTCTCATACATTATTTATTGTTATAATATCTGTTCTGTATTAATTTTTTTGATTTGAAGTAAAAAAAAAAATCTATTGTTGATGTACATTATATTGCAGAAAAATCTCATTTTTTTTTTTCTAAATTCTAAATTATTTTAATGTTATAACAATGAGATGTGCAATTTATGTTAAAATAAAATTAAATAAATTAAATTTGCTTCTGTTTTTTGATTTACATTCAATCATTATAAATTTATTACCAACAGGACTCAAACTAAATCTTTATTAATAGAACATTAAAAATGTAATCTGAATAATTGTTATATGTTAATTTTTCATGTTAGTTTAATGATGTTAGTAAATACATTTTATTAACATGATCCTATTACATTTGGGTATACATACAATACATATATCTAATGATGGTTTAATTTTTAACCTTAAAAGATAATATAGTATATTATTATATAAGTTGTATTTTATGTTAATGTACAGTATAAAATACAATAATATTGCATAAACTAAATATTTGAGACTAATATTAATTTATATGACTTTTTTAGACTTTAATATTATATTATTATTTAATCTTTAATATATATATGTGAATGTATTTTATGTATTATCAAATTAAACAGTGATCATTATTTCATGTTAAATATTTAATTATTAAAATAATGATGGGTCAGATTTATATTTATTGAATAATAAATGAAAATTTCTATTTTTGTTAAAAGTATAACTGAATGTTAAAAAAATTACTATCAATTTTAATAAAAACAAATAACTTGTAAACAACATTCATAAGAGTGAAATTAGTTATTAACTTATTTGTATTTTTGGACAGAAATGTATTACACATGTAAATTATATCACGGTTCTTAAAGAAAAAAATGTTGTTTTTTTTTTTTAAAGAAAATTTAGGTTACTTTATACAAACTAAAATATCAATTTTGAACTTAATTGTTGAAAGTATTATATTTTGATCTGTTTGAAAGTAATTAATATTATATTCATATTTGTTTACAAATTAATAAATGATTACAGTTCACAAACATGGTTGCTGTCTCTTAAGAATAATGACCATAAAATACTTTCAAGGAATTACACAATTTTAATTTTTTTTTTAATTTATGTATTCAGTTGTTAAGAGTAAGTAAATTACTATAATAACAATTTTGTACTTAATAAATTATTTAAATTCAGCTATAAAAATACTACGGTTAAAATATATAATGCAATTATTAAAAACTATATTTAATTGTATTAAAAATCATAATTCATGGGGTAAATTTTTGCTTAACGAAAAGAAAGAACTCAACATCCTTATTTTTTTAAAAATAAAAATTAGTATTTAAAAAAAAAAGGCAATCAATATTCAATTAAAATTTAAAAATATTAATTGATTACTTGTTTTTTAGTATGTATAAGTATAAACAAAATAAATAATCCACATAAATTCAAAGTATTATTTACTTTAAATTACAATAGAATTATTGACTCAATAATTAACACATACAGTCTAATTCACTTATAACAATCTTCAAGGGACCTAGAGAATTGGATCGTTATAACTGAACTTTGTTATACCCAGATTATAAAAAGTAACTATACATAAGATATAAAACCAACCAAATATATTGGTTGGAATCATTTTACCCAGAATATCATTATATACGGCCTCATAATAAACGAATTTGACTAGTATTTTTCAATCAGATGATTACTACCTTATTGATAACTGCACAAGTATGGTTTTAGTCTTTTAAATAAGGTTTGATAATAATATTAATATTTAAAAAAAAAAAAAAAGCTTTCAGACAGCCTAAAAACCAAATAAAAACAATTAAAGCAATTGAAGTTGCTAAAGTCAATATATTTTGTTCAAAATTCAAACTTTTAGGAATCATGATTATATATAATATATTTATGTATTAGCCTATCAGAATATATTATATTATTACCAAAAATCTAATTAAAATATAAATACCTATTAATGATAGAATAGAAAAAATGTAGTTATATTACAAAGCGAAATCAATTACCTAAAATGTAAAATTAAAAAAAAAAAAAGTAATTCAAGTGAATCTCAAATTGATAGTAATTAAGGCTTTAAGAATAACGTACAACTAACAAAAGAGATTTTATGGTATTGTATTGTTTTTGTTTAACTATAGAGTAGGTACTGACTGATATTACTCAACCGATAAATTATTTAATTTTAAGTATATCTAATATGTAAGTACTGTAGGTAATTTAACATAATATAATAAAATACTAATACTGTTGTATCATAGACTATAATAATGTATTATAAGGTTAATGGTACTGGTTTTCAAAATGTAACAAGATATATGATCACCCCAAAAAAAAAAATAAATAATAATAAATATATTAAAAAGTATTATTTATATTAAAGAATATTAACTATATTAGTGCATATTTATATTACAACTATATTTTAATTTAATTCACTTTTAAGAGAAAAATTAATAGGTTTAATAGCAGTGTACACATTATCTGTGTTTAATATTGACATATACTAACATCTCTATTAAAATAATTTCTAGACATATCAATGCAGATTAAATGTGTAAACAAACTGTAGTCGCTCACTAATAATAGATTTAAATTACTTCCAGTACGAGTTAGGTTGATAAATCGATTAAAAAAATGGATCACAACAAGACTATTGTCACAAAATTATTAGTGTGAAAAAATAAATATTTTCAGTCTTGAGATATATCAAACAGTAGATAAGTAGTATGTAAGTGTGTAGTGTGTACTCACTAGTTAGTAGTTAGGTATCGACAAATTCTATTCTAAAATGTCATAAATTCAATATTGAATTGATGTTATTGGTGAACGGTTGGTTAGCGTTGAGGAGCGGCAGTGCGGCACAGATGATTTTAGAAATGCGCCGTAAACACGAATGCTGAAGCTGAGTTTTTGAAAAAAAGTAAGACACAATGATGATATTATATTATTATATCTGTGATTTAATGATTTATCTATTTTACTTTGATCTTGAAAAAAAAATATAATATTATTCTTATATCTTATTAGCTAAATGAATATATGATTGCCTATCACATAAGTTGCTATTATTTTGTTATTGTAGCTTGTTACCACCCACGGGCCGTAATGCAGATAAAATTGTACCCATCTACACTGTGTTGCCACCTTAGATCTTAGAGAGTAACCTTGGGAGAATGTCACACTTTTTATTTAACAGCAATTATATGGTAGTATACACTTTTTGGAATATAGTTATGTTGTTATCCTATAATAAAAATACTGTAATTTGTAATTTTCGAGTAAAAATTTGATTTTACTCAAGCAAATATCATAAATTCTAAATAATTAGAAATTTTAACAAATGTGTTTTTTTACCCCGTGCAGGCTGGGGTAAAAAGGCGTATACTAAATTAATTCATGAAAATATATTTTATTTATCTGAAATTGATTATGATTTTATTTATAAAGTAAAAATATATAAAAATATATAAAAATTTTAAATTATCTTATAATCTTCTTTTTCTTCTTCTTCTTATAATATAAAACGAAGAATAGTTGCGACACGGGCCGATAGGTTTAGTGCCCCGACCAATCGAAAAATTAAAATTTTTTTTCTCCGTCGTTATCTGATATTTCCCTAGCGCCGTTATCGTTATCTCCCGCCGTCGTTGTTATCGGTCGTTATTACTTAATACCTTAGATCATATACAATGGATAGAGCCATACGAACTATTTGTGAAGCCAACATCATTGTAGGACCTCGGTGATATGCGCATGTGTGTGGTCTCTTATCATTAATGTTTGGCGCAGAGCAGGCGCGCAGTTAAGATAAACAAGTAACAACACTAACAACTATAAAATATGTTTTTTAAGTTTCTTTAATTGTTATTTCTTAACACATTTACGAAAATCAGTTTCTGCTAAGTGAAATGAACATAATTTTCGGTTTGACTGAACGTCGTCTTCGATCAATCCGCATTTCATAAGCCAGATCTTAAGACGTTTTGGATCTTTAGGAATTCTAATTAAAATGTATTTAATGTTATGGGCTACGAGATATACTAATAATATAAATATATCATAATATAATGTTTATGAGCTACGAGATATGCTAATATATAATATAATGTGTAATATTGCTATAGGTGTTAGCAATAGTAATATGAATATATATGTGATCTAATAATTTTATTATAATGTATACGAAATATTAGATTCATATTTTGTAAAAACATCATAATAAATCAAAATAGTAGTTGTTAGGCGAGGTCGTTTTGCATTTCCAAGAATTGCCAGTAAGACGATAACATCCTGGAGATAGTTGTTTCAAATGTGAAAACAATTCCAAGAACTAATCTAAATTAGAAGGTTGACGATTACAACAACAAGAGATTTTCTTGTATATAAGAGAGTCCGAAGACCAACAGGGGCAGATGTACCAGAGCTACGAAGACCTGAGCAACTTCACGACACTCAGCCACTTTTTGTATCAGTTACATGTATTTTATTTATACAGAATAAACATTATTGTATTTAAGAGTTGTAAATTTCATTTTAATAACACCTTGGATCTGGATCTGATATTGACACGCAACATTAATTACATTATAATAGTTATTATGCATTGTTTAAAACTAAAAACATTAGACTTACCCAAATAAAGATAATCCTGGATTATTATAAACAGACCGTAGACATAAAACACACGCATTTTTAGTCGGCATTATAATAATATTAAATAATTTTTATAATTTTTAATATTTGTTTGTTCAAATGGTTTGAAAATTCAAATTACCTAGTCAATTTTAAGCGGGAAAACAGATTGATATATTATGATAAACAGTAACGCATGCGCAGATGTCACAGGTCCTATAGTAATGTTGGCATCAACTCATTTTATACGCGTAGTATGCTTATGCTATGACTCCATCCATTGTATATGATCTAAGCTTAATACTTATTACTAGGCTTGCCAGATTTTAAAATCACCAAACCGGGACATTATATTAAAATAACCTTTTTTTTTTTAGTATGTTAGTATAATTATATGGAAATAATAAACAAATAACATAATACGATAATCATGTAATGATATTATGTACAATGTTATTCCATATTTCAAAACATGGATATTTAACCTCTTCAATAATATTCAAATAACACAAAAAATACCTAAGATCTGGAGGAAAACCAAAATAATCACACTTCCAAAATCGGGAAAAACCCTTACAGATCCAAAACATTTTAGACCTATTTTATTATTGTGTCATATGTACAAAATTTTCGAAAGAGTTCTACTCAATAGACTAATCCCATTTGTGGATGAAAAGTTAATACCATAACAGGTAGGATTTCGACCTGGCAAATCATGCACAGGACAGATTCTCAACCTAACCCAGACAATAGAAAGCGGTAACGAAGCAAAGAAAATCACAGGTGTAGTTTTCATAGATCTAACAGCTGTCTATGATTTATCAATCATAGAATAATGACATACAAGTTGTATAAAATCACACACGATTTCTGTTTCGTAAAATTAGTAGAAACTTTACTAAGTAATAGGAGGTTTTTTTGTAAGTCATAACGAAAAAAATAGTAGATGGAGAAAGTCTAAAAATGGTCTACCGCAGGGCAGTGTACTAGCACCAACAATGTTCAATATATACACCAACGACCAACCAATATTAAAAGACCAATCAATAAACCACTACATATATGCTGACGATACCGCTATTACAGTGCAAAACACGAGTTTTGAAACGGTAGAAAAAAAGATAACTATGACACTTAAAGAAGTTGGTACTTATTACCAAAGAAATCACTTACGATCAAACCCAGCGAAAACCCAAATATGATCCATCCATCTAAGGAATAGGATAGCAAAACGCCTCTTAAATGTAATCTGGGAACTGGGACGGTATAGAACTCGAAAATATCCAACATCCCAAATGTTTAGGAATAACTCTGGATAGGTCCTTTACATACCGAGTTCATTGTGAAAAGCTAAAGAAAAAAATATCGTCACGAAACGGATTGTTACGAAAATTAATAGGAAGCTACTGGGGAGCCCAGCCACATACATTAAGAACTACTGCAATGGCTTTATGCCTATCAACAGTCAAATACTACGCATCACCAGTATGGGGGAGATCTGTCCACTCAAAACAAATTTATGTCACACTAAATGAAACGTGTCGACTGGTGACAGATTGTCTAAGAAATTCTTAAGTTGAAGAAATATATGTACTTGCTGGAATTGCACCACCGGCAATCAGGAGGGCAGTACAAGCAGATTGGGAGAGAACTAAGATGACGAAAGATGACAGACATCCAATGCATGGAATTAAAGCAAATAATTTCCGGCTAAAATCGAGAAACAGTTTCCTAAAAAAGACGAAATTCTTAACAACAACTAAGGAACAGGAAAGAGTTATACAATGGACAAACCAAATTAGAGACAAAAGATGGGTCCACAACGAAGCGTTACCATCAGGGAATCAATTAAAATGGCCCATTTGGAGAACTTTAAACCGAATGAGAACAGGAGTTGGACGCACTAAGGATAACATGAAGAAATGGGGACAACTTGAAGGAATATCTACAACTTGTGAATGTGGGATGGAACAGTCAATGAAATATATTCTGCAATGCCCAATTTGTCCTTATTCATGCACACAAGATGATGTCAAGAATGCAAACAACAACACCAAAGACGTAGCTAGTTTTTGGGCTGAAACCATTTGAACCAGAATACGACAATCATTTACCATTTATGTGACTTTGAATTATTTTAATCTGTTTGTTTATTTATTTTATATATTTGTTTGTCTTTTATATTTATATTTATGGTTTTACTTTATATGTATACTTTGTTAGTTACTATTTGAAGATTGTACCTACATAATGATGTGCCTGACACAATCGATAGGTATTAAATAATATAATGTTAAAGTTATTTTAGCTCGGCTTCTATTAACCGGGACAAAATTAATGACCAGCCGGGACACCGAGAAATGTTGTTAAAACCGGGACTGTCCCGGTCAAACCGGGATAAATGGCAAACCTACTTATTACTAATTATTATTGTTTTTATATACCGTTTTTACTGCTTTTCGCCCAATTTTTCGGTCTTTCGAGACCTCTTTCCATCGCGTTCTCGACGCTATATTCCAGAGCGGGTCTTTTTCGTCCCGTCCGTACGTCCCCGAATTCCGTTCGCGGCCGTCGCGTCCGGAAAACGCGTACTCTCGGCGCGTTTTCCGGTCGATCGTCGTATCGTCACTACTGTTTTTTTTTTTACGATACGATAAATAATTTATCCGTATCGAATACGCGTCGTTTTGTTTTCGGTGTCTCTACCTTCGGACGCCTTTGCGACCTCATCGGTACTGTCTCGACGGCGTACGAAATACGATTTATTTTATGTGTATAAAAAAAGAAACGCGCGTCGGGTTTAACAGGTTCTTATTTGTATTATACAAAAACATCGCAAAATCGTTGCTCTTCAGTCGTTGTAATGCCTTTAATTGCATACGTTTGGGGCGATATCGTGATATGTGTCTGTGATAATAAACTCGGTACGTCACTAAGACGTATACGATTAAATAATGTAGAGGAATACGTCAGAAACACTCTAAACGACAATAAATATGCGATTTACGGTTTCGTGACACGCGAATCGTAAAAATTGTATCGATTAAACGACGTATAATGTAGTATTCGTCGCATCTCTAAAACGGTTTAAGTGCTCGAGATTCGGTCATTGTTTACAACTCAAGCTGTAGTCGGTAGGTGTTAGGATAGGTACAATTTAATATGGGGCAACAACATCAATCATTAAAACTTAATTTATAAACTGTATGTATTTAATAATAATAATAATAATAAAATAATTATATTATGTACCTATAGATGATGGTATAAATTAAATTAATATTTAAAAAAAACCTATTACGCATGTATATGATGATCACTAAGTAATTGTTTATCCAATACATCCAATACGCCCAATTTTAATATTAAATATTTAAAAAATATATTTTTAAAATTATATTGTATTACTCAGGAACATGCTAAATATTGACATTTTTTTAATAATTCTTTTAATAAAATTCTAATAATTTTTTTAATAAATGGTTGATGTTTTTGTCTATTTATTGCTAAATATTAATTAGTTATTTTTATTACTAATTAATAAATATATTAGTAGTGCCATTTTTAAATGTTACTATTGTTTTAAGTTTGGGGTTAATGGAGGATTTGTTCTTATTTTTGAATACATATTTTTGTCATTAACTATATTTTACATAATTGCAAAACGAAAATATAAAACCTTATTTAAGTTAATATAAGTTAAATATTAAATGTTCAAATACTAGTTCAAAAAAAAAAAATAAAAAAAATAATGTCAAAACATATAATTTTAATTTAAGTTAATATAAGTAAAACTTTAAATGCCTAAACACTCGTGTAAAAAAAAAAAATAATGTAAAAAAGTGGGCAAGTGGGTACTGCTCTGCTGTACATTAGGGGGTGGGGTGAACCTCGGACTAGGGTAGGTTAAATTTGAATGCAATGATAGGTATCATTGTATACGAAAAACGATTCTGAACGGAGATAATTTGTCAGTCTAAGATATATTATATTTAAATATTGTCATACATTCTATTTTGAAACAAATATTTTATTTTTCAATTAGGACGCATTTGCAAAAGTCACGGTTAATCAATTAATTATTAATTTTTATAAATTATACCCTGGATAGCCCGAGAAAAATTCATCAGTGTAGACAGTATAGACAATATAATCACAAGAGAGCTTTATACTTTAGAGAGGAAAAACTGTAAACGAATCATTCAGGGAGAGAAGAGGAAGTATCTCAATGAGATATTAAAAGAAGCGGAGAATAATCACTCACAGGGTAAGGCTAGACATTTTTTCATGACGATAAAACAGTACAAGTCTTTCAACCCAAGCCTGAAAATCATCAGAAATCGTAACAATGATGTAATCATGGAAAGAAAAAGCGGCAAGGTGGAAAGAATATTTTATTGAACTATTAAATGCAGATAGCCTAGACCAGCGGTTCTCAAACTTTTTATTTCGCGTACCACTTAAGTATATTATCAATCAGTCGCGTACCACTGAAGATTAAAAATCCTACCACCATGCGGCCTTCCGCAGTTCCGCGTACCATCATGTAGTCTTTCGTGTACCACAGTTTGAGAACCGCTGGCTTAGACAATACTACGATTAGGGAAACACATTACGGAGCTGAACCAATGATAAATGAATTGACCGAAGAAGAAACATACAAAGCAATAGGTAACCTCAAGAATTGGAAATCGCCAGGATCTGATGGAATACCAGGTGAGCTCATCAAGTACGGTGGAAAAGAAATGCATTATTTCATGTTTAGAATATGTCAGAAGATATGGAAAGACGAACATTTGCCAACAACTTGGAAGTAATCATACTTTTACATAAAAAAGGCGATAAAACAAAGTGCGAAAATTATAGAGGATTATCCCTTCTGAACTCAGCCTATAAGGTATTTGCGAAGATTCTATTAAACAGGCTAACACCTTACGTGGAAGAAAATCTAGGAAGATATCAGTGTGGATTCTGAAAGGGAAGATCAACGATTGAACAGCTGTCAGTTATAGGTCAGCTAATAGAAAAAAAGTACGAGTACCGCCAAAACATCTGGTAACTTTTTGTTGATTTTAAAAAGGCCTACGACAGTGTGCATAGAGAGAGCCTTTATAATATAATGGAAGAGTTCGGAATCCCAAAGAAACTTGTAGTTTTGACAAAAATGTGCATGGAAGACACGCAGTACAGAATAAGAGTCGAACAAACAATGTCTGAAACTTTCGAAGTTGGTACAGGATTAAAACAAGGAGACTCGCTCTCACCTACCTTATTCAATTTAGCCTTGGAGAAAGCTATAAGGGAGATGCAAATGGAAACAACGGTAATAACGATAGGTCAACAGCGCATACAAGTACTTAGCTTTGCTGATGATCTAAATATCTTAGAAAACTCCCTAGTAGATACGGAAAGAGCAGCGCAAGTGCTCGAACGAGCAGCCAGTAAAATAGGTCTAAAAATAAATATGGATAAAACAAAAATAATGGAACTACTAGGTGAGGAGGAGGACAACACTGATACGGGATATCCCTAGGGTTCGAAAAGGTTAGTGAGTTTCGGTACCTAGGTGGAGTATTGAGTAAAAACAATGATTGAGCTAGGGAAATAGGTGTAAGGTTAGTAAAAGCAGAAAGGGCAGCTTTCGCCCTGAATAAGTTCTTAAAGTCAAAAGTATTCTCCAGAAAAACGAAAGCAAGACTGTACACAGCAATAATAAGACCCATACTCACATATGGGTGCGAGGCATGAACTACCACAAGCAATACCGAAAGAAAACTAAGAACTTTTGAGAACAAAATATGGAGGGTAATATGCGGACAAGTGTATGATAATGAAAAAGGAACATGGAGGAAAAAATATAATAAAGAGCTGCAAGAAGAAATGGAAATGACATCAGTAGTAAGCTTTATGAAGGGACAAAGGATTCAATGGCTGGGCCACATGTGGCGGCGTAGCGAAGATGATATAAATAGAGTAATCCTGGAATGGAAGCCTACGGGAAAAAGACCTCGAGGACGACCAAGAAAAAGATGGTTAGACGGAGTGGAAGAGGACCTGCACAGAATGGGAGTCCAAGATTGGAAAGAGTTAGCTCAGGACAGAGACAAATGGAGGGATTTAGTGATGGCGGTGAAAACTCTTAAAGAGTATTAGGGCCGTATAAAGAAGAAGAAGATAAATTATACCTACAAAATGGTTTGCAAATATTCATGGTTTTGACGAATTTTTGTCAATATTTGAACTCCAAATGCTAATAAAAAACAATTGTGCCTATGTATTCTTAAAATTTTTTTATCACTATAAGAATAACTTATGAGGAATTTTTTATTAAATTTTCAAGTATTTTGATTGAGCCAAAAAAATTTTATTGACACTTCAAAAAAAAAATTTCAGAAAAATTGAAAATTTCAGTTGTCTATAAATAGCTCAAAAAAAGTCAAAATATTTTGAAAATTAAATCATTTAAAGAAAATGCCAACCTAAATAACTGGTAAAATTTTCAAGTATCTACGACTTATACTTTTTGAATATTAACAAATATTTAAAATCGTTTGAGGATAAATCGTTATCGTTACGCTTTTCGTAAAAATTTAAAATTCAAACGCACTTAAAATTTTTCCTATAATGATGCTTCGAGTTTTTATTATAGCTACTTGAAGGAAAACTTAGGGAAAACATAGTGTAGTATTTTTAATCCTTAGTTATAAACATAAAAAATTTTATGATTTTTTAACTTCAAAATTACTTACACATTTTCGCGTTTTCGATAAACTTCGTAAATATTTGAACTACAAACGTTTATAAAAAAAAATTGTGACTAACGATTTTTATTTTTTTTAGCTTCAATAAGAACAACTCATAAGGAACCTTGTATTAAATTTTCAAAATTTTTTGGTCATCCAACATTTTTTTATCGACACTTCAAAAAAAAATTCTCATAAAAATCGATAATTTCAGTGGTTTATAAATAACTCAAAAAAGTCAAAAATTTTTGAAAATTAAAATGTATATAGATAACACTAACATAAAAATGTGTAATAACATTGTAATATTTATTTAAAATATGTAAAAATAGAATTTTTACCTATAATACTAAATCTAAACTACAACCATTGATTATAGAATAGACTATTCTATAATCAATGCTACAACTAACGAATCAGAGAATAATACAAAATTTCAAAACATTATACCGCAAAGAAATTATTCGAAAAATTGTTTACAATATTTAAGAACTTTAGATATGATAACGGCGAATCAAACAATATCACCATTCACCACTACAAACTGTTTGGCAATTTGTTGAATCTGTCGCAGGCGTGGACACTTCTATAATTGAAGCAATCGGAAAATTAGAAGATTTTGCCAACAGACAATAAATAATGAAATTGTCTCAGCTATAGTTAAACCAATAATGTTTTTTATTTGGACTCAAGTGTTCAGAAAGTTGTCTTCTCATTTGTATTACCTTACTTTTTCCTAGCAAGTATCACATATTCACTGCTGTCTGCTGCAAATCTGGTAAGGTGCATAAATGCATGATTATATTGTGCTACATATTATTATTGTAGGTGATATATCAAATTTACATAACGGATACTTGATCATATTTTCGAGAACCCTCCGAAGATCAGGAGGAAGTTAATAACTTGAATTTAATATTAGTATCTGGCGAGGTATCTGATGAGTTATTATATTTTCCAGCACTTATAAATGTAGAAATATATAGCCCCAGTTACATTTTTACTTACATTTATCTTTGCTTTATTTCAATTTTTTCTCCTATTTTTCTAGTTATTACATGAACGAATTTGTCAAAAATTTGATTTACTAGAAGATTGTTGTTTTTCCTGAACTTTTTTATTTGTTTTCCTATTCATAAAAATTAGTTCTGGGAATTTTTAAGTTAGACCTCGTAAAAGTATAGATTAGATTCAAATAAATTTATATTATTATCAATGATATTGTATAATGAAATTTGAAATTTAAAATATTATATACATATTAAAATTTAAAATTTAAATGTATAAAAATATTTATGTTTATTATAGATTTTGATAAAATGTATTGAATATGAAATTTGGATGTGTTATTATAATAACCTATCCAACGGTTTTGGTAATACTTCTGTAATCAAAAAAAAATTTTAAAATCTATCTACATAAAATAAAACACCCTAATATACTCTACTCTACCTATAGAAAAATCTAACAAATATGTTTATGAAATCAGTTGAAAAACACCTTGATTCAAAATTGAGTGTTTAAAATATTTCTAACTGAATTGTACTCCACTCAGTAAATATTTTTGTTTACTCATTGATTAATAATAATTAATCATTGTGTTCAACAATAAAATGTGTAATAATAAAAAATTACAATGATATCATATTTTAAATCGAGGTTATATTTTAAGAGTTGTGCTAAACAGGTGAGCAAAACGAAACCAATGGGAGATGGTATTTTGCGCCACGAATAGTAAATTAAATGGAATATGTAATTTGCGCTACACTTTCTATTTCAATTGCAGTTAGAATTTACCAGCAGATAAATTTATTGATATCGCATAGGATATACAATACTACGTAACGACGGGTGTCCAATATAATTTTTATATTGATTTTGATTTTATTTTTGTACATTTTATTACTAAACGAAAATTTACTTATTTAATGTACATGGAGTTTGTTTTACTTACATACATTTATTTATAATTTTAATATTAGTGGCGCTAATTACAATTTTAATAAGATGAAGAATGGCGCAAATTACAATTTTAGTAGGTACTCAATGGTACAGATTACATGTCTTTTTATTTAGTTTTATTTGGCGCAAATTACAAATTTAAAAAGTGGCTCAAATTACCAAAATAAATTTTTAAATGTGGTGCAAATGACTTATATATTTATTTTTTGGGGGGAGGGGTTGTTTTTGGCGCAAATTATTTACGCCTAAACCAATGGCTGTGATACCCAGCACTATGTATGATAATTATAATATGTACCTAAGTATTCAAATATGTCATGAATTTGTATCCATATGGTCATATAGGTATCTGTTTTAATTTTTTCAGTGCTATTTCCAACTTTAGAGTACAGACAGAATGCTCATGGTTGTAGCAATAATATTTTGTATAATATCTATTAAATAAGTAGGTATGTATTTTAAATATTTGTGACATGTAAATATAATGTACCCGATCAACATTCAATTTAAATATTACCTGAATATAAATATAAATTAGCCGAAATAAAGTGCAATTGTTAAGACATAAAATTCTTAATATCTATCTAAAATAGGCTGTAATTAAACAAACAATACGTAACTATAATATATAGGACATAGGTATACGATTTAATATGTTAATTCGTTTACTTTAATCGTGTAATATTTATTTTCATTTGAACAAATGCATTCCGTTATTCCAACAAACCTGCAACATCCTATAATCTGTATCTATTAGATTATCGCCATGAAAATAAAAACAACAATGATCCTGAGAAACATGCCCTTTCTTCAACCCGAGCCAATCTGCTAAGCACGTGCATAATATACACTTATTTCATATTTGATACTACTTAACTATTATAAAAATTAATAAATTAAAGCCGGTATGAACTAATGTCGAATACTTACCACTTACCAGTTGATTGATTTTCGTATAATTTCGTTTTTAAACTTTCCGTAATGACAAAATTAATAGATTTTCGTTTACCTGATTATAATTCTGTAAAATTTCTAACACTTTAACACCTCCTCTAGAGAACGGTCGGAGCACTTTTTTAATTTTACCTTTTGATACTTTTATTTTTTCGGATAAATTTCCCTAATTTTTTTTTTTTTTATCAATAATCAATGAAAAAAGATGATTTATTTTGGTTTTAAGAATTTTATTGTACTATCGTTTTTAAGTTATGTTCATTCTTTTTGTGAAGCTATGAACGTACGACGTCCCGTAAACACAACATATAGTGTATACTTATTTGATATTACATACCTATTGTAAATTTATTGAATTAATGTCGAGTACCTAGTTTTGACAGCCTGACTCTCCTAAAATCCCTTTTGGTGGTGGTTCCATTAGGTAGCGGTTTCTTTAGGTACATGTTATTCTTATATTTTCGTAAAAATACAAGTAATAATCAAGACAGAAATAACGAAATAGTGTTATTACTTATTTATTTTACAATGAAAATAGTTATATACATATAGTTTTTGTTTTTATATTTTTATAGTATGATTGATGTAGTTTTTTTTATTAATTTTTGATGTTACGTAACCATTCATAAGTTGATATACCTGCTATGGTCTTTACGTGGTATAATCACTGATAAAGTTAATTTAGTAATATATTTAATTATTTATTGATATACAGTAATACATTAGATAAGTAGGTATATAATATGTTTCAGATACGGTCTGCTGATGTTTGGTACTATTTTTTTCTGCTGCGTGTCTATTTTTTTTAGTTTGATCTATTTATAATGTCTAACATATTATTCACAATGTCATAATAATTTATTATATATTTATACAATTTTTTTGTAGCTGTCATTATGTTACGCTCTTTAGAGCTAATGTAGCTTTCATTTAAATTGTTTATTTAAAAAATAAACATTTAATATTTGTTAATGTTAATTTATAATACGTAAAAAATTTTCAATTAATATAAACTATTAACAGGAGCGAGCAGATCTAGTAATGCGAAAAAAATGATGTACTATAATAACTAACTTTGTACTTTTATAAATTATAATAATTAATATTATTAATAAAGTACGTTTCCTTTTAGCGTCTGAACGTGGCTCTATTGTCAATTACTGGACCGGACATAGTCGGCGGCACGATTCTGTACTGTTATATTGTTCGAAATTACAGGGAAATTTACTTTTAAGGCTTTAGATTTAATTAAGTCCGCGTATATTTTCTTTCGATATAAACAAATTTATGAAAAATTAAAAAAGTGGGAAAGTATTTAACCAGTTGGTACCTTTCTCATAATTTATTTATTGACTAATTCAATGAAATATAAATGTTGAATATTTGAATTCAATGATAATCAATTTCAAACGAATAAGGATTCTTAGCAAAGATTAGGTTAGGTTAAATCAAAATATAGGTCAATATATGTTGCCAAGTATATTTTATATTGCTTAAAGTTTCAAGTCTCCAGGAATAATATTTTTTAATTACTACGACAAAATAAATTAAAATCGTAATTGTTTGCTTAAATATTTTATTTTTTTCAAATTTAAACTTCAAATGTCTTTAAAATAAAGTTTAAGGTTATTATACTTATAACAGTATTATTACACAGCATTATTTTAATACTGCCCATGGACATGTTTTAATTTAATTACTTTAGATATTTATGTATTTATATTATTTATTTTTTTGGGGGGTTATGAAATAAAATTAATTAATAGATGCCAAACGCGTGTGTGAACGAAATACAAATGATCAAATAACTCTCTACTTTTAATTATTAAAGCATTAATCTTTAAGTATTTTAATGTTTTATCAAAACTAAATAAACTTTTTATAGTTATAACTAGGGTTCAGAAGTTGTAGGAGCTAAAAAAGGCAAAATGTGCAAGAAAAAAATTATAAAATATGAATTTCAAATGATTTTAAATATGCGAAAAAAATTATCTTGAATTACAAAAAAATACATCAGATGTTGTTAAAATAATATACATAAAAACTGTAATATAACTGGAAAAAAGTTATAACTGGTTTTTAATATAATTAAAAATATTTTTCCAGTATTTTTGAAATTACGATAAATCTTTTGTTGAAAAATTTGAGTTTTATATTCAGTATTAATTGAAATATACTGCAGGTGCAAGTTAGAGAAAAAAATCAATATTTTTAGAAAAATATGTAATATACATAAAATGCGTATAAAATCAATGAAATATGCACTTTTTTTAGCTAAAATTGACAAAATACACAAAATATGCATTTTCAATTTTCAATTTTTTATCTCTCTATTGTACAGTTCAGATTTTTAGCTTAGTATGCTATAAATTAAGAGCATACAGAACAATATGCGATTTCTACAACTTCCGAGCCCTAGTTATAATAAATATTAAAAATAAGTTAAAAAACCCCTTCTAATGAAAGATAGGAATAGTCACACTGTAATATTTATATTTGTGCTTATGGATTAGTTTCATGTAATGCTTATATTTACCACTTATCTGAGAGATATATACTAATAAATCATTAAACTATGTAACTATTATGTATATACCTATAACTATTATGAACATTACTTATTTCAGAATTTTTTTAAAAATTGTCGAAAAATATTTTTTTGATTGAATTTTTTGAAATTAAGACTAAAAAGCATTTATATTGTTCATAGCTGAAAGTAGGTCATTATGTCTTTACTTTGTAAAATTTTATTTACTCTATTGATTAACTGTATTTTTGAGTCCATCATTTTTAAACCTTATATAAAATTAAAGCGCTGAGTTTGGTATAATAATCCACAGTCTTTAGCACATACATTTGGTAATTTTGATAAATTCATAATTTGTTTTAGTGTAGGAATTAATGCTAAGTAGTTATGCTGATTGCTATAACTGCATATGCTCTTTAGTCTTCATGCCCATCTAATATCAGTGTATTATATATGGATTTAAAAATTTTAAATTAATTTTAGTCTCAAAAAATATGCTTTCCAATACCGTATGCCACACTACACTTCCTTTAATAAAAAAAACATGTTAACTGAATAATTCCTAAAAAATCAAAAAGAATTTTTATCTTTACTAAAAGTTCATATGTATCTACTAGCAATAAATTAAAACAATGAGCATAAAAATAAACATTCACAATTTTGGAATTTTTCTGTTTAAATTGCTAGTACACTTGATAAATATCTAAACATTATAAAAGCAAAAATATCATCTCATTAAATAGCCAAGTTACTAAGAATGTTATATTCAATTATCCAGTTTTTAAGTAAGCAAAATACAATTTTTTTATTAATATTATAATAAAAATCAAAAATGTCAAAAATAGTAGTCAGAATATTTTAAAAATTATATTATGTAGAAAATGCTAATAAAAATATTTTGCAAACATTTCAATTATCTATAAAAAAAAAAAAAAAATACAATTGATTATTTTAAAGTAACATCTAAAAAACAAAATTGTCTTTAATGAATACCGGTTTTATGTAAAAGTTTACGTTTTCCTGATTATTTAAAATTAATTGGAACTTTTTTTAATTTTCATCCCTTAAAATAATATTAGATCCAATTTACTGCCAGCAACTACCTTTTAAAGCAATTTTGCTGCTTTAAAAAAGGTGGTGACTGCAGAGAAAATATTTAATCTAAAAATACCTAAAATATAATTTGTTTGAATTTAGTTTTTAAAGTTGAATATATAATTTTTTCTTTAATAACGTGGTTCTGCTTTTCTTCCTAATATTTTGATATGAAAATAAAATAAAAACGGTTTATTAGGAGAAAAAAATGGTTTTATTTTATAATAAATTAGTAGTGCATTAACACCAGACAACAATCCAGTTTTTACGATTACTACTTTGCACACTATATAATTATGCTACAATTAACATTAATAGGTATAATGTACCAATTTTACCATAATATTAAAAAAAAAATAACTTTATTCTAAATTAACAAAGATTCATTTTATTTAACTTAATATATCATATAGATTAACACATAACTTTCACCTTTAAATGAACTTAACACCCCCTATAATCTTAATATAAATTATAAGTTAAACTCGTTTATATTTTACAATAAACTATTCTTCTGTAAATATTTTGTTAATTATAGACTAAATTTTAGGTTTTGAGGAAGGTATACAATATTTTATATTAATTATAAAATAATAATATAATTTAGGATAGATTTTTAATTTTAACGTGTACTTTGAATACAATTATAAACATACGACAAATTATAAGTTATTACAGCACTCAAAATTGTAATTAACTTTTAATAATTTTATATATATATAACAAACATTATTTTTATGGTCTAAAACTTTTTTTATTTGTGATTTAAAATTGAAAATTGGATTTGAATTATTAAAAATGAGTTTTTTTGTCTACCTAATTCAATTTAATTTCATTGAGAAGTCTTATATTAATAAATATAATCCAGCTATTATCGTTATAAACTTATTAAGTTATTTATAAGTATATTGTTATAACAATTTATTATAAGCATCTACTCAATTGTTTTATATTTAACGTCATCAATAATTACATTTAGTACTTAAGTGTTTTTTTATTGTATGATACAATGAAATGTATAGAATATTTATATCTGGTTTATGGTCCTATTATTACATTTTGATTTGAAAAATTATTATTTATTATACATATTATAGAGTTAATATGTAAATATTTCAAAAGTCTAATGACATTTATATTAAAATAATTGAGTAAGTTTTAAAGTTTTAGCAGAGTAAAATATATATTTATACGCATAGTTGATGAATGACGAGTGACAACTCAAGTATCTACGTGACTATGAATAAAATTGTTTTTATTATTATACTCGTATTATGAATGTATGAGGACCAACATGGTGTCGGCGTGATATAACTTATAAGGATATAATATATTGTATATATATAATATTATCATTTACGTTCTCGTAACACTAACATATGATCAAATTTCGTTTTTCCAAATAAACAAAAGTAAAAATTGCATTTACTCAGCAATCTGGTTGCCTTCATACTTCGTCCAGTCGACTCGTCTACTTCATTATTTGTAGGTTTAACCTGAAAAATTATACATTTTCTTATTATGTACATTGTGTTCTCCTTACATTTAAATATATGTATGTGTAAGTAATATACAATATTAATGCAATAATACAATATTGTATACAATGTACATAGTGCATTCAATTAAGTTTGTTTACAAAGATAATATTATATTCAGCAAGTGTGAGGATGTTGAAAATAACGGTAGTTGTATAAACATTCATATTCACATGGCTATAATATGCGATATGCCTAAATATGTTATTGTTTACGGAAGCAGAAATTTGCTTAGTAATATTTAGACTATGTGGGGGGGGGGGGGGAATAATAATAATGACATATCTGTATTCATCCGGTGTAAGTTCGCGTACTTGGTTCCTATAAGATATAAGTTCAATTATACATTTTTTTTTTAAATTTAACTCACTTGCGTTTCATCTTCAGACATCCACGTTTTGTTTTTCTTGTCGACTGTTCTACTTCTACTCGCACCTCGAGTAACCAGCGGTGTTGACGCCGCAGCCGCTGGCGCAGCGGCCCCTAAGCCTGCAACTCCAGGACCAAATAGTCCAGACAGCCCCGTGCCCAATAACCCTGTCGTGCCCAATAACCCTGTACCCAATATGCTGTTGACACCACCCAATATGGACGGAACGGCCCCGTAACCGAAACCACTGACGGTCCCGTAGCCTCCGTTTTGCAGACCTCCATAACTTCCACCACCAAATCCAGGCCCTCCTCCGAATCCTCCACCACCGAATCCATTACTATAACCAATCCCATGGCCAAAAAAAGGTCCGGTAAAAAACGACTTTAGAGTTGGTATAAGTAGTATTAATAGCGCATGTAGAAGGAACGCTAGGAATGCCAGTACCGAAATAAATGTTGACGGTTCTAGGCCAAAACCTAAACTGTAAAAAATATATACATTACTATTATATATAACATTATGTTTCATTTAAAAATAAAATATGACCAAAAAATAATGTTTTATTATACCAATATTTTAAAACATTTATTTGACATGTCATACGTACAATCGATCAAACCAAGTATGACGGTTATATTTTTTTTTTACAAAAATATAATAAGAAAAGGTAGGCAAATGGTTATCGATCTTCTGTAAATTAGGTATCGGTGGGACTAAAAAGGGTACGTTAAAATTTAAATTCAATGATATATCGATTCTTAATGAATTCTTAATGGTTTATCAGTCTAAATCAAAAACTATATTTCATGTTTTTTTACTTTTAATTACAGTAAATTGATAGAATTCTTTGCGGAAATATTATATTTATTATTTTATTAGTATTTGATTATTAATATTTATATATTTTTACCATATTATATTAATTTATTATACAGCTAACTTAAAATTAAAAATGTAATAAAATCTTTCTGTAAATGCCGTAAAAAAATAATATCTTAAAATAAATTTAAAATGTCATTGCGTATAGTAAAAATCATAATGTTTTAATAATATACGTAAACATTTTTAAATTAAATCAAAATAATTAATTTTGTCCAAATTTGAAATTAAAACGTTTATAAAAAATAATTGTTTATAAAAAAAGTTTTAAATTTTATAGTTTCGGCATGAAATTCTATACTCAATTTTCAAGAATTATGGAATAATTAAAGAAAAAAAAATTAAAAATTTGTCAAGCTATAAATAACTTAAAAAAGTTAAAAACTTTGAACATATATTATCGTATAATTAAAATTATATCATAAACATTTGGTGAAAATATCAAGTATTTATTGTTATTATTTTTTAAATACAACAAGATATCAAAACATTTTTTAAGAAGAAATAATTATTTTAAGAGTGAATATTCAATAATGTAAAATTTAAAATTAAATGCTCCTAATAAATTAATTTGGCTTTACGGTAGAATTTGTATATATAAGTTGTAAAACTTATAAAGGACTTTTTATTAAATTTTCGAATCTTAGGCACAAAATTAAAAAAAATTTTTTATTTCTAACCATAAAATAATTTATATGAATTTTGCTTCTAAGAATGCTTGCTAAACAGTAAAAAATCATTGCCTTAATTTTAACCAATCGATGGTTTGAAATATTTGGATTGTTGAATAAATAATATTATTTCCTTTAGTACTTTATATATAGATATTTATATTATATTTTAGTTTGTTAAATACTGTTTATTTTAAACATAATAAATAATGAAAGTTAATAATGACAAAATAATACGAGTATAAGTGCTGTATTTTTTTAGTGATTTATTAATATTTTTGTAATTTATTTTAAATGTAGTCAATACTTTATTTATCTATAAAAATTATTTCTAGCAGCAAATAAATTAAAACTATATATTATTTAGATTTTTTATAAAATTTATTATTATTGTTGCTTACCCATTGCCTCTGGATGGTTGATAATCGTCAATACCATAAGATCTATCCACGTTCATAGCTGTAATCGTGACTAGTGTAGTAGTATATAATGTTTACTTTTGAATGTTTCCGATTATTTATAATAAATTTTAAAATTATCCTACTTCCAAGAACTTCTGACCAGTAGTCGTATTTCCGTTACTTTTAGCTGTAGAACCGTATCGGAGTAGAATGTCAAAAACAAGAAACGTCAAGTTATACTCATTTTGACATTACACAGTCAAAACTGTCACAATTATTAGAACATACAAATTCAAATAATTACACTTTATAAAATCGCAACGGTCCAGATAATTCAATTACAATGTTATATTATTTCTGCAAAAATTATAAAAACATAGAAAAAAAAATACAAATATTAAGTATAGTATAAAGACTTTAAAATAAAGATTAATTGGTTAACGGGTAACGATATATAATACTTTTATTGTATTATTTTGTGTATATATATAAATCATACATTTAAAAAAACAATGATATATAGCCATATAGGTATATAACTATTTTAACTATCTATTGTCGATGTATATATTAATATGAGTTATTAGATTTAAGGATAGATACCTAAAGCTCTAATTATTTAGGTACCTATATTGTAATCCCAAACCGAAAAATGTTGAGTTTATTTTTAAAACTATATGACATAATTGTATAATATTTTTATTCTAAAATTATTCCAACCAAATTATAATATAATTTAATAATATATGATTATTTATGTATTATATTGTACAATTCAGTTTTTCACAGGCATATTCGCTCTATCACTTATATAGTATACTTGTAGATACTTATATGTTTTTATTATGTAATATTATTATAATTTGCAAATTTGATTTAGTTGATAGAAAATCGAGATGAATAGGTACTATAGATCATATGCATACTGTTTCTTGAGTAAAGATTTTGATAATTTTTAACAACATATAGGTATGTATAAATATGTCTGAAATTAAATCGACATGGTGTTTTATAAATGTTTTAGAGTATTACATTCTTATAATATTTATATATTTATAAAATTACCTATACGCTATATATTATTTATGTTATAATTCTCAGGTATAAAATCCTGATTTTTCTCTATTCTGTAGAGTTAAGTTTTTGTTAAACAAAAATTTTTTCATAGTGTAATATATTTAAGGAGTAAAAAAGTTATCCAATTATACACAATTATGTACTACAGTATGTTCACATGTATTTTTGCAATATCATTTAAGATTTAATACTTTTTACTTGAAAACCGCAGAAATATTCATGAGGATCAGATGTCAGTGAAACATAATTGAGTATTGATTAATTATTATAATATTTTATATCATAACTGTGCATAATATTATACAATTATAATAATTATATACATATTTATCATTTATATAATTATTTTTTAATAGAATGTTATATTTGATTAAATCTTACGTACCAAAGAAAAAAATTGGTAGATGAGAATTGAGAATAGGTTTGAAGTCATCCATTAATTTATAATTAATATGCACAGCTAAATGTCAGTGGTGTATTTGGAAATTTAATACAAAATAATATGATTAGCTATTTTACATAGTTACTTTTATTGGCTATTGTACTTAAAAGTAGAGAAAAAAATATCACTTTAACATTTCATCTCTATGTATGAAATTCTAATATTCAGTGTAATATTTTAATGAATGTAATTGTTATATTATGCTCATGTAAACAAATATTATTTCTTTTTAAATTATGCAGATCGCGACCGTAGGAAATTAAGTCTTTATTATGCATTCCACCTGGATAATATCAATATACAATATATCTATACATATCATATAGATATAAGTATCGATTGTCAATAATTTTAACGATGAAACTAACGGATATTGTTATATCCGTTATCAAATATTTATCAACAGAATATATTACCTATACCTATTTACAGTCTACCCGTTTATTAAAATATACTGTATATATTATATATAACTAAATGAGTTATTTTTTACGTTTATTTATGTAAAATACATGCTTTGATAATAATAATATATTATACATTTTGATTCAAATTTATCAGCTTTGAGTTTAAAAGTTAATATTTCAGTAAGAATGTTACATTCACAAGTAGGTTTTTATGAAAAACTATTTTCAAAATACAAGTTAAAGGAAAGCTGTACGGTTTGACAGAGGCTCGAATTATGATTTTAAAGGTCAAACCAATCTTATAATTGATTTAGTACATTTTTAAATCGGGCTTTGCTAAATAAATATTAATTTAGATTCCAATTTGTTCTTGTTTATTAAAAATATATATATCTATTTAAACTACATTTTTAACGTATTGTTATTCAGTTTTATGTATTAAAATATTTGTAAATATTACATTTATTATTTCATGTCATATTAATAATAATTATAAAAAATTATTTTACTTTTTTTCTTATGTGTTTAGTTTAAGTTTAAAATAATATTTATAATTGTAGAAAACTATAAATTGTAGTTTTTAAAAATCGAACTATCCCTTTCAGCACAAGCATCATGCTTTTGAAAAGGGAGTGGGTATCTAAACTATACGATCAATATTTTTTGTAGGTATTATAATTTTTCTTACAATAGAATATAATAATATAATATTTTAATATTCTTACTTTTAAATTTTATTACAAGTCAAATAAAATTAGGTAGGTACTCCAATATTAAAAACAACATAGTAAAACGGATTATTCTGAACGTAAGATTTGTTGTGGTTTTAGACTTTAGTAGAGACATGTAAAATAAATAGTCACTAAATAACCAACTACACGATATTAATTTAAAGTCGGTAAACATATGCCAACAGAACAATGTTTACAGTTGTGTTATATATTTTTAATTTGTATTATTATCACTTTATCAATATAGGTATTTTTTAAATATTGCCCTGTTGACATATGCTGCAGGCTGTATCGATTTCAACGTATTTTTATGGGAATGTAATAGCGACTGAGTTATCTAGTTGTTATTATACCTCAATGGGTTTTAGTTAGCTAGGAGGAAATAATATACTTGTGAATACAACATTCTCAAGGTTATGAGTTGAACATTTTAATCATATATTAAGACAATAACATTTAATACATATTCATTGAGATGTAACAGTTTAGCTTATTATTAGTATTTACTATTTAGTAGAATTTGGAGTTTAATGCATTTGAAAAGTACTAAATATGTATGCACTTATGAGCTTATGCGCTTATGATAGTACAAATATTCATATATAAATACAAACCTTCAAGTACAAATATGCTGTAAAAATATTTACTTATTTTTTTCTATTCACAATTTTTATAATTTTTACAATTCGTATTAAATATTTATTAACAAAAACAGAAAATTGTATGTCAATTAGGGATTTGAAAAACACAATACCTAATGAGAATCATCAAAATAAATATGCATTATAAAGTTTAATTTTTTTTTTCTATCAATTTTTCAAATTGTTTTATAAATATACTCGTATGTATCATTAATTATTAAATATGCTCTAAAAATGGTAAAATTTTTCCTATTTTTTCTTACCACTGTATATTACACAAACAATTTAGTCCAAAGTTATATTATTTTTATTTCTTTACTTTTAACTATTATCATACTGTTTTTCATCATTACTCGTTATTACGTTATTACAGCCTGCAGCCAACGTAGCATTGGCTACTGCCCCAGAGTGTATCGATTATTCGAATGTAATTGTTAGGCTGTCACTAGCTCAAAAGGTTACAACTATTTTATTATGTGCAATACAAACATAGATTTTCTCATTGTAGTAGAAAGTCTATTGCTTATAAGCAATATTACTTCAAAATCTAGCTATGTGTTTAATAAATTTTCGAAAAAATTAAATTTAAATTTAAAATTTTTATTAAATTTTAATAAAACTCGAAACCAAGGGTTTTTTCAATTATTTATGCATTTTTATCAAATAAAAAACAGCATGCAGGACCATTACGTTTTTATGATAGCTCTTAAGACTTGAATTTTTTCTATCACTTCATTAAAACTGACTATTTTTCAGCTAGTGTTATTCTAAAATGCACAAGCATCATTGGAATTATTATCTTAGATAATAATGTTTTACGATTTACTTTTTTTTTTTTTTACTTTTAAGAACAATTCCGTTTTATTACAATAGTACAATACTATTCAAATAATTATTGTATTGAAAGTTGAAAAAAAGTTACACTATTTTGAGTCGTCAAGGAGATGCCTTGTATTGTCCGGATTACGATAAAAAATCAATCAACTTATTCAGTGTGTTGTGTGTTAGTATATATGAAAATAAAATATAAAATATTAAGATGTATTGTTTAACTGCGACTAATAAAAATTTATTTACACAAATTTAACTTGTAACAAAGCGTAAATATAAGGTATACGTATAAGTTACGAGGCATTGCTATTATAAACAAGGTAATTCTTTGCACAAATGTATTTCAGTTTTTAGAACAGATTGAAAAGATTATTTTACACATGCTGCATTTTATATGGAGTCAATGTGTAATGTTACAAATAAATATTATTGGTACCTAGTACCTACCTATACTCTTACAGTAATAAGTAGATACTTATTAGTTATTACATATACTTTAATTCTGTATAATTTCTAGTTAAGTTGAACAATTGTCAATATGTATGAATTATTGTCATGGGCGCCCATTGATTCAATTTTAGTGAAGAAGGGGGGGGGGGCAAAATATGTCAATAATTTTTTTAAATATAAACTAAAAACATTTAATTTGTAATTAGTCTTACGTATACCAACCAAGTTATCAATACGACTATGTATATAAATATATTATTTCAAATTCCTATAGTGATATAAAAAAAAAAATTGTATGCTCTCTAGATAATTGAATAATATCTATAATGGTAATATTTATTACAGGATCATATTATTTTTTAAGGGGAGGGCAAGTGCCCCGTCTTCCCTCCCCAATGGGTGCCCATAATTATTGTAATTTTATTAATTCTAACATTGAATATTATAATATGTCAATAATAACCGTAATAAATTTAAGGCTCAAATGTTTATGAAATTCTATATTTTTTTCTATTTACCCAATTTAATGTTAACCTAGATACAAATCTTTTTTAAAAATTATTTAAATACAAGTCAACATAACTAAATTAGAACTATCTGAACTAGCTTCATTTAAATCAAACAAATAGTTATATAGTAGTCAATAATCTTAGATAAATTCTAAAAATGGCCAATGGAAAAGTAGGACAAAGTATTTACGAAAAACTTCAGAATTTAATTGAAAATAATGGTGGATTTAAAACTTTGAGGCAGATTTCTAAAAACATTCCGGTAAAATGGATTCTATGGTCTATGGACGAAATAGAAGAAGATTTGAAGGTTGAGGATCTTGCATTTTTTAAATATATTCCAATAATAACATCAGTAGATATAAAACAAATTTTTTCATGCTGCAAAAATTTACATTCGAATAACGGATGCAACAGTAAATTTGATAAAATTTAAAAAATTATTATATCACAGTGTAACGCTTTTATTGTAAATTAAATGTAAAATTAAAATTAAATTTTTATGCATATTTCAGTTTTTTTTTATCTAAAGATATTTAATGATTTTTAAGGCATATTTTGATTACATATTTGGTGATTTTATAATGCAAAAATGCATACATATTACGATAATTTTAAGTTATAAACATCCAAACTCTAGTTGTAAATTATATTATTTGTTTTATGAGAACATGAAGTGCGAATATATTATGTTTAAATTAAATAGGTAAAATATAGTATTTATTTATATTATACATAGTATTGTTTGATAATTTTACCAATAATGTAATATCATTATAAAGCATATAATATTATTACCCATATATTACATTTACATAGCTGACAGTGCATTCGATTTATGATTTTTAAGTGTGAAATGCACACCAAATTTAGGTACATTAAATGTATTGTCTAATTACAAATAAATATTTTTGTATGATATATTTAATAATAATTTTAAAATGAAAATAAGTTTAATAGCCAATATTATAATACTATATGATATTTATAATAAAGGTAAAATTATGTAATATGTTTGTTATATCTCCTAAAAAAAAATCAATAAAGTTCACAAATATGCCAAAACATGTTTACATGGACACGCAGTTAAGCAACTTAATCGTAAACTTCCACATTATATTTCAAAGACGTGAGATACAAATATTTTCATATTTAATGACGTTATTACGTCATTAGGTACGTCGTGGTCATATTACGCATATAGATAAATATTATATACGTACCTAGATAATATATATTATTATCTAAGCGTCGCCGCCGTTACCTAATATTTTTTTGTACTAATTATATTACTACTATAGTAGTATACATATATGTACATCTATGTATTATAATAATATTTAAAATGTTAATATAACAATATTATTCCTATTTTTTTCATATTTAAAAAAAAAATAATTCATCACATAAACCTAAATGGTAATGAGTTTTACGTACCTACCCAGTAAGTTATTATAGTTATTATACACATATTCATTATTCATATAAGATATAACTTACATGCGAAAAGGTCTGGCAACACAATAAATTAGGCAATTAAAAACATAAACATGCTTAGGTCAGTATGGAGTACCTAGTGTTAATTATATATTATTTTAATAAAGCAATTAATCTTAAATCACACGTCCAACAGTCGAAATCAATGACTATCAAAAGGAAACAAGTTCTCTAGCATACCAAATACTATTATGCATGATATTTGGTACCTATAGTCGTCATTACCAAAACCATTGTTTTTCCTGATGGAACTATACTATACATACGGGGACCTGACACGAGACCTCATTATAGATAGTTTGCAGTATGGGTAGGTACACTATGGATAGACGGTTAGAAATATCGAAGATACTTAGAGGCAGGTCGTAATACCACTTACCAAGCGTGAATCTAGAAATCTCTTCTTAATATATATATTTTTTTATTTATTAAAGCATATTTATAAATTATAATCTATACAGAAAAGTATAAAAAGTAAATTTGATAATATATAAATAATAAAGAAGACTTTGTTGGCTTGAGAGGGGAAAACCGTTTATTAACAGTACCTCCTGTTTAATTTGATAGGTTCATGTAAAAAGATCTTTTTTTTCTATTAGACAAAAGCGTCTCTTGGCCATTTTATTTTTTATCTCCTTGCAGGGTTTCTGGGGATGGTTATAGAGGACATACAAGAAATAAGAGGGTTTTGGTTAGAATGTAGTTTTAAGTGGAACTTGTTATAGTGTTGAGTTGCTAATTTATTGACTGTTGAAATTTGTAGACCTTTGTGTAATGCATTTTTGGTCATATACCACGGGGCTCCAATTATTTGTCTAAGAGTCTAAGTCTTAGACTCTAAGACATATCAATTGGATGGCTTGTATAGGTCTTATATTAGATGGTTTGGCTTGGCCTCAGATTTGGATACCACATGATCAGAGAGGGGTAATAATTGTCCCTGTAAATTAATATTTTATTTTTTAAACTCATTGAGGAAGACAGTAACGGACGAAGGAGATGTAGGCGTGTGTTAGATTGTTTTCTTTTAAGTTTGGTATGTTGGGCCAGGTAAATCGTTTGTCAAGGTCAACTCCTAGATATTTGGTTACATTTTTAATAGAAATTTGTACATTGTTGAGTGATAGTTGTAGACATTCTTTTTTACCAAGAGAAAAATTTATTTGGACTGATTAATTTTAATTTAACTTGATTTTCCATTTTTTGGTTCAGTTGGAGATTTTATTTAAGTGGTATTGTATATAATGGGTGGTTATGTTTAGGTTTTTGTTTGATGCTCAGTATATACACACTTATTAATATTATAGATAAGATTAGGTAACGATATCATCAATTTTCAGTTTTATTTATATTAAAATTTATGGATTTTAAGACATGCATTACTCATTCTATAAATAAATATACAGGTGCCTGTATAATACATAAATTTCCTTATTATATCCTGTAATTTTGCTTTAAAAGTATTAATTGAATAAATATTTATATTATTAAAAAAAACAAAAGGTTCATATTCACGAAAATATAACATGATGCCTACCTACACATACTCGCGTGGCGGCAGCAATTTTAAATTTCCAGTAGGCATTGAGTAATTTTTTTGACATTTAAAAATTCGTAATTTCAAAATCTAGTTGTAAACAAGACTACATCCATTACTGTTCTAGCATTTATTCCGATGACTTTTGAAGTCGGATTAGTCGAAACACACCACAGGGTCACAGAACATTAGAAGGTAAAAAATGATTATATAATATTTCTGTTTGACACAGATGGCGTCACAAGTACACTAAGGTAGTATGAGATAGTATCATTGTAATTTGGACAACGTTGATTATTATTGATAAGTGATAACTACTATCTTACATTTTTTTTATTTTCTGTATGTCTATTATTATTTATTATTGTTTAATGTTTGGACACTTGATCGGTAATCAGACATTAATAATTTATTTCAGTATTCGTCATTCTCTATCGTTGTACGGTGTAGTATCACAGACGCTCCTGTTCGTCGTTGATGTTTTAATACGCTAGATTTGCATTCGCTCACTGGAATTTAATATTATCGTTGCTGTTTTTACTTTCACTTTATCGTTCTTCATTGGAAGAGATAGACAGACAGAAGAAAATAAACAAAAATATATTTCTATGGTCATCTAACACTGTTGCGTTGAACAATTGAATCTCCTGGCGTGCTGTGAATACGTTCAGGGTAATTATGTTTCTCTCAATATTTAACTAACAGTGCAATTTTGATTCATCTAGTCTTATGCGTGTTTCATTATTATATTTAATTCGACATTGTCGATTAAGATGGACTATTGCGTAAACGGTTGAATTTTTTTAATTCTTTAGAAGATGTGTATAAGCATGTAATAAATATTAGTGCTAATTATTTAGATATTGCACAACTTCAAAGTTCAGGAAAACCGTGATATTTTTGTAACTTAATTGTTGTATATTTAAGTTCAACCAATTTCTTTGTTATAAAAAAAAAATTGTTTCTTCACTTACACATGTTATTATAACAGCGGCTGTCATTTAATTGAACAAATTTGATATATTTATTTTTAATAATAAAAAAACAAAGGTAGGTAATTGTGTAGACCAATTAAGTTAATCATTATTACTTTTACTTACTATTTGAAGAAATCAATGTCACTATTTTATTTAAATACTATCAATTCATTTGTATTATTTAATTTTAATTCAAACATAATTCATATGGCATATTTATAATATGCTCATGTTATGTTAAGCCAATTGTTTTTTCTAGACCAAATTAATTTGCATGTTATTAAAACTGGTTGTCGATTGTTAATATTTAAAATTCTGTTTGTTGTACTATACATAACAAACAGGTGACCTATTTTATGGTAATATAATATATTCTACTGTTTTTAGTTTTCATAGATTAGTCATTTAGGTACTTAGTTTGCTTTTTAATTATCTTGAGCGATTTCTTATTGTATATGACATTATTTTGTTAAGCAGTTTATACTTAACAATTTCTTTACTTTTTTCATGTAGATTAGTGCTATATTCCTAATTTTGTATATAATTAGCTTATTGTTTAAAGAGAGTAGTTTATAGTAAAATTATAAAAATAAACAAGAATAAACAACTATGAAAAAATAATTTATTACAAATTAGTAGCTTGTAATAGACAGTTAAATTTTGCTTTCATTCAAAGTCATTATGTTAAATAATTTTGAAATAGTTATTGATTTAAATGCATAGCAAATGAATAAACAATTTGTTTGATTATTATTACATTTTTTAATGAGTAAATTTTAGATATTTTTACTTGCTTATTTTTTAAATTTATTCATTAAATGCTTGAGTAGTGATAGGTATTTGTTATAATAAGATTAAATGTATACAAATTTAATTATATTCAATTTTCTTTATGAAAAACTATGAATATTATTCTGGTATAAGAATATATATAATTATTAAATACTGCACATACTTAATACTTTTAACTATTTTAAGTATTTACCTAAGATATATAATGACATTTTCGTTATATTATTTAATTAATTAAGATTATATCAAGTATTTCATTTTATAGTTGGCTTAATACGTATATATTATACATTTTAGTATACCTAATATAATATATTTACCTATTTTTTTTTGTATAATTATGTTATTGCTTTTGTAAAAACAAAATATTAAAAGTAAGAAATTAAAAAATATATAAATGTATTATTATAAGTAATGTTTTATTCTTGTATATATTAGATTATAAAAAAAATGTAGAAGTTTTAAAGTTTTATCAAATATGTGGGTATATCTAAAATTTTAAAAATATTTTTTTTTTCATTTTTAAGGAAGTAAAAATTGTTGTACATACTATACACAAATAAACTATAAATAGAAAAAACCTTGATAAAACTACAAGGCTAATGCATTAGGCAAGTTAAACCAAATTCAAGTTTGGTTCATCTGGATTAAGTTGTTTACCTTGTTTTTATTTTTAAAAGATGAATCAATTATATTTTATATTTACTTTATTATCTAACTATAGTTAATTATATTGGACAATTAAGTTTGTTTTGTAAAAATTAAACAATACATGTAGTTTTATAAAATAAATTAAGTGTCAATTACATTTTTATGGATAGATAAATACTTGATAAATTTAAATATATTTAACAATAGTAGGACATATTATGAATATAATAATTGTATAGTTATATTTTTTATAATATTTCAAATGATAATTATAATATTCTTTTTAAATTTTTAAGTATCATGGCTGAAGCCCATTCAGCAGTTGCATTTTCATTTTCAATTACCCACGAAGGCTGGGATGTTAATTTTGATCGTGAAGTGCTCCATTTAGTTTGGGCATCTGGAATTCGTTCTTGGAAAAAACGTTTAGCCAGGTTTAAGGTATGTTTAATGTTTTTTATTCTTTAGTATTTGTCACTAAGATATAAAGTGTGATAAAATTTTAAAATTTCTTTAATTTAAAAATTATTTTTAAAAATTTTAGAACAATGTTCGCAATGGAGTTTTTCCAGCTCCATTACAAAGTCTTTGGGCTGTGATGGGTATTGTGCTTGCTCTTCGTTATGCCAATAATAGTTTTGTTAAATATACAGACATTATATTACAATATTTACCTGGGTAAGTGAATTATAATTTGTATTTTTAATTTAATATAATTTAAAATCATTATGTTTTTAATTTATAGGACATCTTATGTGTGGCAAATAGTATCTTGTTTTATTTTATCTTTAACTTTTTGGTTAATATTAATTTACATCATAAGATACACATTTAAACTCATGTTAATGTATAAAGGTAATAATTTGGAATCATAATTTGAGACATATATATTAATATATTTGCTCATTCAGGATGGATGTATGAAAGCAGAGGAGGACATAAAGTGTCTTTAAAAACCAAACTTTGGGGCCTAGGCATAAAATTACTTTCTTCAAAAAGTAAACCATTACTTTACAGCTATCAAGGTTCATTGCCAAAACTTCCATTGCCTCCAGTTAATGAAACTATGAAAAGAGTAATTATTTTAAATAACTAATAAATAATAACATATTTAATTCTTTAGACATTTTTATTAATCTTATATTTTTATTACAGTATTTAAAAAGTGTTCGTCCATTAATGAACGATTCAGAATATGAAAGTATGATAAAGTTAGCTAATGAATTTGAAAAAGGTATTGCAGTTAAGCTTCAGCGATATTTGTGGTTGAAATCATGGTATATATTTTTTATTTATTTCTCTTATAAATGTTATGAGTCATTTAAATAATATTTTTATTATTACCTAATTTTATTTTAATAGTGATTTACTTACTTATTTTTTTTTTTTTTATCTTTTAGCTGTCAACTTAGTAGTTAAATAATTATATATTTATGTAATAATTGTTTTATAACTAATAACTATTATGAATCTTCTTATAAATGACCTCAATTATATTTGATAGCATTAAAATTTAAAAAAAAAGTGGGTTTAATCAGAATATAGATGAGAGGAGGTTGATTGGTTTATGTATGTTAAGCTCAGTGTATGTTAGAGTAATTCATTTTAATATAAAAGCAATGATGAATCATTGCATTCTAAAATAGTTGAAACATAGTTGAGTTTAACCATAAATACTCAAAGGTATTGTTAAAATTGTGTTTGCTTACAGTTTATAATTTTTAAATTATCAAGAAATTGGAAAAGTTATCTTTTTAAATTTTCAATTCATTGATAAAATTATATATTATATTATACATTATAATATGGATTTGCTATGTTTCATACTTAGTAATATAATTAAGCAGTGATATAATTGTGGGCAATCAAGGAGGAAATTTCCATTTGGAAGGGGGGAAAGGTATCTTTTTTTCAGATATTGTTATCATTAGAAATGTTTTAATATTTTAAATTAAAGAACGAATGCAATAAAATTAACATACATTTATCAAATGAAAATATTTTGTTTCTCATATTATTGATATGGTCCATAATAGCTGCAATAAATTATATTTATTTCATGTTTCTTCTATAATTTATTAACATATCATCATTGTTATTGCATTATCAGGGTTATAAAAATAACCAAAAAAAATATAATTTCATAAATTATAATTACAAGATTATCATCTAATAATTTTTTTCAAACAAGTTATAGTACATTTTTTTAATAAATTCTTATGTAATTAGTATTATTTTACAATATAGGCATGTACCTATAGTTTATTTATAAAATTAGTTTTAGGATTTGTGTAAAAACAAGCAATTAACCTAATCTATGGTTTTGGTTTTTATGAATATACTATTTTTCTCCATTGTAGTTGAGGTTTCAAATAAATTATTTATTGTCATTAAAAATATATAATCATGTCTATCATTTTATTTATTAATGTTAAATAATAAAAGTATATTTTATTAGTGTTACACATTTGCTTATTGATACTGATAAACAAAAATAAATTCTTAAGTGTTTCAATTTATTAGTATTTTAAACTATTTTCACTATGATAATTTCTTATAGTCAAAAATTTATTTTATCTATTTATCAGTTAAAGAAGTGTACTCTATAAATCTACCAGTATCATTTATAGGATTATACATTAACTATAAAGTATAAATACTGTACAAATATTCTTTTAGTTAAAATAAACAAATTATCCACTGTAATCATTTTCAGGGGGACAATCCATTTACACATCAACTTTATTTATGATAATATTGTTCTGTACGGTTCTTGAATGGTAGTGTATGGTTGGTTACAAGAAACCATAGAATTTTAAAAGAAAAAATATAATTTAAAATATACAATAAAGTAATTATATACTCATTTCCCACAATTCACTTGTACTAATAACATTTATAATTTTTTCACATATAAGTATTTCTTTATAAACACTAGCATAATGTTTCTATGCACTTCTTTAATATTTTGTATATTATTATTATTTATCAAGCAATAAAAATTGTTCTTTGTAATATTAAAAAAAAAAAAAAGAAAAAAAAATTAATCATAAGTTATTTATAATTTTTTTTTTAAAGTAAAAGTAATTTATAATATCACAATTTTTAATAGATATTACATTTAAAAAAGTATAAATATTGTCTATTTTAAATCTAGAACTATTTCAATTTTAATAAATATTATTTATTGATATTATGATTATTACTGTGTACAATAGAACTTCTAGTTATTAAAAGAAAAATTAATTTATCATTAAGTATCATTTATAAGTATTTTTGACAAAATGTTGACAAATTAAAAATTAAAATCTATTGATTTTAACAGGTGGTCTAGTAATTATGTATCAGATTGGTGGGAAGAATATGTGTATCTAAGAAGTCGAACTCCTTTAATAGTCAATTCAAATTTTTATGGTATTGATGCTATAATGTTACATTCAACATCTATTCAGGCTGCTCGTGCTGCCATGATAATTTGGCAGTGTTTACAGTATAGAAGATTAATTGAACGTCAAGAACTTGAACCGGTATTAAAAAAAAATGCTTCTTATGAATATAATGCAATAATATACTTAACAGTATTTATACTATGTAGATAAGAATTCAAGGATTAGTTCCTTTGTGTTCATGGCAATATGAAAGGATATTTAATACAACACGTGTTCCTGGTGCTGTAAGTGATAAGATTGTTCACTACAATGATAGTAGACATATTGTAGTGTATCATGCTGGGCGGTATTTCAAAGTTATTATCTATAGTCAAAATCGTATACTTCATCCTTGTGAAATTGAAGAGTAATAATTCTTTTTATATTTAATTATTTTGATGATGTTCTTATAAATACATATATACTATATAATTTAGACAAATACAATCAATTCTCGATAACACAGAAAAACCATATGCTGGAGAAGAAAAAGTAGCCGCTTTAACTGCTGCTGATCGAACACATTGGGCAAATACTCGCACTCAATATTTTTTTAAGGGCATAAACAGACAAAGCTTGGATGCTATTGAGAAAGCTGCTTTTGTAGTTACATTAGATGAGGTTCCTTATGAGTATGACCCTGTAAGTATTTAATATTGAATGATTAATGAGATTTTATTTTTTGAGAGGTGAGGTAATACAGAATATAATATGATTACATCTTTCTAAATTTGTATGTATTGTTTGTTTAGAACTAAAAAATATCATTTTTTAATTAGGAAAATTCAAAAAAGTTGGATGAATTTGGAAGAATATTAATGACTGGCAAAGGATATGACCGATGGTTTGATAAATCATTTACTTTATGCATTGGATCAAATGGAAGAGTAATGTTTATTTATAAATATATTGTAGTTTAAATAAATTTAAAATGTCTATATTTTTTATAGGTGGGCTTCAATGCTGAGCATTCGTGGTGAGTGTTTTACAGTATTATTATTTGATGAGTAATTTGAAAGTCTTGTATGTTTTTATAATGTTTTGTAAATGTTTGAATTGAATGATTTTTGAATGATTAGTTCAAATTTAAAATATTGTTTTGAATTTGCATTTAACAAGCGTTGTTACAGGGCTGATGCCGCGGTTATGTCTCATCTTTGGGAGTTCATCATTTTTGATGAAGCAGAAAAATCTGGGTAACTTAATGGGTTACAGTTTTACTGTAATAAAACCTGATTTTTTTCTGTACAATATTTTATAATTTTGCTTGCTGGGAATATTTGTGCAATTTTGTTTTAAGGTCATGGTACTTCTTTGAAGAAACAACTTTAGTAAATTTTTAGTTATGGTAAATTAAAAACGCATGTTATAATAATTATTAACTACAAGTTCAAAACATTATAATTAAATTATCATATTAATAATTTCACCAATTTATCTAAATATTGTGACTATGATAAACAATAGGTAAGACAGCTTCTTATTAGTTTTATAACTTGGTTATTGTTTTCATTGATGACAGGGCAGATGCACCGGTTATGGGTCATTTATGGGAACATTTTCTGTGCGGCGATCTAGTTGTGGGGTAATAATCCATACAATAAATAAATAAATTAACTCATTATCATTTACTAATTTGTGCACACATTGGTCATTTTATGGGAAGCCATCCAATTACATAATTATTATGTGATTATTTTAATAATTTTGTTGTTTTCTATTACAATCATAATTTTTTAATGTTTAACAATATTCGATTCATCTGTTTGTTTCAATTTACTAATTATTATTATTGAGTATTGTAAATCATCATTATTTATTATTCATTATATCAATCAGTATTAAATTAATACAAAGAGTACTTTCTTGTCATATGAGACTACAGCTATTATCCTGACTATCGCTCAAGACTACCTCCGTTATTGCGACTATCACAATATCTACGATATCCATTTGTCACATACCAGCATTACAATTTACAATTATCTATCATTACCAATATTATTACTTTATTCCTCAATGACATATCATTAAATATAAAATAAATGAAACAATAGTTTATTCAGATTGTTTGCGGGCATAGAAATCTAGAAAACTTGAAAAATCTGGTTTTAAACATTTGACAGTAAACCATAGCAAAATCTTTGTAAATCCTCCTAGTAGAGTCTATACTCAAAATATAGAATGTTTCTGAGGATCTTTAAAATGGCAGGATTAAAAACATTGCGTCATCATTTAAAATTACACTTATCTGAAGCCCGAAATAATGTAATGACAGAACATAAAAGGATTTAAATTTATCAACATTTTAAAAACAGTCAAAATCCATTTTCCTTTAATAAATATTTGCTAATGACCTTTTTTTTAATTTAAAATTTTATTTGTGAAATTACCAATTTTGTTCTTGTTGCCATTTGTTGCAATGCATTGATGACAGTATTATTATTCTTTTTATTATTATTTTTATTATTATTCAATATTTAAAATGTACAGCCTTTAAAATATACTACAAATGATTACTGCGTATGTAAATCTTTTCTTTATTTTCTTTTTTTATTTTTCAAATGTGGTCATTCATAATACATATTAGAAAAATTCACAAAAAATTCAATATGATTTGTTAATATAAATAAAAGTGAGATATTTTGTGAAAATAAAAAAGTAAGCAAATTTGTTTTGGATAATAGGATTGTAATATTTTACAAAATAAAGTAGTTTTGTATCACAAGAAAGTGCCATCCAAAGAATAATAAAAAATCGCATATTGTTTTTTTTTATAATATTTGCTATGTTTAGTTTGTAATTTAATGATGGATGGGTTCCTTTATTAATGATAATATATGCAAGTAATAATGGATTATGGTTAAATATCATAGGTACAATCATTGCATACATTTTGACAAAATTAAACATCTCATGTGTTAAATATTTTATAGTGTACATGCTTTATAATATTTACCATGATGAATGTAATAATAATATTTTATTGATAAAATCAATTAAAAATATTATTTTTCTCAAACATAAAGATATCAAGAAAATGGACACACTAAAGGTGCTCCTGAATTAGAACCTCCAAAACCTATAAGGCTTCAATGGAATTTAGATCCAGTGTTAGAAGCTATTGAAAAATCATATCAAGTAATATTTTTATACATTTTATTTGCACAGTTAATGTACCATGTATTATTGCTATTTTAGGTCTCATTAGCATTAGTAAATGATATTGATTTGCGTATTTTGGCGTTCAATGACTATGGTAAGGGATTCATGAAAACTGCTAAAGTCAGTCCAGATGCTTTTATTCAGATGGCACTTCAATTGGCATATTATAGAGTAATTTACAATTGCTTTTTAAAAACATAATTATTCTAAATTAATTTATCTTGAAATAAAATCTAATAAAATAATTTGATGTTTATGATTATAGGATGCTGGTAAATTTAGTCTTACATACGAAGCATCAATGACAAGATTATACAGGGAAGGTAGAACTGAAACTGTGAGACCCTGTACTTTAGAATCTTCGACTTGGGTGAAATCGATGTTGGATCCAAATGTTGATGTTAGTTGTTTGTTGATGAAGTTAAATTTATTTTTTTAATTTAAATATTTAAATTTATAATTTGTGTACAGGTAAACAAACGTATTAATCTATTGAGAGAAGCTTGTGCAACTCATCAAAGAGGTTATCAAGATGCAATGTGTGGAAAAGGAATTGACAGACATTTGTTTTGTTTATATGTGGTTTCAAAGTATTTAGAAGTTGAATCACCATTCTTGAATGTAATTAAAATCAAAAATTATTTTCTACATAATATGTCTTACTACTCACATACATAATATATTTCTGTGACCATTGTTGTTGATGTGTTTAGAGCCCAAAGAATATTTTGTATTTATGTCTCTAAAAAAGATTGAATGTCTAAGTTTAATTTTGAGAAGTCTATTAATATTTAAATTAATTTATACATTTTTTTTTTTTACTCATAGAAAGTATTGAGTGAACCATGGAGGTTGTCAACATCACAAACACCACATGGACAGACTACTCAGTTTGACTTAAGGAAATATCCTAATTGCATTTCTGCTGGAGGTGGATTTGGTCCTGTAGCCAATGATGGATATGGTGTTAGTTATATAATAGCTGGAGAAAATTTGGTTTTCTTCCACATCTCAAGCAAAAAAAGTTCTCCTCATACTGTGCGTTTACATAATTTTAATTAATCAGTTTTCATTTTAACCGGTTTTTAATATTTTACAGGATTCTAATAGGTTTGCTATTCGTATTACGGAGGCACTCAATGACATGAAATCATTGCACGATGATTGGAATAGAAGTACAAAAAATGCGAGCTCATAATATGGCTATTGACTACATAGTATATTATATTCATTTGATTTAATTATGGTATTGTTTGGAAAGTATATGTTCATAACATTTTTGTGGTATTTAGTCTTAAGGTCTCAATTGTTATGAACTTCAACATAATCTGTATTATTATCAGTAACAAGTATTTTATTTTTAATAACTATTTAAAAAAAAAAATATTTTTTTTGTTGATATCATTTTTTTGTGATTTGGTGGTATTTTTATTAGTTATTGAAAAAAAAAATAGTTTATTATTTTAATTTTGTTCTATACATTCTAACATTTATGAGTTGTTAAAATTTAAAATTTTTATGTTTAAAATTTTAAATGTAAAATATTCTATTGAAGAACTACTGATAAGAAAAATTGTTTTACATTCAAATTAGTGGTTTTATTTTTTTACAAAAGTATAAATGAAAAACCATATTCATATTATTATCTTGAGCTCAAGTGTTCATATCCCAGATAAATAATATGTAAATATTTTAGATTAGGGAAAATGCTTATTTTATTTGTTTTATTTAAATAAATTAGTTTTATATGTGTAAGGTAAAACATAATTTTAAATATTGTAATATTATCAATCATAGTCGGCACTATTAAATGTTTGTTCCAAAAAGTTTGAACAAATGTTTATTACTTATTAGTTTTAAAACAAACGAATATAACTTCAACGATATTATAAATTCTAGATAAAATAAATGTTTACTATCAATCTTGTGTTTGTAATTATTTGTGCATTATACAATTTAATTGTATTCAAATTATTTTTGATCAAATAAAGTTTGTATACCCCGATGTACATATAAACGATTTAAAAAAAATTAATAAAATAATAAATGATCTGTATCATCAAGCTCATATAATGGTATAGGATGATTGTTACAGAATCAACTATTTAATAGACAATAAAAGACCATTGGATTAATTTCAAACAACCAATTTTAACATGACCTCATTAATAATCGGACTAATTATTTATTTTGATTTATTTTCCATCAAACCATCTATATTAATATATTATGCGAATTGGTAGGTATATTATTAAACGTTGGTTATTACTTTTTTATTTTTTAAGCACGTTTAAACCGATTAAGATGACGCAATGCGTTTCATAGGGTTTTGTCTTAAAAATATCTTTCATGTTCGTCTGAAATATATCAGTATTTATTGCTGATCAGTTAATGGAAATCTGGAAGCTGCATAATAGTTAAATTCTTGCATTGACTTTCGACCACAGAATACACATACTCGAAAACCGTATAATACACTCATATTAAAATACCTAAAAATAATCCGCCCCTCCCGTTAATATGGGCACTGTATAGGCTGGATCCGTTACTGATAGACAGTCACAATTACTTTTTGTTTATGTACACGTAAAATTATAGCCTTTTGAGAAACAGACAGCAGGCAAATATCAATTGAATACGGACATTGGTTATCGATTTGTTTTTGGTAGAACCTTCAAATATTCGAAATTCGGATTTGGAATTTGAAAAATCGTGCATAAAATGGCCGACTACAGTATCACATGTCCCTTATCGTTATCTGTTATCATTTAAATTGCGTTTTACTGTTTTGGTTATCCACTGTGATGTGAAGCATTTATAATTTATATGTTGTTTTCGACTTTTAAGTTGTAACTGTATAGTTGTACAAACAAATTTAAAAAACAATTTTCAACTGTGTAAATAGTGAATATAAAAATTATGGTTAATTGTGTTAATTAGTAATACGTTTGATTGGAAACCATTCGTGTCAAACTGGTTTTAGTAAAAAAAAAAGATTAAATCGTGTATTATATCAATATAATAAAATAAATCATCTCAAAAAGAATACGACAGATCCAACATGCGATTTAACAACAAAGAAATGATTCATATTAGTCATTCTAATCCTGTTCTTGAAGGACGGATGTCCTATGCAAAGTTGTCCAATGGATATGCAACTAAAGGTAGGTAACAATATTAAAATTGTTTTATACCCTTGGATATTTGTTTTTTTCCAGCAAATAAAAAAATTCAAACCCATTTTAATTGTTATAGTATACATGAATATGGTAATTGAAGTGTAACAATTTTAAATTATCATTGTATACCTAATACCTGTATTACATACATGGCTATGTGTGTAAATATAATAACTATAATAATCACATAATGATTCAAATAAAATAATACAGTATAATATGAAAATTATAAGATTGATATATTTTTAAATTATAGTGATTTATAATTTATGTTAATTAGATAAATATAGATAGTCAATATAAATTATTAATTGTAATAGGTAGGAGACGGTTAATTGTTTAGAATAATATAATTTAATGAAATATAACTTAACTTTACTTATACATTAGTATTTTTTATGTATGAGTCAGGCTATGATTTAGTAGGAAATGTTTTTTTTTGCTATTATATATGGTTTATTTTTTTATTTCAAGTAAGAATTATTTTAAACAGTTATTTGAGATAGATGTATTTTACCAAACACTTAATATAATATTAAATCATTTTACTCATTATTTTAAAGGATAATTTGTCATGTTGTATTTCTGTTTTTGTAGGACTATACTGTGTATAGTAGTTCTAAGCAGTGGCATGGGAAACTTATAATTTTTCAGAGGTTATAACCTAATATTCTACTAACCCATCCACTTATCCAAAATCTTATAAATGTATTTTCTGTCATATATTTTAACTACACAGTGTAGTTAATACTAAATTATTATTTTTTAGTCCTAACCCACTCACCAACCCATAAACCCTAAAAAGGATTCAGAGAAATTATATATAAAATAAAAATTGTTTTATTACTATTAATAATATATTAATTTTGAAATTTTATATTCTTAAACCTAATAGTAGTATATTTCATGATATGAAGTATTTCAAAATTAATTGATAATTTATTATAGGTTTCAAGGAAAGATGGTTTCGACTCAAGTACAACCTATTATTTTACTTTAAAATAAATGGATTTGGGCAAGTTGATTTACATCAAGTAAATAGAATAAATGTTTTTTTTTTTAAAACTTGATTAATTTGTTATTTAGTTTAAATAATTTAATGTTTGTGATAAAGAAAATAATGTATTAACCTGTCTACCTACTTACAATTATCAAACTTTATTTCTATTAATAATGTAAATTATCTTTTGTATATGTTCTTAGCCAGCCGGTGTTTTTGTTTTGGAGAATTCTATTGTAAGACTTGAGAATAATATGCCAGGAACATTATTTTCATTTTCTCTTTCATTTAAAGATGAACCAGATAAAAAGTACATTATTTCTAGTCAATCTGAGGATCATGTTCATCAGTGGATCAAATGTATTCAATGCTCAACGTAAGTGTCTTATTATTATATGTTTTTATTTTTCTGGTAAAGTCACAATTGCATAATATTATTAAAGTTATACTCTGTAATAGCCTACTAAATATCTTATTATTATCAAATGAAATATGAGGATTAACTTATAAACCATAATTGAAATTCTAATTTGGTTAATTCAAGAGGTAAATATTAAAAAAAATTACTCTGCTATTTAGTAAATCTTAACTGTACCTCGTTATTAAGCATATCATAGTAATAATTTTCTAAAACTATTGAACAATTTACTAGGTATTTTTTTTTTATTTTTTTAATATTATTTTTGAATTAGAACAAAATAAAAAAAATTGATTTTATTAAAAACAGTATTATATGAACTTGTGTAATTTTTTTAGTTTTTTTTTTCAATTATTTTGATATGTTCTGTGAAATTCTCATCTTCTAAAATATCATCTGGATCCAGGAACCAAAAGTTGAAAATTGAAGTATTTTTACTGCTTTTCAATATGTGATGACATAAATGAAACAAAAACATTAATATGTTATTATATTGTTTTTTCTTAATAAACCATGATGTATAAAAATATACATAGATTAGATTATATTATGAATTACACTTGGTTACATTTATTTTACAGTTCGCTCAGTTTTTCCTAAGACATTTGAGAATTTTCTACTCATTCATTGTACCATTGCAATTAAAATAGTATTGACATTTCAAAGTTTTCATAATATTATGCTACTGATTTAATGTACCCTATAGAATGAATTATTTAAAGAATACATTTTAAATTAAGTTTATATTTTATATGGCCAAATACATCGCTATTTAAATAGTTAAGTGCAATAATTGCCATTTAATTCTTGTTTTTATAGCTTAACTATAAAAAAAAAACAACTTCAAACTTCATTTTTTAATACACTCAAGAGAAAAATGATGAGAGCATTTAATTTATTGTTAAATGATTTCTGTATTGATTTTTAGGTAGGACTTTCAAATGCAATTTTTTTTGTATTTAATTGTGTTTTTGTTTTTAAGATCAACAATAAAACGATACTTATGTATTTTACTTTACTTAAACTCATTTACCATTATCATGAAATTCAATCCTTTTTGCCAAACTAGAAAAATACAAAGCAGTTAAATATGTGAGTTAAATATCTGTATTTGTAGAAATATGGGTAATTTGTTCTAGTTTTTGAATTTTTAAAACTAAGATTTTAGATTCAAATAATAAAAAATTGAAAAGAAAACTAGATGGATACCAAACTTTAACTGAACCAATTAATAGTTTTGGATAATTATAGTTAAGTGTCATATAAATATTGACTTAATTTGAACAAAACATATAATATTAATATTTTTTTTGTTGCGTAAGTAATGGTTTTTGGTTGAATTACTACCACGTTTCTGGTTAAATATTCAGTGTTCAGTGGTTTTGATAGAATTATATGTGACAATGATACAAAATTATAATAAATTAGAAGTAAAAATTACAATATTACGATTTAATTGCATTTGTATTATCATATTTGTATATCATTTTATTTATTTAAGTTTATGGTTAATCACAGTGATTGACAAGTGTTTATTTTTCAGATACGAATATATGAGGACTCGAATGACGACGATACAAAAAAAAATCGTGGAGCTTACCGGAAGAGTACGTACTTATTATTATGTGTTAGTAATTTTTATAGTTACATAATTGAGGAATTATAAGATTGTACTTGAACATCTAACGAAACGCATTTTAAATGGCGTATGTAGTAAAATATTAATAAATTTATCTCCCGGAGAAACTAACGTATTATTTTCAAAAATATGTATATCTTGGTATCACGATATATAGTTTAATACGAGTACCTATATGCATCAATGCCACTGATAAATGCCATTATTATAAAAATGTTGCAGCAGTAGGTATAGTGCGTTGCAGATTATATTAATATTTTCCGATAAAGGTCGTTAAACAGGTGCATTGAAGTGGCACGTGTCTTACAGTTGGTATATATTATAAAACATCGCATTTTTTGTTCGATTTGTGAAATAAAATTAAGTTAAAACGTAACAATAAATGTTGCACTTGAATTTAAATCCTTGAACCCTATAAATACACATGACAAATGATAAGTATATCTATTCATTCGTTGTCGATGATAAAACATTATTATAAACCAAGTATAGAACTTGTAGTATACATATTACATATATGCCGTTTGTCATAAAATAAACTATCTCGGTGTATTAATTTTGTCGTTTAATTGGTGTTTCTAAAGTGGTGGGGTTGGCTGTGGACTGTGGTATAGATATATTCATGTGAGACAAGTGGGTATATTATAAACAATATAATTATAATGTAAATTCGATGTCAACAGTAATAATATAACTCAAAAAATTTCTTTCATATCAAATTTAGGGTTTTGATCCGTCTCTCCTAGTTAGTATGTCATTGAGTGTTTATATTTAAAGGAAAAATAAGGTACCTATAACGCAAGTATGTTAATACACCAAGTACTGGTAATGTTAGGTTATTCTAGGTTATATTTCGTGCTATACGTACTAATGCCTTAAGTTTTTTTTTTGTTGTATAAATAATATAATTTACGCAAAAAAGAACTTAATCTGAGCGTTTTTATTTGTTATATTTATCTAAATAATAGATTTTAAATAAATATCGATTGGGTGAAATGCTTGATGGTCAGTTAGTTTTTAAATGTATGATTGTATAAAATAAAAAATTAAAATATTAGGTAATTTTGTTAGAAATTTCTCCTATTTTTATTATAAAATAGTTTGGTCATTTTATAAGTATTTATTTAACGACGCAAAATGTATAAATGTATTATAATGTATATGTATGATTTTATGGTTGCCGGCCCGCGTGTTGGCTGTCAAAAACTAAATAACGTTTTACTGCTGCAGGATCCGCTTTTGATGTATCCGGAGGAAGGGAAGAAAATTGGCCGGACGAATAGATCGGTGGCGGATGGAGACGATAGTGATTTATTTTTCAACTTGCCGACGGATCCACTCCCTCCACCTAGACACAAACATGATGCCTGCAAAACGGCGGAATCGAATCTAATCGAATTGTAAAGAATCGTGTCTGTAAGTAGGTATGTTATGCGTGTATGCAGCGAAGGGGTTGTTTGTTGTTCACTATCATGCCGAACGATTTTGGCCGGCGACGCGCGTGCATCGATGTACCTTTAAATTTATTTTGTAATATGCGTGTCGGTAGCTAGTGATTTTATGTTTTTAAATTCGATTACATTATACCTATTGTGGTACACGTTTTATCGTAAAAATATTATTATTATTACTATATACAAGGATACCGCTGTTAACCTCGTTATCGTATATTATCATACATGTCGGCGGGATGGTTTCAAATTTACAACTGAAACGTATTCACTTCTAGAAAACGTTTTCCCAGTTACGTTGCATCCCGAATAAATTCCTATATAATACGTTATTATATTAAATTGTAACATATGGTTTCCATCATTTTGTATAGGTATGTATATTATATAATATACATGAAATATATGCATACATAATATATACAATAAATAACGCGATTATTATCTAATGATATTTTAATGCACTGTATATTTTGTGTATAAGGTGTATTAAGTGTTATGTGTGCAAGGTAGTATAATATTCTTTGGATTTATATATTGCTTGTTATTGATTTTTAAATGTATTATTATTATTATTATATTTTTGTAAGTTTGGAGAAGTTATTACTTTCTTTTGTAAAAGTATATACCTACTTCCTTTTTACCCATATATACTCGTATTATATAAGTATACACTTGCTACGTTGCAATTTATTTATCAGATACTATCGATAAACTGAAAATTCAGCAATTGTGTTAATATAATAAATATTTTTGTACGATTATTTTTATCGTATTTTTCCTTGAAAACCTTTAATACTTCCTTCCAAATCCTCATCGGTTAGGTTTATCGCTTTAGATAGAAGGATGAGTATATATTATAATTGTTTATGCATACTGTCAGTTTTTTAAATTGACTTTGTTTTGAAACCTGTCGCCGTATTAATAACTAATAGTTGTAGCAATCTTGCTTGAGATTGAAAAATTGTCTATTATTGAAGGATAACAATATTATTGTTTATATGTAAACATAATTTTACATTTAAAAAGAGTTTGTAACCACTGCAATCAAGATTTTAATTGAGTGTAAATATTTATTATTGATTTTAAATGTATACAAATTATACATTTATACTTAATCATTATCATCCGTTAAGATATACGGAGCATGAAATATCGAAAATACTCTGCTGTCTGACTAATCCGGCGCAACGTATAGGTAATTTAGCTATATTGTTGTTTAATCATGAAATAATACATTTTTTTTATAGATAATAGGATATGATGTACGTAGATATAATAAAAATGTACAGGCTACAAGTAAAAAATATAATATTATTTAAATAGTTTTGATGAAACTGATGACACTTCTTAATAAATTAGAAATAATTATTAATATATATATTTCATTTTTTTTCATAACAAGTCACAATAAATATAAATAAATTTCGTTTTATCCTGTATGCTTGTAAACTAAGTTAAATTAATAAATTATAATATATAATATGTATAAATAAGATCTATATCGTATTTTTTTTTAAAAATAAAAAAAAGTAAAGGTAAAAATGTAAAATAGGTCAAATTTTTTTCAATATGTAGTTTATTTAATATATTTTTCAGCGAGAATTGAGATTTTAGTTTTTTAGATTTAAATTTAAATTATATTTTTATAATATTTTTCTAGTCACGTCAGGGTTGCTCATCTGGAAAATCTGGATATATATATATATATATATATATATATATATATCAATATGACTTTATATTTATTTAAAATACACTTAAATATTATGCACTGTACAGGTCTAATTATTTTAATTCGTTATATCACGATTTATATCAAATTATTTTTCTTCATTTACATCGTGAACAAATATGCATATTGAATTATACTTACGTGCTTTCTGTTAATAATGTTTTTCTGCCCTCTTTTCGTACACGAGTTTTTTCAATTCAGCTGCGAATTATGATTGCAATGCAACTAAATAATATCACTTCATTTTCAATTTTTGTTATATATAACATGTATATATATTCCTATTTATAAAATGTTTTGATGAATTTCTTTTTATAATTTTTTTTTTTTTTTCAAAAACATTTTCAAATATGTATTAAGGTATTAATTGACTAGAAATGTTCGTAAATCTAATCCGAAACAAAAATTATTTAACAAAGTCATCGTATTAATATTTTAAATCTATGTATATGTACATATTAACAATAATAACAATTTTATATTTTATATTATATACTATATAATATATAAAACGCCAGGAAAAATAATTAACACAATACCTATCATAATTTACTAACAGGTGACAATAATAATAAAAAAACAACAACATATTTAACCATATTATGACATGCGTAGGTATAATGCCTAAATATAATAATTATTATAATATTGATTATAAAACTGTACGTTTTTTACGAGAAATAACGGACCGGTGATATTTATCGTATACAGTTTGACGAAAAATGAATCAAATCAGCGAAAATACCTAATCATAAATGGAAACAATAGGTCGGCCTTTAAACACTATTATTAGTTTACGACAACAGGTGTTATTACATTATGTAATAAGGCGTATAACGAACATGCATAGTATACGCTGTTTAAAAACCGAATCCACTTATAACCGTTGTTTGCATATAATATGCATATATAGTAGAGAAATAAAAAAAAATCTGAATGGAATGATGAAGAATATATATTTATAAAGAAATATTATATGTATAAACGAAACGAAATGAAATAAAAATTTGAAATGCAGAACGAAGGAACATGATGATGTCTAGGGGAGTGTATTATTTTTGAGTTATGATCGAAACTTTCTGCGCTTTTCTGGTCGTTTCAAAAACAGCAAACGGACAAAGAAAAACAAAAAAAAATAAAAAATAAATGGTCTGACGGACGAACCATTGAGCTATGTGTATGCTTATGTGCGTTGGCTGGGAGGGTAAATGGATAAAACTACGCGCGTTTAGCTGTACTGTAAAAAACGCGACATTGGCCGCGAGGAAATAGAATTTATCGTCGTACAAATGATGGAAAATAAACGAAAATCTGATAAAGTATTAAATGTGGTTGGTTGGTATAGTTATAATACATACATAGTACTATAGTGGGATAAGTAGGTATATATATTTATATGCAGGTGTTAGGGTATAAGCTGAACTTAGGGTAGATACCTGATTCATGGCGTTCAAGGGAGTTCTCGCAAATACGTTTTAGGCGAGTGTAAAATTGATGTTATATTACTTTCTCGGCTAACCGTCAAGGAAACCGCTCCGATGCGATTTCTCTTGATTTTCGATTATGATTGTTACCTATATAATTAATTGTCTACTGCGATTGAAATCAAAAAAAACTTTTAGACTACTGGTACGATATCCTACAATAACTTACGGGTGTGGAGTTATCTATAGGTAAACTATAAACGCGGTTAAAACAATATAACAGTATTATGGGTAATAAACGTAATTTTATATTATACTTTACGGTCGTATAAAAAGGATTGTTATCGTATCGGAAACTATTGGTAAGTCATAATGATAATTCTTATAAATAAAATATGTTTTTTACAATTATTAATAATATTTTAAACATTAAACATTTTTGTATGTACAACATAAAATATAGGAAGGTAATGATTATAATATTGTAAGATAAAAATAATAATACATTATGTTTATACAATTCAATCGTTTTACGATATTGCCGTAGACGTATAATAGTTGAGTTCCTATATCCGAACGGGGAAAAAAATATTAATTGAGTCCTGGGTATAAATAAAAAATATACCATTTGAGTCCACTATTGGAAAACGAAAAATATACTTTTTGAGTCCTAGCATTGTTTTGAGTAGAGTATAGTATACGTATATATCTAATTGATATCGTTGATATAATTTAATTTATTTTTTTCAAGTAAAAATAATAATATAATAACATATATAAATCGAAAATTTTGGATTTATTCGTATCGCGAATTATACATAATAGATTACACACGTTAATCAAATATTTAAAAATTAAAATAAAACATTTTTTTTTTTTTAATCATATTTGTAAAATTGTTAACTGGTATTTGAACATGAACTCAATTAGTATTTACCTCAAAATAACCAGGAACTCAATTCGTACTAAAAGGTTTTATTGGGATTCAGTTCATATGTAGCCACTTAATATTTCGTAGCGTGTTACTGATTTTTTACGATTCGTACATTTTTCGATTTTATTTTATTAAAAAAAAAAAAAAAAAATACAAGTACACAGTTTTAGATTAGGAAGCACAACTGTAGCCCGAGAACAATAACTGTATAATTAAGTTATTGTATAATTAATAATTAATATTCGTATAGGTATAGTGTCGCTTGGCGATATTATAGTCTCTTTCGTTCTTATTGTTTTTTTTTTTTTTTTGCTAAGTATTTCTATATGACTAGGGGATGGACGTGAGACATGGCTACAAGGAATTTTTATTATTTGCTCCTCCACCATCAACCAAAAACAAATAAAACTACTGATTGGTTTTAAAAATTATTTTTGTGTAAAAGATTGTTTGTCATTATATGTGGTTTGAAAATTAAAAATCCCTATTTGTCGATTTAAAGTAAAATGACGATGATCCAATTCGAAACGTTGGATCAAAACGATATTAATGATTTAAGTAAATTAAAAAAAAAACATTAATTTCGAACTTCATCTCGAAATCTAAAATTGAATTTTATTCGTGATGCATAAATTATATAACAAAATAATAATAATTGGTAATATAATATTATGCTAATTTAACTGCTTTTTCGATTGTTAATATTCGTAACAATAATATATTGTATTATAGTATGTCGAATCTCGATGACGGCAACACGTTTTCCCTCGGGATAGTGTTGTCGAATCACCCCTTCCCACAGGATACTCTGAGGTTACCGTTTTGCTTTGTTGTGAAAATCGTATTTTTTAAAATATTTTTCTTATTTTATGCGTCGCACGTGCACAATATAATAATGTCAACTATATTATACGATTTATATATCTAAGTCTAGAGATACCCCATCGGTCGAAGTTGACCGCTTTTTCGATCAAACGGTGTAATAGAGAATTTAAAAATTGGAAAAAAATTGAAAATATTTTAACAGATTAATTATGAATAGCTATTAAATTTTTCAAATGTTCGTGACTTTTTTATCAATACGAAAAAAACAATAATGTAGGTGACGATATCTATTTTATAGCGCTATTAGCCTATACATTTTAAGATATAATCAAATATTCCAGTCAAATCATAGGAAAAAAGTTTACACATGATTTTTCGTTGTTTTATATTTATATTTTTTACACATACTGAATTAAAAAAAAATTAAAGTGTCAGTTCAAAAATCGAATAAGTTGTATAGAAAACAATACAGAGTATCGTTGGAGTGTTTTTATTTTTAGGATCTGTTAATAAATCGTAGGTAGGTATATTGCAGAAAGATATAAATTCGGAGCGCATTCGACGTTTATATACTATTATACATAATTTATGCACGTAAGTAAATACGTATTCGATCTATTAAACGATGAATTTTGAATTATATTGCTGCAGTGTTCTGGGAACCATTTCAAATAGTATATACGGAAGGAGTGTATTGGAGTGTGATATTTTTAAACAGCGGACACTTATTACTTTAAAATTTATCAACTTTTTTCGAAATACAACATAAGTTTACTACGATTCTAACACTACATTTCACTTATTATTTTCATCATTAAGTTTTTCTGGGAAAATTTAAAGCAGAATATTATTTTAAAATCGTTTTATACTTAAAAACTATTATAGAACTTTTTTTCATCATTTATAACTAATAAGCATTTAAAATTTGCATTACTCCGTTTATCGAAACTTTAAAAATTTACTGATTATTTCAAAAATATATTTGTTCATTATTCGATATTCTTTTTATAAAAGTTCCATTTACGAAATTGATAATGTGATTGTTATTAAAAAAAGAAGATAAAAAAAATTAGGCCAAAGCATGGTTTTTCACTGACAGGCATATTATGAGGAATAAGGTCAATAGAAATATGTTACAATTGGACGCATTTAATTTTTTCCGAAGACTTTAAAGGTAAAACAGAAATGTTTGGTCTTCGCACTGTATTACCAATCTTTTAGTTATCAATTCAATTTTAGATTGTCGTTTATATATTTTTAATTTCCTACGATTGAAAAATTGGCCAATTGATTGTTTATTATATTAAGTTCCAAGTGTTCCATTTTTATTTTTATTTTTATCAAAAATTAGTTTTTGTTTACTGTCTTTAAACGGATGTTGTATAAGTCACTCAGATTGGTCAATGAAAAATCGGAAAGTCAACAGACTTCTCAGTAACCGCAGCGTCGGATGGCGTTTACCAAGCCCACCGTTATAGTTTCGACCACATGACGGCAGTTGTGACGACTGTATGAGACAAGAAGACGGCAAAAATAAAAATATATTTTTATGTATCCGAACGTATAGTTTGAAAGAAGATAAGAAGAGTATAGAAACGCCCAAAAGTACAAAAAAATTCCAAAAAAGACAAATAATAAAAAATAAAGTAAGCCTTATATATAAATTTATAATATATATTACATGTAACTTTATCGAACCGTGCCGAAAAAACATTAATAAAATTCTTGTGAGTGAAAAAGTCGCTTTTATGCTTTTGTGAATTATCGACGTTTCGTGTCATGAAAAGTTTTCTCTGCGGACACATGTCGGACAGTTTTGGAATTGTATTTCATTTTTTTTTTTTTTTTTTTTGTCGAATTTGTTGTACAATAGGTACTGCCCTATGACCGTATATATATTATATATAGGTACTTTGCGTGTAATCTCAGCGGTGGCGAATTGCGATTTCGAAAGACAAAACGAAGACTAATCACGCGCATAAAGCGCACGGAACGGCTTTTGAACTTAGTGGTGAAGTAACACGTGCGTATATTCGTCGTCTGTGAAATTGATTATTTGCTCTTTTCATTTGTTCAGTTATCATCCACTCGTAACGTTGATTAATTCGTATCGTCGTCATCTAGATTCGATGAAATTTTTCACGTATAGAATAACAAGGGTGTAAACGTTCAAAGTTTAAACGGTAAATGGACTGTTTAGAATATTCGATGGCATTTATTGGTTTTTCTGAATTTTCGAAATATTGCTACAATGACGGTCCAAACATGTCAAATTGTCGCCGATGTCCCTCAAGAGTCATTATAAGCCCCCCAGATCTTATCGGTTGTACGGGATCCCGTTTTGCACGTAGCATTCCGCGCATTATGAACATTTCAAAAGGGAAGAATAAGTCTCACGAGACTGTACCAGAAAGGTTTTTCGCTGAGCCTAAAGGATTTACCGTTAGTTAAACAGCAGCTTTTACGACATATGTATTTGTACGCATTAAGACGCATGCCCGCTGTTTGTTAAGAAAACGCGATTGGGAAAACGATGACATTTGGTCGGTGTATACGACGGCGGCAAAACGGAAAGAGGTTAGTTCTGTCGATTATTATTTCACATTGTGTACTTGACGGATGGCCAACTGATCGATCTCGCTTTACCTATATTATATTATTATTGAGGTTTATTTGAATTTCTATATTCGTGTTACGATTTATTTGTTATTTTCTGATTGTACAAATCTATATGACAATATTATGTGTAACATACGCTGAACGATTACAATTAAATTCCGAAAGGTATAATACTTATTTTATAATAGATATTTTTCCTAAGATTGAGGCTAATAATTATTATAATACTACACTATGAGTACACTGTTATTGAATGTATTTATTTAAAATTCAAAATTATCGAAAAACAATTATATCATTAGGTTAACAAGCGTTCGTCGAATTTTTTTTTACGCAATAATGACGGTCTTATGTTGTACTTATATAAGTCGGAAAAATATTAAATATAAAACCCATTAACGATATACAGATTAAATATTATATACTTTTTGTTCATTAGCTTGTTGAAATAAATACGCGTGTACGAAGAATGTCTAATAAAATAACGCGATCTCCGAATGAGTTTTAGTCGTATTTTTTTATTTTTTTTTGTAGTTATTTCGAGTAACTCGGAATCATGGACATTGCGTTAAAGACAACTACACATATATACTTATACATGTTTTCTATGTAAAGAATATCGGATGCTTATACTGATTTAGTTTAACGAGTGTTAAAACTATTGCAATTGATGGGAAATAGTTGAAATAAGACAATATCTGAAAAGTTCGTTTTTAATGGATTCATTTCTTTGGATTAAAGTTTGTTTTTAACGACTGCGCTATTGGACCCCGAGCTAAATGACAAGGAAGGAAATTTGAAGGAATTTTCAAAAAACCGTGTATATAATGGATATCACCTATACATAATAATATTTATGCGTGTGTGTGTGGTATTGAATCTTAGAGTGCACTGTCCCGCCGTGACGGTAAAATAATAATTGCTTCGTAATTATACTATTTGTGTTGACGGAAACTTTTTCTCATCATCATATTATTCACTAGATAATAATAAATCGAATGTTATATATTATAGTATTTTCATCCAGAGTGAGACAGAATTTTCCAGCAACTTCCATATTTTTTCCAACAATTCATTTACTCATTAAGTGTGTGCGTGTCCATAAGAGAAATATTATCTTAATAGCTTATAAAATATAATACTGTATAACTTAGTGTACTTAATATGATACGTCATAGCCGGAAATCAATTAATGAAGTTTGTGTTTTAAATTGTATAATATAAGATGTATAGTTTGCAGGCATAACATGCATATAGTATACGTAGATAGGTAGGCCATGGGTAAACGGGGAATAGAATTAGTTTTCTCAATTTTCTTTCAGCGCGTGTTTAGTTTTTATAACTACGGCTTTCGGGTTTCTATATGCAAAGTAATTGAAAAAGTGTAGGTATATACTGAAAAAAAAAAAACGAGAAACGCGTAAAAACAGATATAGTGACAGCATCTTCGTCGTAAAGCCTTTGACTCACTTATATGCGTGTTTACAATGTTTTTGTGACAATTTTAGGTCAAATTTTGTACGACCAAACTTATTGGAAACATGTATATATATATTTTTTTTATAGTAAATATGCTTCATATATATATATGCACACACACAACATGACGACTATGACGCGGTAGTATTTTCAATTTGCAGGATATGTGAATTTATGACCGCGGGAATTCCATATTTTCTAATAGCCTCAGGGGTAGAAGAAATGACGTCCGTTTCTGAGGTCCCTAGAGGGCAGAGTAAAAGTCGTCGAACTAGGATTATAAAGATACGTTTGTATCGGGGGTGAGTAAAATGTGACATTATTTTTATGAACCTTTCTTATTTTCCTTCGCACAGAATTCAATAAATATGTACGATTCGTTAATACGGCAGTTAAAGTCCTCAGAACGGAGAAAAATGAAAAAGGTAGTTTAAAAAAAAAATAAAATATTCATATCACTGTCGCAATACATTCGTATTATATACATAGGTATACATTAGCATGTATCTGAAAGATATGACATATTTAAATGTAATTTAAGTAGAGAATTCTTAAACACTAAAATACTTTCTATGTATTAATAAACCTTTTACTCGTCATGGAACTCTTATGTCGCGTTTGTACTTACAGGTGAAGAGACAGTTATTTGGCTCTTGAAATTAACATTCGCGACTAAATAGCACGCAAAATTGTTTTATTATAACTTTCTTGTATATACTATGGAAAATTGTAGAACTCGCGTACAAAAGGAAATACAGTAAAAATAATGATTATAAAGGGTGTTCATGAAACCATAAATGCGAATTGGAAATTTATTGCATTTTTGCGGAATTAATAACAGATTTAGTGACATGAAGAATTTTAGCGACTTATTCTCTGCAACGGTGTATTTTCGTTTTTATGCCGGTTCGAGTAAGATGATACATTATCTTCATTATTTTTATATTAGTGCAGCTCTTCGATATGGGTTCGTATAGTGGTACACAGGATGCACGCACCAGAAAGTGACCTTTAAAAACTGAGTTAAAAATTGAAATTTGCGTTGTGTTTGCAGAAGGTTGTAAAAACCTAACATGATGCTAAAAATGTCGTTTGGGTGTTTTTTTTGAGTCGACTATGGGAAAAGAAATATATATTTCTGCAAGTTTGTGCGAGAAACATAGGAGCGTCGAGAAGTTAAGGTTAAATTATATTATATAAGGCAAATTTCATGAATATTTGACAAATTTAAAATGTGAACCTTCGTCATACACCTTGTAATAGATATGTGGGTAACATATGGTTGAATCATATATATTATTATCCAAACGGTTTTTATGCAGAGTAATTCACTAAACAACACACACTACTTTTTTTTAATAATTTAATTATTCAAAATATAATTTTCGGAATTTTTAAATGTACGAGTATTTACAGACCATATTTTCAAATTTTTGAAATATTTTGTTGTCTACTCAAGACATATCTTGTAGTAAAGATACGGACTTTTATTTTACAAATGAAAACTTTGATTTTCTTCTATAAATTATTTAGCAAATTATTTTTCTGAAAATGTAGACGTATCAAAATCAAAATTCTAACGAGTAATTTTTGAGTTATCTAACTTTGTATGCTTAGAATAAATGGTGGCTATGATAATGTGTAAGTTTTTGATATTATTTAATCTTTCAACATAAAACATAATAATTTGTAAAAATTATTCATGAATAATAAATACTAAATCCAATATTAAATTTGTTTTATATTTTTGTATGTATGACAATTTTAAAGGACTATTATCCTTTGTATAAATATTATAATAAATAAGAAACTACTCGTTTGAATTTTAAATTATATAGGTACATAAAAATTTTCAAAAAAATTATTTAATAAATAATTTGTAGTAAAAAAGTTTGTAATTTTAAAAATAGAGATTTGTCACATAATTCTCTTTAATTATTATAAAATATCTCGAGAATTTGAAAATATCGTCTTTGAGTATATTTTAAAATTCCATGGTTTTCCATTTTATTAAATTTATTATTAAATGAAAAAAATGGGATTGAGAATGTTTGTTGAATCATCCATTTATAGAATAGCATATATTATTGCGAAAACGGGAAAACGGATTTTAAACGGTTTGTGTCATTTGTTATTATAATTTAATAACGATTAAAACGACATATGAAGTACGAATCGATCGGGCGCGTACTATTAAAAAGTTATCGTTTTCCCGAAAGCCCTCGGTTAAAAAAATATAAATGTTTTTCAAATAATGATTTTTGGATAACGTATGTACCGGGAAATATATTGTATAACTTAAAGTAATATTCAGTTTGACTTTTCCTGTGATGTCTTTGGATCTCGGCGTTAAAAACGGCTTTTGAGTCAAATTGCACTGTATTACACCTATATCATCATTATCATCATCATCATCATCATCATTGCATTACTGTGTATATGTCGGTGAACAACATTTGGTAATCGGGTAATTGATTTTTAGCCGTAGATGTTTCGTACGCCAAGCTTTATGTATCCGGAGGGGGTGGGTGGTACTTGCTGTATAAAGTCGCGACCGTAAATCGAATTCTTTCGGTTCATTAAATTTTAACGTATATTACCTATTATTATTATATGTCGTGAGCGTCGAGTGTATAATATATAAACTATACTGCATGTAGTGGGTAATGGATATATATGTACAGAGTGATTATTGATTTTATCACAAACCGGGCCTCACCTTGACGGGTAAATTTTTAGCACTTTTATATTTTTACAACCCCACAGTGTTTTCTTTATTTATTATTTCATAACTTAAACACGTTTACACTTAAACGTTGAAAAACAAATAAAAGAATTCGCACAGCGCCTGGTCCACGACAAAAATAAAACAGTCACCTTGTATATATGATATACATTTATGAGTTTTGAACGGCCTAGTATTATATATATATGTATCTAAAATATCATCTCATATTATAGTAATAGTAGTAATAGTAGTCATATGATATAGTTTGTGGTTCAGTGGCGGTTCATGAGGTTCATATAAGATGGTGCACAAATAATTTTATAATATATTTATGTGTAAGAGAAAAATGATAACTTTACTATAGCTACATACGAGTATCTAAAATGATGAACTAGAGTAGTAAATGACCACTGATAAAGTATGTACGGTTAAATGCTATAACGCATTATCGTTTAGACGGTTGGCGGTGACAGCGCGACACGATAAAAATATGCCCGATGGTAGCATGTTTTACTAGCAGACGCGTCGACACATGTAACTAGTACTTTTATATCCATTCGAAGCATTTGTTTAATTAATTAATCGTTAATAGATACACTCGTCAACACGAAAAGATGCGAAAACTTTTTTTTTTTTTTTTAATAGTCAATTTTTATATTATGTGCATAAAAATCAATTTTAGTGAATTAACTGTAGAAATTTAATAATATTTTATGACATTTTTGGTATAGATTGCCCATGTGCTCCTGTACACAATATTATTACTCGCCACTGATCTACGTATAAAATATACAGTATTGAATATTGAACTCCGGTCAGACGTGTGCGGCGTGTCAGATTTTACGAATTAAACTTGCGTGTTTTAAATTGTGGTATCGTCGGGCAACGTTATTAACAATAAAGCTAACCGTTGCAATGATTTTGAATATCGATGTTATTTTATTTATACGTCGAGTAGTATAAAATAGAAATCTGTCGTTTGTACACGATTTTTTTTTTTTATTATTATTTATAATGGCACACACTCAAAGAGTTTGCAGGTAGATAGATAAGTCGACTTGAACTCGAACGCGGTTAAAACAGCAAAATCTCTACCTCGTTTGAGTAGATTTGGATTATTGTGCGGTAATATCAAAATGATTTAAAATTTATGTACGCATTGAATGTTTTTTTACGTGTTCGTTTGTGATTTTCTCCGTATCTAAATCGATTTATTGGTCGGTTTAGAACGTTATACCTGCGTATTGCTATAATATTTTTTCGATTTTTGTACGCATTTTTTCGTCGTTGAATGTTTTTTATTAATATTTTTTCCCTGTCATTTTCGATAAAGTTAATTGCCGATAACCTTTATCGATTTTAAGTTTTAGTCGTTTTTAGTACATTGAACTTTGTCGTCGTGTTTAGAAGTACTAAACTTTTTTGATAAATAAAATGAAAATAAGTTTTTCTTTATAGTTACGACGATGGCGCTGGTCCATGCATTATTAAATGATTTTCATCATCTGCTAACGAAAAAGAAAAATTAGTGATATTTTTTGAAGAATTTTTTTTTTGTTGCAAAAATCGTTATTCTAATCTACTACCCTACCGAATACAATATCGCTTATACGTTTATCACATTGAATATTGACGGTAATTTAACGAAGGTAAGATTGTAGTTGTATTATGTGATATATTTACGTGAAAGTGTATCTATGTCAAACCGATTAACGGTTAGTGATAAACCGAGAAAATAAAACCACTCCGTGGGTGGTTTTCGAGGCTTTTTTTATCTTTAAAAGTTACTCCAAACGCATTCAATCTCATTACCACACACCAACGACGGTGAGTATGTTTTATAATTTCGTTGGACATTTTTTAATAATAATAAAAATATGACGGTTGCGGTATCACACTGTGTGTGCGCGCGGACGATGTGTAAGGTTGAAATCACGCGGGTACGATAAAAGGAATATTTCCTTTGTTTTGTTGTTTGACGGTAATAAAAAATGAAGTATGAAAACTATGAAAAATTGTTTGACCTCCGATCTGACAGGATATAGTGTGTTTGTGTACGTATGTATACGTGACGTGATGTGTTTTGTGTATATTATATACACAGAGAAGGAGAATTGGTTATGTTTATATTTTCGTCCCGAATCAAACGGATGAAGAAGAAACAATGAATTATTACTTGTGCATATAGACTTTTTTTTTTATACAACTAGGAACTTATAAGTATTCGAACATCCGATCATCGGTACTCGGACCCTTACCACACCAACACAAAAAAATACATTTAGTAAAATCGAATAATAATAATAATATTCATTGAACAGTTTATAAACGGCACGTCTCGCGACGATTTCATTTCATAGATTGGTATGACATATAATTGATATCGCACGACGAATAAAATAGTTTATAAGCTAACGATATCTGAAATTTTAGTGACCAGTGAATACATGATGATCGTCTAAAATATGGTCAATTCCAAATGAGCAAGCTGTGCGCTTCATGATACAGTATCGTTCGTCTGTTAAGCACGTGATCACGCTGAAACGCGAAGACTTCTCCTACCGACGCTTGATCTCCGGTCGAGGATTTGTGTGTTGTTTATTGAGTAATCCGTTTAAGTAAGACACTTATTATTTAAAAAGTTAAAAAAAAAATAATTACAATTTTGAAAATATTTTGTTTTTACATAATTTTAAGTCGTTAAAAATAATATTTTTTTAATACTTATATATTTTTATTGTAATCGTTTTTTATTTTTTTTTTCACTCTCTTAATGATGCTACATGCATTTTTTATTTCTTATTCCAAAGCAGAGTATATTTTTTATTACTTCGAAGTACAAAAATTGGATTTTGGACGAATGGTTTATGAGTTAGGTTAATAAGCTAATAAACTACTTGTCCGACATTTTTATAGATCGAAATACTATGAAAAATATTTTGCTTTAGAGTATAAAATGTTTTAAATGAGTGTGTTTCTATTCAAAAGATTGACAAACATAAAAATAATAAAAGTATTTATTTTATAAAAACATAAAATTATGTAAAATACATTTTTCAAAAATGTTAGTTTATTCTGAAATAGTGAATGTCTTACGTTAAATGGATCATATTGTTTTGTGTGTATCAAACTTTAGAGACAAATTGTCGAAAAAAATTGCGTGTTAATAATAATAATTTATCCGGACTCAGCTGGCCTCCTGTTTCCAACAACCTCGCCACAATAACGGTCATCCGCTTGTTTGATTAACGAGTGACACGTTATTGGGACGATTGTTTATTTTACAATTTTATTTTTTTCAAAAACATTACGATGGATATAATATTATATATATTATAATATTATAAACGCGTGAAATGTTTATAAATATATATATAATATATTATATGTATGTATAGCATAATATGTATAAGAGAAGAGAAACATCGTCCGCATCTGTTAAGTCGGTTGTCATCCTACTCGTCCTGTGGCTGACGAAGAAAAATAAGATTTCGCGGTGCGTACCGTACTTGGATGGCGGTGAGAGCGGGTGCATGTGGGTACTTGGGGGTCTAAGGAGAGGTCAGGATAAGACAGCGGTGCCGCCATCGCATCCCCGCCATCCTCGGTTTGCTTTCCTCAGTGTCCGAACAGCACCGGATTAGACAACATTATGACCAGGCTGACCAGGGCTAGCACGTGGACGGTCATTTGGCCGCTGACCGCACTTCGGTTGCCGTGCTGCATGGCCGCTGGGTGTTCGCCTGTCAACAGAGAATGGAAAAAAAAAATGATCACACAGTATACGATATAATATGATGTTATTTTAATAATTTTATGGTGGTTATGGGGAAGGGGTGGCGCTTTGTTTTTTGCAAAAATATTATAAAATGAACAAAACACATTTGATTTGATTAACCAATTGATTCCGCGTAAAGTATTTCTTTTAATATTGCTATACAATTGATGACTTATTGCTAGGTTATATAAAATTAATCTAAAAAAAAAAAAAATTCTGGGAAAGGCAGTACGTGTACCAAGCTCAACATCACTTGTTTAAGGCACTGATGTATTTTTTGTTTCATGCGTCGTGCCGACTTCGGTGATTCGGGTCTTCTAAAAGGAATGTAATGTAAGTAATTCAGTAGTTGGTTACTTCTAGTAGGACTGTACAAGTGGATCTAACCTAACATAAACGGTTTTTAATGTCCAGGTTAGACAGTGATTGACATTCACACGATTAAGTATCCGGGGATGATCAATTTAGTTGATTAGTTGTAACTGGTTACAAATTACAATATGATTTTACATTTATAGTTACATAGGTAATAAAAAATACTTTAATAATTTTTGACTGACTACGAGTTAAGCTACAGTTGCAGTGATCTAGCTTAGGTATTTTTAAATTTATAAATTTATTATGATTTTTATTTATTTCTTTAATAAAATAACGACATTTCTAAATATTTGTTTATATGATGGCTAGATGGATTCATATAAGTCATTATTACCAATATCAGTATTGCAATTTATAAAAAAACATTGTTTATAAAATATTGCAAAATGTAATAATTATTATCTATTATTTAGAGAATATTCAGCGCATATTATGATCAAACGATTCTGTTCAAACTTTAGATCCATTGAAAAATAGTATATACCCATACTACTTATATATTTCGTTAAAATTTCATATTTATTAATTATAACTAATATTATTGTATTAATATATTATATCATAAAAAATATCGAAATCTTCTAGTTATTATTATTATTACTCATTTAAATTAAATTTTAAGTATTATATGTATTTCGTATTAAAAGTTACAATGTAAATTGTATGAGTTACTATTTTTAAGTTACTTTTAAACTACAAAATTTATTACAAGTTTTAAATCACAATTATAACTTTGATACATCTTAGTGGTTCTGCCCAACTTGTAAGTGTCTATAATGTTCGTAATATTTCATAATATTATATAGTTTCGAATGCGCTTATTGGACCGTTTTGAAATCTACAACTGGAAATTTCGAAATACGACAAAACCACGAGAATATCAATCGAAAACGTGTTTAATTATTAACTTTAGTGAAATGAATTAACAACATCGACTTTGGGACATCTTACTTACTGAGAAATGAAATAATAAACACTAAATCAATAACACAAAAACAATAATAATAATACACTCTGTAAAACATTAGTTTCTAAAAAGTCCGTTGTTTGTTACAATATAGTAGGCAAAAATTGACGATGTTATTTTTTATTTCATTTTTATGTACAAATTGTTTTTGTTTGTAGAAAAATGGTACTTTTTGTTTTTATATATTTTTATACTTGTTAGTTGTGTAGCGTTTACTTTAAGTGTTTTGGGCTTTATCGAATGGCCTTTAGTGCGGCTATTTCGAGTGTTTTGAAAAAAAAGAAGTTTTTTTTTGCAAACGATGACAGACAAAATAACAACATGTTTATTCGGAATGCTATTTTTTTTAAAAAACAATTTATTTGCGACTCTTGTTTTTTTTATCTCGACAGTAACAATCTTTATTGTCGATTATTTAAAAAAGGGCACAAAACGTTTATCGCTTTTACTAGTCCCGAAAGTCAATGAAACGATAACAATTGTTCGGTTCATTAGTTCAGTGATTTTTTTTAATCCGTTAACTTATACTACGAGTATGATGGTATATTTTGTTCGATGTATAATGTATTTCAATTGAATTTTATGTTTCTAATTTTGTAATTTACCTATAACTTTAGCTGTGTGATTTAATTTTAAACTTACGTGGATAATAATGGTAATTTTATAAAATACATAAACAAAAAATATAAGGATCATATTTTTGCATATTATTAATTAAGTGTTTTCGGGAAAAACGCACTCACTAAAGTAAAGTTTTTAGTTACCTACTATTGAAATATCTAAGAAAGATAAACTCTAAACAAAATAAATTACAATAATTAAACTGAATATTCAAGAACTGTTATTTTTGTACAAATATATCAAATGATAAGATTCAAAAGTTCATAAAAAATTATTTTTTCAAGTTTATTTTACGTTATTTAAAAATATATTTGAAATAGTTCAAAGCAGATACATTATGATTTTTTTTTCTATAGATGACCATGACAAGAGGATTTTTGCATGAAGCATTATTATCCATTATTCTGGAGAATAATAAATGTTGTTGACATTAAAATAAATACATTTTTTTTTTTCAATAAGCATTTGGTAATTTTATATTTTAAATGCTTGTTTTAATACTCTGTTTACCTTAACTTTAAATGGTTTAAAGAAATATATTCAATATTCGATACTGACAGATAAATTTTTTCAGTGTTTTATGTCGTATTTATGTTAAAGTACCCATTTGGTTTATAAAATATAATTATACTGCTTAATTTATAGTTCAACTTCATATTACAGGAGGTTTTTATGATTGTTTAGATTATAGTTTTAAGAGTTAAGAAGTATTTTTATATTAATTTAATAATTCAAATCCTCCGTCCACTGTAGACTTACAAATTGCATTAATAATATTTTTAAATTGTGTTGGTTTATTTAATCAGAATGTAAAATTAAATCGATGGTGTATAATTATGTTCAATTTTTGTCATCTAAATATCGTGATTTTTTTTTTTTTAATTTCAATGCGATTAAGTTGATTAGATGTATATATTCCTGTTGAACACTTTTCACCAAGAAAATTAAATATCGACCGTCGCCAAGGCTCGTTTGAAAACGAAGCCGTAATTTATTTCTCATCGCTATCGGTAATGTGAAATGTCTAATGACTTGAGTGCCTGCGTGTTTTTTCTCCATACATTAATGTACCTAGGTGTTATGTAATTTACTTTTATACGTGTATTTATAGATGATGAACATGACGCGAGTCGTGGAAAAAAATTTGTTCACATTAAAATCCGTATAATAATAAATTGGGGTACCTATAGTTAGGGCGAGGTAACGTCCTATTTCTGCTTAACACTTTAAAAATCGTTCATTATCGTTTCACTGTGTTTTAATATAGGTGATTTTATACATTAACGACGAAATTAATTTAAAACTCTATTACCTATATCCATGGGCGTCCCCAGAAATTTTTCTAGGGGGGGGGAGGTTAAAAAAATAAATGAAGATTTTTTTATACATTTTATTAATTATAGTAGATATTATTATTATACATTTTATTTATAGAAAGTTATTATTTTTCGTCATTATTACATTAAACTATTACAATTAGGTAAAAAATTTAAAATTCTAGTGGGGAGGCAAGTGCTTCGTCTTGCCCCCCACCGGGGGATATCTATGCCTATATCTGGGATGGACAGTATCCAAGATACATTTGTATCTTTTGCAGTTAATTAATTATTATTATAATCTTGTATTTAGATACTTTTTTTTTTCGGAGTGTATTCTAAATACTAGATAAAAATGAAGATAAGGTTTTTTTTTTGAAATAAACAATAAATTAAAAAATTATAACTATTATAAATATTATGAATTTTTATGTGTACAATCTATTACATGTGTGGTGCGGTATGGCACAGTGGTTGGTCTCAGTAACTAATGTATTCTGAGGTCAAGCATCGGTCGACGTCGTTAGTTCTCGGATGGGTGACCATCCGGATTCTTAGTGATGAATCTATGACGCACACACATACACATACGGGTTCCAATTGTACTAACCAAAATTTTACAAGCAAACCTTATACAAAAAAAAAAAAACATACTGTTCCTATCCATAGCTAATGGTCTTATAGTTGCCGGGCTAAAATAAGATCAATAAAAAAAAAAAAAATCTATTGTACAAATCATTTATAAAATTTTAAAACGAACTCATATCGTTGAATGTAGAATGTAGATGATGTATGGTACTGTCAGTATAATAAATTCATTTAACCAAATAGATATATAACTATTTTCGTTGGAACTTCTGACAAATGTTCGTCACTTGTCTAGCTCTATATGATGTAGACTAGTACTTTGAAGACCATAGTATTGATAATAATGGTAAACTATATTATAGCTTTGTTATATGGTCCATTTATAAGTAAGCAATAAACTGATCAGTTATTTTAGACTTTAATATGATCTAGATGGAAAATACTTTAAAATTGTTGAGATCTTAAATTGTGAAAAAAGTAATTTAAAAGCTATTTGTATGACGTGTAAGAATGACAAATCGTTAATTGAAGCTATTAAGTCTACTTCAAATGTCCGTCTCTATGTGCAGGTAATTAATTTTAATTTTAAATTTTCCTTTTAATTATAATTATACAATTATATTGTTTATTATTTTTTTTTCATCAATATTTCAAAGAGTTAATAAAAACATTTTTAATGAATTTGAAGTATATATTAACAAAACATAAATTACAAATAAACCATCAACGTCGGGTGCTAAGCAAACAAAAATCTGTTTTTCAATATAAAACAGATAAAAATAAATAAAAACAATTTGAATTCAATCTTTTAAATTAATGTATTTTTTATCTTAGATAATATATTATTTTATATTTAGTGTCTTTAGAAAAATGTTGAATGTATATTGTATCTAGAAGTAAAAATCTATGTATCTAGTATCTTATATCTAAATTTTTTTTTCAAGTATCTTGCTCATCCCTAATTGTAAAATATAGCTCGTCAGCGGTTGCTCCGTTTGCGATTTTAGTAATTTTCAAGAGTAATTATATAAAATAATTTTTATACTAGTCTAATATACGTACTAATACTACTAATCTACTCATATATCTGTATAATGCAATTGCATAATTACGGAGAGGGAAGATTTTGGGGTCGTATCTCTCCTATGTTTTTATTTTATTTTAAGCTGTCACACCACATTCATGTATTTACTACTTTTTTAATACTACTATATAGTATATTTTATGGAAATAGCACCAAAAGTCCCGAATCCCACCTCTAGCTAGTTGACTAGAAGCTAAGATATTATTACTCCGTATTAAATACTATTATTCATTTATGTATTACATTATATTGTATTGTAGTGTCAACATTTAGTGGGAGGTGCCACCAGCTTCCTCTTTTCGTTCTCACTGGCTACAGTACTGTTGTAGTACGGTACAAAAATAAATCACTGAGCGTTCGAATATTATTTTACTTAGTAACGACGCCCATCAGAAAAGTCATTATAATTTTTAACTACATCAACCAATTGTATGTGGATATTTAAATAATATTTATTTATTTGTTTTTGTTTGTACGTATTCATACATATTTATACATGTACTGTACTTATATCATACATATCAAAATGGTTGAATTTATTATTGAGAGAGATTCATGATACATATAGAAAAAATGTTTGTACAAACATGATCAAATTACGCCAACGTTATAGCGTAATATTTTCAGTTTACTAAAATAATATATTATTTTAATTTTATAGAACTATGATAGGTACTATATTATAGTAACTTTCCGAGACTTTCGCGCATAACTGCAATTTATATCAAATATTTAACTCTTGTAATATAAAAAAAAAAACAATATAAATACACAATGTTATTCAGTTGAGGTGAGGGATTAAAAAATAAAATCACTTAGACGTTTGACAGTGGTTTGTAAGAAAAGCTACTACAATATGTTTTCGGATGAAGTTATTGTAAAATCCATTTAAAATATCGTATAACGCATACACGTAGATTATAATATAACTGTAATTGGACTTCACATAATTCATAAATTTAGAAGTATTATGTGTTGTGTAAGTTGCCACGTCATTTCTCCCAAATAACTTTAAATCTTAGAATTCGCCCGTCTTACGCGCGTTCTAGCACAATTGTATTCGTACGAATTGGCGACAAAAGCGTAAGTGACCATAGATCGTTTTTATGGTCGAACGATGCGCGACGGTCACGACGACTCGGCTTCCAGAGAAATGTGAAAATAAGAGAAAACCTAACCGTAATATTGCACCCACTTGACTTTCTACGTGTATACAGTTATGTATAGGTATATATTATACACAAGTTTCGTGGATTTTCAAGTTTGTTTAATGCGTCACATTTAAAGGGTTTTCGGTCGGTGACAGAGCGCACTGGGAACTGGTAAATTTGACATGGAAAAACTGGCGGACATTAATATCGCACCGTAACATAGCGTATATACATATAAATATATATGATATGTACTTCAGTTCTGCCGGCAGGTGTATCAGCTGATTTTTATCGGTCGCTTATTTAGGCAGCCCGCCCTAAGGAAGCGACTTGCAATGGCTAGTCGTGTATAGTCTAAACTTACCCTCCACATTTATAATAAATAATCTAACTGCCTCCAGACTGTAAACTTAAAATCGTATCAAAAGGGTATATTGAGGATGATAATAACACTGATATCTTCCATCCTTTTCCCCACTAAAAAAGAAAATTGCGTCAATGCGTACATAACTATTTTGATTGACAGAACACTATAATTCCACTTAAAGTGTATTTGTGTACAAATACATATATCAATTCTAAATAAACCACAAAACAGCATTAAAATCGTGGTTCTATGGTTTTACGGTTCCGAATTTGAAAAATTGCATTTAAAAAATTTTAAACTTACAAAACGAGATCACGGTGATGGGATAAAATACGAGTGTCAAACTAGACTGTAGGCGGAGTTATATTTATTATCCGTGATAAAAATAAATATGACATTATTCTCGTTGGAAACAGTCGAACGTATTCAGGACGGGGTTTTAGGACTTTTTACTACAACGGTTTCTTGCAAACAGTTTTTCCTCCTATCCGTATAATGCATTGTGCAGACTGAATGTCGCGGTGAGATACAAATATAGCGTATAATAATATACTTATATACTGAGTATTTCTTTTTAAACGCGTTGGCGAGCTTGTGGATTTTTTTTTTAGTTTTGTCGGTAAATGTGTTCTCCGATTGGCTGAAGTGTATTGTGTAGTACTCAAAAAGTTTTACGTCAAAATCGTCCCACCCCTTTTCCCACAACATTTTCTGGTTTTTATAAATTGCGTGTTGTAGGTATATAAAATAATCTGAGGAGTTTAAATGTTTTCGACTGAATATTCTATTTTTAGGAAATTTTAATTACTATTTGTACTTGAGTAGAAAATGGAAAGTCATAAATTGTATTCGGTACCTACTTAAAAAAATATAATAAAACAAAGTCAAATCATTGTTATTTCTAATAACTGTGCATTCATTTTTTTTTAATTTTTATCCCTTAAATCTCGGTTTGCCTCTCCTATGATGATTTGATTCATGCCTAATTTGCCACCTTCAAGTTCTTCGACAAGTTTAATAAAACACATTATTTCATAACAAAAATGGTGAAATAATTAATATACTTAAAATTTATTACCCGCTATATGACCGCCGGTGATTATGCTAAATGGTTTATCGACACATACCAAACAAAATATTTTCATATTATTCCTAATTTTTTATATTTGAAAAAAATATTTAAAAATAGGTTACCAGCTCTTTGTCAACAAATAGGGTGTCGACGAACCGCAGGGAAGATGCGATGTAAAATTCTACGTCTATGACGTATTTAGCTCGCATGTGTTGTACATCATTCGTTCAATAACTGTTACCGAAATACCTACACAATTCGGCTATAACTTTCTAGAACTTTTTAATCTCAGTGTCTCATCTTGTTCTACACACTACACGTGAATTATAATAATATTGTTGTGCCCATATGTAAAATTATTCTGCGTCGGCCGAACGATCGTCATTTGTGTACTACAAATTACAAATTTATACAAATTAATTATTGTATTCTGTAGGTTAGTGAAACACTTACAAGTACATTTGTTATACTGAATTTTTATATTTTCAGCTGATATTAGATGGAATAATATTTATTCATACGTTCATTGTAATTTTTTATTTTGTAGACATCACGTATGAATTTTGGAAGTCAGGGTTTCATATCAAATTCGGACGATAATGCTAAGCGAAAAATAAAAAGTAGGATAGATTTTTTTTTATTTTTACTTCATAAATGGGTCACTGATTGATTGTAATTTTTAAGCGGGGGTGAGTTAGAACATTACCATGTCACAGTTGAAAGTTGTGAATTATTTCTCGTTTAAAATACAAATATAATAATACAGACTAGTTAAAAGCAACATAAAATTAAAACGCTACGATGTCTGTTTTAAAATAAATATTAGATTTGACGGCTAAGTTTATTACATGAACAGAATTAAGAAAAAATTAATATTTTGATGTTATCAGTTTAATATAATATATACTATTAAAAAATTATAGTTATATACTATGTACCTCCTACCTACAAATGTTAATAAGTTATTACAATTCATAAATAATTTTAATCGATTACTTTTCATATTATGATTGACGCAGTAAGACATTGAAGTACCTACATCAATAATGTCAAATTTGTTTACAGGAAAAGTATAAACACATAATATATTATACAACCACTTTGGGTTTACTTTATCGGCGACTAAAACGAAATGCAAAAATAAAAACAACTTTTTTCCTCCCTTAAAAGCACACAGTTTCATTTTTATTTACACGTTTTGTTTATTTTTCTAGATAATATCAAATCCATGCCGGAGCGTATTACGGAACTTGAATCTTTGCCAATAATAGATCATGCAAATACAATGATAATAAGGTTTTTAAAGACCAAATCAGTGTAGGAAATACTCAAAAAAGGTATTATTTCTAAACATTTAAACGTATTATTAATAAAGGTACCTCTTTTTATTATTAATATATTATAAATCGTAAAATATTGAAATGCCGAAATATTGTATTAATAAATATTAAAAGCGAAAAAAAAAAATTAAAATAATAATTTAGTTTGTTTCATTATAGATTGATTTATTAAATATTCTCATATTAAATTTTTCATTGAATAATGTATTTATTAAAATCCTGAATTTTTAATTTTTGAATATATACTTAAAGACCATATTATTTAAATTATTTGAGATTACTTGTAATACTTAAGAAGTGTTTAGTGGAGATAAATGCATATGTTTTAAAATAAGAACCCTATATATTATACTATAAATAATTTAATGGATAATATTCAAAATTTGAAAAAAATAGTTTTTTAGTTATTAAAATACATATTTACATAAGTATATTAATAATAGTAGTCTTAAAAAATGGTTTTACAAAGATATAGAATATAATAGATGTAAAATTGGATCTAGCATTTATAATATTTGAATAATTTTTTATAAATTATGATTTATGTTGAAAGATTAATTAATATTTAAAACTTTAAAATCACTATATATAGTCATTATATTTTCCAAACCTATTATCCTAAGTACACAAAGTTATATTACTAAAAATTATTCATTAGCATTTCGATTTTGATATGTTTATATTTTCAGAAAAATTAACATCTAAATAATTTACAATATCCTTTTCTATTATATAGTTGTCATTTGAAAAACATGAATTTGTATATTTGTAATATACTCCTTAAGTAATAGAAAAAAAATCTCAAGAATTTGAAAACATATTCTTTGAGTATATGCATTTAAAAATTTCAAAAAATTGGATTATTGAAGAAGAAAAATGTGTGAGGATGTTTAGTGAATTACTCTGTACTATGTACCGTTTGGATAATAATATATACAATCCAGCCGGTTGTCACCCATATATTTTATTACAGGATCTATCACGACAATTCATATTATTCACATTCTGTATTATTATAAAATTATAATTATAATTAATATTCTTTTTTTCATTTTTTAGTTATTTTGGAAGTAATGATAATTTTATTTATTTTGAGAATTTCACGACCTGAATGAATTTTTTTGCCATTCTATCATGTTTTATTCCGTGTGTTCAATACGCAGATAACAAAATGTTGACAATACTATTTTTTATCATGGGAGGGGGGGTCGTGAACGTCTTTTTTTACTGAAGCGATTATCCGCCCGCGATTACCATTCACTATAACTACGGTCGTTTCGATCTAGTTTAAACTGCGGTCATATCCCTAGAGTTTATACTGAGTTGTTAAACATAATAAACTCTAAATTGTGTATATTTAAGTAGCATTGGATAACCACGATATTTTCTGCACACCACACTTTAGAAAACGGTTGTTTAATTTTTGCTCGTTATTTTGTACGTAGTTCGTAATTGAGAGTTTGATAGTGAGCAACTCTACAACATTTCGAAGAAACAAGTTATGTACTAATGTAAATATTAATAATATGTGACTATCTTCACTTTTAAGGTTTTTGAGGATTATATACGTGCTGCGAGTGTCTCATTAAGGTAAAACGTACATTAGTTATTTAAATTACCAAATAAGGAATAGACGCGATTCCGTACGTTATTATTATTGTTATTATGTTTTTGACAGTTAATTAGTATACTTGTATCTTCAAATAATGCGCGTAGTGTATAATTACACAGGTCTGTCAAATAAATGTTAAGTCTTGATGAAACAACTGTGTAATAAGCATTAAAAATTTAAAACTGACTTTAGTGGACTTTGTATCGACAAATGCGTTTGCATGTACTCGTTCAGAAAAAATGGCCGTCAAAAGCCGTCTCCACATGTATGAGCTATGATCTATTTTTAAGTGTCCTATAATATAAATAACTATGTAAAATACGTATAAATGTTTAATGTGTAATATTTTATCACGTTAGTCTTCTCTAATTAAGTCTCTCAGGTCCCAGAAAATTGACAGTGTAATTTTCACCAACATTTATGGTCGATAAATGAATTACGCTTGTTGTATTGAAGTATTAATTTTATGTTTGATAGTAATTATTTATGAAATAATGTATTTTTTCTTTAAATATTGTGACTTAATTTTGTTAAGTTTTAAGTCATTTTTGAGAAACTGGTTTTAGTATATACGATTTTTAATATCACAAAAAATTGATGTAATGCGAGAAAGAAATAAGCTTGGATAAAATGTACATTTGAGACAGTAAAAAACTACCTCTATAAGCTGAGTTAAAATGTTTAAGCGAACTAGTAAAATGTATAAATTATCTTCGCTTTATCCGCCCGCAGAATTTAAATAAATTGTGTTTGATTGAAGTTAATTTTAAACGTAGAATTTATTATCTACATAAGACGTACTAGTTTTTTAAATTAATTTTTTTAAATGTTCATATAATTACTAGCTATTTTAAATGATTTAAAATGTAAATAAAAAAAAATTGCATAACCATATTGTAGCATGTATTATGCTGAGTTTACGCAAACCGAATTCTTACAAGGTTTTAGAATGCAATAATTTCAAATCAAAATATAAAATAATATTATCAAAACTAATACACGTTTCGTTCACCTTATAGTCGGCTTATACTATCTTTATTTTTTTATTTTAAATCTTCTTAACTTATATATAATAAATTGTTTTCATTTATACTACAGTCATTTGGTTTTCGATTTTTTTATTTTTATGGTTTGACGTCGATATGTTAAATGTAAATTCTGCATGAGGTAAATGAACAGTTATATCGTATAGTTTTTCATAAAAGTTTAAGCATAGTTGGTAAGTATTATTCACTTTAGATAGTGATGAATATTATTATTATTTATTGTTTTTTGAAAATTTTCAAGTATTCGACTTTTTATTTTTCAACAATCTACTTTGCTTCAAACTACATTTTGTAAGTTTCTCTCCGTCATCGCAGTTTTGAGAATTGCCATGATAATCGGATTATATAACACCTTAGAGAACACAATACATGCACTCCTGTGTATTATATATAACATACGACACGCGATTTATAAAGCTCTTAAAATAACATTAAAACGTATAGGAGTTGTACGCAAGTGCTGTAAATTAATGTGATAGTTTTAATCTCTGATCAACGAACAATTATTTATTATATTATTATTACATAAAAAAAATATATATTATTACCAAATTTTAATAGTAATATTATTCCTATTATTATGTTGTAATTAAATAGCATTCAAAACTTTTTGTTTAACTTAATATTTAATTAAATATCATTACTCTATCGTTTTCTTAAATATTAAACGCAACTTCCTAACATTTTATAATATAAGATTAATAAATCGATTTTAAATCTACATATTATTGGTTTTTGAATAGTAATTTTGTGACATTGTTTAATTATATTAGTACATTAAAATATAAAAAAGATTTTTTTTAAACTTATGTTATATTATATGTACGAATGTATTAAAATAAATAAATTTGTTTATACATTATTCAATGATATAATTTGTCCAAGAGAAATAAAACAATATAGCATTTAAGACCATTGCATCTATTATTTTGACAGTGTTTAAATTTTTTTATAGGTCGTGAAAACTAAGTTTCTATATCACAAAAACTAGGTCATTAGCTATAAATTGTTTTTTTTTCTAATAGGGTTATTTACATTCTGGCCTTATATGTCACAACGAGTAATCTATATTATTTAATAACTTTAAGATAAAAATATAGATCCCTACATAATTTTTTCAACTATACGAACTGTTTTTGTGTAATATAATTGTAATATTAATAATATAATAAAAACATTTTTATTTATAAAGCATTTGGTGATAATAAATTAAATATTTTAATTTACTTGAAAATTTGATTTTGACATTTAAAGTTTTTATTCAGTTATTTATTTGATTTATTCTTTATATTGGAACTGTTTAAATTTATGTTTATATTAAAAATAAAAATATTTAATTAATTTTTAATAACTTTTACTCAAATATTATTGTATGAAAAGTTAGAAAATGTTACTTAATATAAACATAACTGAGTTCATAAATGAAATTTTTATTAATGTAATGTTACAAATCACAAACGATTTTTTCTAAACTGAACTTAATGGTTTGACCAGTTAGAAAAGACTGTGAATATTTCTATTTTATATTTAGGTATTTTTTTGACCCTTTTGTGGTTTCATCACCTCTCGTTTGAACTAAGGGGATGAAATTTTCATATTTATGACCAAAAATATTTATACTGCAATGATAGTATAAATTATTTCTTAAATTCCGATTGGAATGAGTTGGTTTTATAAAGACATACGTTTATCACGTGATGTTATTTTTAGGAAAAACGAGTCCTATGAAATATTTATTTTATTTTATATTGTTTAATTTGACTAAGATGGTATTACAGTCTATAAGAAGTTAATTTTTTAATTTGCCAGTCTTTGAGAATATCTAAGAAAAAATTTAAGAGATTATTGAATTTTCAATAAAAGTGTTTTAGAACAAAGTTTAAAATGAATTTAAATATTGTATAGCAATTTGAAAGTCTTAATAAATATTGTTGAATTATTAAAAAATAACTAAAATAGTTGTTGTTTATTAAAATATAAAATTTTTATGAAATTTGAACTTCAATTATACATAAATAAATGTGTTTTACATTTTTGGTTTTCAGTAATAACTATTTATGAGAAACTATTATTAAATGATACTAAATATTGAACAGTTTCTTAATAATTTCGATAAATTTTTTCCAAGTTTATGAATTTCAAAAGCGTATTAAAGAAATTTAAGTCTATGTATTTTTAATATTCATTGATGAAGAAATTATGTGGTATCATGTATTCAATTTAAGATTTGGACCAAAGAAATAATGTCTTTATATATATAGCTAAATAAAGCTCAAAAAGAGGTGATGTATTATATAATACTTGGAAAGTGTTTTTATAAATATTTGATCAAAATTTTTATATATTTGCGGTCCTATAGGCTATGGTTATTCATTTTTTAGTTACACCAAAAAAAAAACAAAATAGGTTTTGTCAAATTCTAGTTTCGCGCGATAAATTTCGTTTTTCTTTAGTTTTTTTTTCTGGTTATTTCGAAAAGTTCTAAACATTTTTACTTTGTATCCTCTTAAGTTCCAACTAGTTTCTATTATTAATTGTATCTTCAGATACAAAATTTAAAAAGACACGTCTTTGTAAAATCAATATATTCATTGCTCTAAAACAAAATGAAGTAATTTAACGAAAAATTAAAATGTTGATTCGCAAAAAAACGTTTTTAAGGTAGGTATACATTTTATTTAGTACGAATGAATTAAATTTTAAAATAGTTAACTATATTTATGTCACTTTACTTTAAAAAAAAAAAAAAAACCAAATACGATAAGTATACCTATATATTTATTGTTAACCTACGGTTATCAGCATCTCTTACCTATGGCATAAAAATGAATAAAAATATACAGAATTTCTAATATTTATTTATTATTATTATAATTATAATTAATATTATTATTATTATTATTATTATTTTATTTCTCTGCTTATTACTTTAAATCTATAGTCAACTTGACAACTCTGCAAATGCTGGAGCAAAAATTAAAATGTATAACCGCAGGCAATATACCGTATAATTTAAATACACTAGTGAAGTTTTACTTTTATCATTATATCATTATAGAGTAGTAAATATCTGTATAATATGATATTCATTTATTTTTGAAGTACGATTTTCTCTTGGTGAAACAACAATAAATTACAAAAACAACCATAAGGGCTTATTTAAATTCTTGATGAATGTCATAATGACTCAAATATAATAACAAATGAACATACACGTAGTTGGTGACTTCGGAGTTCGAGAAAATACTATCATATATTTATATTTATATATATATATATATATATATATATAATATGAATATTTTACCGTAATTATATGATAATATATATATACACAAATAAGCTGATGTAAGAAATTGTCGAATTACAATTTTCAGTCTGCTAACCAAATTTTAGGGCACATTTTTCGAATATTAATTTTTACTTTCAGTACGTTTTAATTTATTATGTCTGTTTATTAACTTTTCCGCATAATTCATCTCGTTATTAGTAAGTTCACATGAGCTTTTCATATGCGCTATAATATCATGTGTAAGTATGTATGTACGTGCTTTTAAAGATCGAGCTTCAGTACTCTTTAGATAATAATAAAGGTATATTAAAATTGAAATTTATATAACAAACAGTTTTTACATTTGAGAATTTAACTTTGTGTGGATAATATAGTCACGCGTACTAATACTATAGAAGATTGATACATAAATTTAAAGGATTATAATATGATTATGTTGAAATATTATTTGTACTTATCATGTGAATATTTCTTTGTGAAGTATTAATAATAAATTTTAATGTTAGTTGAATTTATTTAAAACTTTTAAAAGATAATATTTTTAAAATAATGAATAGTTAAAATAATTTTAAAATAATATTTTGAATTTTTGGTGGTAAACTATTTATTGCTTTACGTTGTTTCTTTTTCTAATTTCGATCTGAGTGCTTTAATTTAGAAATTCGTACAGTAAATATGTATTGTCAACCAGTCATTTTTGTCAAAACTTGTAATATTTAATTTATTAATCGATTAAATTATGTGTTTAGTTTATACATTTATCCAAATAAATTTTCTTTGAAACAGTTTACTTATATGTTATCATCTAATATTTTTATATTTTAAATGTATTTAAGTTTCATTTCTTAGTGAACAGTTATTTTTTATTGTTAATTGATTTTTTTTCGCATTATTTTGAAAAGTATGGATAAAAAATAAAATGCTAGATTTTTGGTTTCATAAACGCTGTTGTTTCAATAGATCAATTATTTAAATTTTTTATTTATTAATTATATATGTATAAAAAAAATAATATGATGGATAAATAAAGACATAGGTGATGTTTTACGGAATAATTTTAATACTAATATTGTATTCTTAGTGTGGTTTATTGTGGAAGTAGTTGTCAAGAAACAGATTAAAGTTTCTATCGATCCATATATGTATACATAATGATGTATTATTTTCGTTAATAATTTCATTTTAATAATAATAGTTACAATTATGTGTTGTGTATTCTCCCACAACATGTGTTCTCTATTACTTAAACGATATCTATAGTTGTAAGTGCTCAAGTTATTGTATATTATTAATATTTTTTAGTTAACTTATTGAATGTCACACAAAACTGATATAATTCTGTCAATGCTCGTAAATTATCCATGTATTAATATATGGGACTTAATCGATTTGACGTGTGACGTATTACTTTTCATCTATATATTAAATGGGTTGTCACTCTCACCGGGTTGTAACAGAAGGAGGGGAGTTACTCATCTAAATCAAGTTGAGAAATGACCAGTATAGACCTTGCTATTGAAAAAAATATTAGATTCAAAATTTTCAGGAAATGGTAAGTTGTAATACTTTTGAGATTTAATATATATTCTTGTTAAATTTAAATTAATTAAAAAAGAAATATTCTGATATTGCTCGTTTCTAAGACTGTCAACATTAGAAAAGTATATTTCCAAAAATGATATTTTTCCCCAAGCTAGTTTAGATCATTGATGTCCATAGATTTAACAATATATAAAACTAAAATAACTTTTTATAATATTATACGGTCGGTTTTTTATTTTATGGAAGTTAGTAATGTATACTTTTGTAGGAGAAGTGCCTCGACAAAGTGTATGTTACTTACATCAGTTACATCCAATACGAAAACGTAAAAGTTAATATGTTTACATTTTATATAAATGTAATAATTTTAATGAATCTACATTGCATTTAAAGCTATTAAAACGTTCAAAATTAATTTTCTTCTCCTACCACACCAGTGAAAATATTTAATATGTAATATTCAATCGTTCTTTACATGCATTTTAAGTTATTTTTAATTCGTTTGTTAAATAAATAATTCTCATAGTAGTGCGCATAAATATTATTTGTTGGAAAAATTGGGGGTTAAGGTAGAAAACGTCTAGTTCTATTGACATTTGAAAATTACCATTGACTACGTGTACGTTGATGGTTGCTGATTGTCCAAACGTGGGCATACACGTGTAGTTACCGGAGTCTGTGAGCTTGGCTCGAGCTATGTGCAGCGTACTTTTTAGTCCGTCCACCCATTCGGTGTGAACACTGACCCGTGGCTGCCGGACCGACTGTAGGCTCGTCTGGTCCGTATACACGGGTACGTTGCCTAGGTACCAGAATATGGTTCCCAGGTCGTGTGGGCCCTGGCTCAGCTCACACCGCATGCTCACCTCGCTGTCCTCCTTGACGTACAGCTCCTGCTGCCCACAAATCCTGGCCCTCATCTCTGTGAATCAAAATGTGCGTGCGATAAATGACATGGTCAATGATTAAATGGGTATTAAGACGCGCGTGATCGTTGAAAAAATATATTTTAGTGCATTGTCATTTAAATACAATTTTTAAATTGAGTTACAATATTTTTATAACAGAAACTACGGCTAATTACTCCAAACTTGGTTATTAAAAATATCATTCAGTGGTAACATTATGCAAACATACTGAAAGTGGTTATTTTGCGGATATGACTTTAAGCACCGAGTGAGGAAATATCTTATTTTGGTGAGGTATGATGCATCGATGAGTTTTGGTTTGTGCGCAACCATATTTTACCGGAAAACGGAATATGTATGCAGTATATACTTAACATTTATTACATATTATATTAATAGAAGTATGACTATTAATTATTACACATTCATAATATTATATTTGTTTAGTTAAAATAAGATGATACAACATTTTTAATTTATAAATACTTTTACAGGAATAACTTGAATAAATAATTAATTTTTTTCTATACATACTTTAAAAATAACTTATTGATTTATAATATCTACGTTGTTAAGTTTTTAGTAATAAAATTTTCCCTATTTTACCTAATTCTAGCTAGTGTTGACTAATAAACTTTATGTACAAATAATAACATCATACGTGGTTTTTAAAATCCATATAGTACTAGTTAATACTAATTAATATTTTTAGATTCATGTTTTTACTATTTTAAGTTATTAGGTAAAGTTTTCACGGTTTAGTTTATTTTAAAACAATTGTTTTTTTTTTCATTCTATATTTTTAGTTAAAAATAATGTACTATTAGGATTTAAACGATTTCGAATTTTAAATTGGTTTTTATTCTTAATAAATATAATACGATTTTTTCAGAAAATTTACTATAAAATAAATTTATAAAATCGACAACTACTTATTGTTTCTATAAAAAATAAAATATTTAATCATTGAAAATTATGAAAAATTTCGGTTTTAAGTTTTTGATTAGACTTTTGATTATTGTTTGATGAAAAAATAAACAAGACTACATAATATATAGTTCATGTGAAGATAAGGATTAATTTTTTTTTTTTTTGATTTCCATAACTCTATTGCCTAAATATAAGTCATATATTGCATTAATAAAATATTCATAATTTTCAATTCGTAAAAAAGATCTTAGTTGATGAATTTATGACTAATGAAGAAGACAATAATAATATAATAAATAAATATTTATATATTATATACACCACACAAGGTGATTTACCAAGAATGCTTATCCACTGTTTTTCTTCAATAGTGTAAATATTTAAAACCTGAATTTAAATATTTTTAATTATAAATAAAGATCATATTTTCGAATTTTGAACTTCTTTGTGCTACTTATGGAATGTGACGATTATAAATTTCAAACTCAAATGAAAATCTGGTGATAATTGGTTTGAAAAATTTGGAGGCTATACTCGTATGGTGATTTGAACATTTTAGTGATTAATATTAATCCATCATTATTAAAACATTTTAAAAATCGTCAATGTATCATAAATATTAGATCCTATGTTAAATCTATTTTGTATCTTTATAAAACTATTTCTAAGGACTATTATTTGTAGTATAAACATTATAAATATTAAAAAACTACTTGTTAGAATTTTGATTGAGGTACATTAAAATTTTCAAAAAAATAATTTACAAATAATTTAAAGTAAATAGTACAAAAAATTTCAAGAATTTAAAAATATAGTTTTTGAGTGTATTTTTATACAATTCCAAAGTGCAGGTTATAAATAATTGCATTATTAAAAAAACTAAGTTTATTACATTATTATTGACTTCTGTATCGATCGAAAACGCATCAATTGCGGTCTCTGCAGTTAAGAAATATGAATTTGAATAAGTTAATTAGCAAAAAAAAAAAAAAAAAAGGCAGGTGAATATGATTAATAAGTTATCATGTATATAATTTATCGACAGTTACTTTTACGAGTATGATTCTTAATGATTTATATTTATTTGCAATACGTTATAAATTTACGGTAAACTAAGCGAAGTTAAGACATAACTTAAACGATTCTAAAGTTATAATCGATACTTTTATTGATAAAAATCTTTACCAATAAGTTTTTTTGATAATATTCTAAGTACATATTATTTTTAATTCAACGTTTTATGAAAATTAAAAATTCAAATCGAACGAAAATTGAAAAATATATTTATAGGAAAACACGTCGATATTGTACATTTTGTGTAAAAGCGTGTAAGAATACCGAGTGATTGTGGCGTTGTGTTTTTGATCAACTATTGAAATTTTTTATAACTATAAGTATTGATTTCTTGAAAAAAGTATTATATATAGTATTATTTAAAATCATATACGCATAACATATTACATTATGTTAGGTTAACGTTAGCCTAACACCGTATAATGTCTATGTTGTTTATATCTCTCTGGGGACTTAATAATAATACTCTAATGTTCCCGAGACCAAACATATATTATTTTTCAAAACTAAATTGGCTAAGGAAAATATTTTTAAATACTTCACTGCGTTTATTGATGCCAATATAACCGTGCTCATATGCAGTAATAACAATACGAACAGATTATTTTCGGTATCTACGTACACAAAGTACTAAAATATGTTTTTTTAATAATCTTGCAAATTTATTTCTGTTGTTTTTTACTTTGTCAGGCTGCTAAATATAATTGAACAATTTATATTAATAAGCCATTGACAACCTTATTAGGCATGAAATACAAAACATTTTACTAAAAACATAATATTATAGAAAAAGTACTGTATGTCGCACTTGAGGGAAATCTCATCTCAAACGAGCTCATGCATAACTAGCAACTACTGAAGTGTCTAAATCCTTGACCCATCCCCACGTAAAATCAAAGTAGAGTACCAATATAAGTGGCTAATAATTAAAAATAAAATAATTATACTATTAAATTTCTGATTATACTTTATTAATTAACTATTTCTTACTATTTTTACCGTGATACAAAATGTTATATCCCAATAGGCTATCTATTTCAGTATTTATATTGTAGTTATCAACTTAATGCCATTAGAATAAATTTTTATTGACTATCGTATTTATAAATATTATTTTAAATTACTTTTCGATGTTACTTTGTCGATTTGAAATAAGTTTAAAATTCTATAACCATAATATTCATAAAAAAAAATGAACTTAAAGGTTACTCAAATGGCTTCTTAAAAAATTCTTTCATATTACTATCACACTTAATATTTTTAATTTAATTGTATAGATAATGTATTTAAAATAAAAAATAACCTTTTGAAATTAGTCAATAATATGCAGATGCTAATTCATATACACATACATATAAATATATATATTATATTAACAAGTATATGTGTATAGTTAACAGTTGGAATAATTTACTTGGTGCTGCAAGTACATTAAACTGATATATTTATTAAATTACTTATTGATGAAAAGATGAAAAAATAATTTTACTCTTATACCGTTATTATCATTATAATAATATTAAAAAAAAAAAAATAACAAAACATCCGCTTCCATCATCACTGTTAAATTATTTCGTTTTACACAAAATGTAAATTGTTGAAAATAATGTTTTATATCTAACCAGCCGCGTTATTTATACATGCACGCTCTGTATTTTTTATTAAATTTTTTTCGAACGTAGAACACATTTCATTTTTATGCGTGTCAGTGGTATGTACGAGATTTTTTTAGATTATGCGTTTAGGTAGGTATTATTTGAGTACAAACAAACGCATTTGGACGTATATACCAGATGTTCCTTTTATACTATAATTGATTTTTATATATTATGTAATATTTTAATTGGCGCCAAACGGAGAATACTGAATTATATAGATTTATGAACTGACTTCGAGATGTATAATATATATTACTCGTATGTGACTATGATTTGATTGTGAAAACGTATACAAATATAGACTATACTTATATGATCAATTTGAACTGTTAGAATTTGAAAATGTGTAGATTTTAACGGTCTTAAATCTTGATAGTTTAAAAAATATCGGCTGGTAGTATATAAAACAATAACTGATTAAATGTATTAGTTCATATTTTCAGAATTTGAAAATATCTATTTTTTCCTAAAATGGTTAAAGATAAAACATTGCACCATGTACATATAATTGAAACATAATATAGATGAAATATAAATGAAATCAAGATAGTTAATAGTTTCTTATTTTTAAATTTATATTAATCTATAATGTACACATTTATAATTGAAATTTTATTTTAATTAGCTGGTTATTATTTTATACAATGGTTAGTAAAATATTACAAGTGTAAGTTCTATTTGGAATGCAAAGAATCGTTAAAAATAATATTAATTAAAAAACATCAATTTTATGTATGTGTAAATGGAAATTAATTCTATAATATATTAACGATTCGGGCAACTATTTTTTAATTAATTTAAGTAAATAAGTAGGAAGTAATTGTAGTATGAAATATAATTGTTATACATTACAATTAAGACAAGGATAATATAGAATTTAATACTTTAATGTTTGAGTTAAGTACTTAATTAAATACCATTTAATACGTGTTAAAATCATGTACAAATAATGATTAATAGAATATTGTAATAAATATCTGCAAAACTACTGAAAACTATAAGCAAAAAAAAAAAAAATGAAATAAGATCGCTTAATAATAATATATCGAACTTTTTCTTGAGTTATTATTTTTTATGATAACTATTGACGAAAAAATCTTTTTTATGATATTTTTTTTACACTAAAGAAAAAAAAAATATTGTTATAAGTTATGGAATATAATAATTATTATACTTTATTATATGTCTATAGAATATAACGATGCCGATAAAATTAAATATGATTAAATATTATTTTTAATATTATACATAATAATGCGATGAATGGATTTCAGTGCTTTCGCATCATATTGATGAGTATAAGTGAAATATTCTATTATAGTCGAGCCATTGACTTGGACGCGGCAAAACGTTGTCTGGTTCCAACACACATATACATTATATATATGTATATATACACACACATGTACGAGTATAAGTTATAAGACACAGGTCGATACAATACAGTGTGCTCACTAAAACCATGGGGCGTGCGTGTACGGGTGTGTGAAAATAACCGAGAAAAATCCTTCTGATAACTGGGAAACTATTTGTAAACTATTCCATAGTTTATCAAATTGTCCATCAAATGATCTTCAAGAAGGAGGGGTATTTAATTTAAAAAGTAGAAGTTTGTATTGCCACGTGATAATCGTTAAGTATAGCGTAACAATTGAAAGTTCCAAAAATTCTAAAATTTGAATAAATTCATAGCTAAAGGAAAAATGGGGGTGAACATGTTAGCCGTTAGGTAAATCACCCTTATAAAAACAATCTTAACAAGTATGAATACATTTAAATTGTTATAAATGTTATCTAGGTATATATTATTATTGATCTGCATGGATTGGGTTTTAGATTTTTGATTGACAGTACACTACATAAAGTTTTGTCAAATAAACAAATTACGAATTTTCGAAACATACGTTTTTGTACAATTATTGATGTGCATTTTCGACTTATTTCCTGTGGCTTATAGCAGTATTTTTTCAAGTACCATAAATAATATGTAAGAGGTAAATACAATTTAGTAGATATCGAAAATGTATTCTAATTTTAACCAAACTCTTTACAGTAATATGAACTCTTTGAAAACAATCACTTAACAACCGGTTAAGGCACCTAAGTCATTTTAATATGCGTCTTTAAACTCACCCAATAAGTTTATTAATCACTAACTACTAACTGTAGTTAGTTTGATAAGTGTCAATATGCATTTGGTGATTAAGTATTTTATTTTTGTTTTTATTTTTCAAATAAGCAGTCCATGAGAATATTAATTTGACCCGTTTTCGAAAATGACGCGAACAAAGAAAACAAAATATATTATAAAAATCATATACATTTGACAACATTGCGATAATATCTAATATATCTTTACTCTTTAATATATATATATTATATATACACACACACATACACATACACACTTAATATTTTGTTATGTATAAATATTCTACTCATTTCGAAATCTGTGGAATAAACTACATGTTCGTTTATTAACCATGAGTCGATTTCCTCATTTATATATAGTTTCTCAAGAGGTAATTGGAAATTTAATTCTATAACAGTTCTGGTATTTGGAAATAATTGTTTCTTGGTTTTTTCGATATTTTATCTAGTGTATAATTAAAAAGTAGAGCAAGAACACAGTTGAAAAATAATGAAGAAATGTGGGGCTACGAGTATTTCTTAGTAAGTAGCTTAATGTTACGAGAACATTTAATAAGTTAATATTTTACGAACTCACCATCAGATATTTTAATTAAAATAAAGTTGTAATATTTTTTTAATTAATAAAATCTATCATTTTAATCATTTATTTATATTGTAACATGAAAACTGAATAAATAGCGACAGTTCAACTTTTTTACATCCACATTTCTCATATTAATGATATATTTTACATACAAGTACAGTTTACAGTAACACTTAATTTGATTCTGAATTTATTTAATATACAGCAATGAATATTAAGAAAAAATTCAAAATTTATACTTAATAATTTTTTATTTTACCATAAAAACCCTAAAACCGTTTCTTTTCAACTTAATATTGTAATCCTAATAGCATATTATAAATGTTTAACAATTGTCTAATAATATACATTGTTAGGTAATGATAGTTTTTGGGGAGGTCTAACGATGTATCGGCATGCCCCAATCGGTCGGATATCGAGGTAAGGTCATGTATCTAGAATGTTGCCTAGAAGAACATAATATTTAAATTATCATAATTCGACAACGACAACAAAGAAACAATATTTTCTCGTAACGCATTCAATTTATAAGTTTGTAACAGCCAAAGAACATTTTTGAGATACTTATACGAATCTAAAATATTTAAATAAAAAATTGTTTAAAAAAAAATTATCATGTATTTAAAATGTTATTGTAAATTGTTAGTACGAACAATTTATTTCATATGTTATAATGTTACATCATTGGTATTAGGGGAAGTATTAGATTTGTTTCTATGAATTTTGCCTATCCACAGATGTCACAATATGTGTAACTGATCGACTAGAATGATGTACATCAAATAATCTATTAACATGCAGTGTTTTCGATAGGTAATTGAAGTGCACCGATGTGGCCATCGTTAAAAAATCAGCAGTGTTTTTTTTTTTACATTTGTTGTTCATTTTTTTCCGGATGAATTCGAGTAATGCAGTTAGTAAAATATAATAAATTCAGAAAACAACGTGTAACAAAATTATGTGAAACATTAAATCAACTAAATTAATTTTATTTTTAACATTAATATCAACATTTAACAATAATAATAATAAATTATAATAATTTTTTTTTTTCAGAAAGAATAAAAGTTATTACAAAATTAATCATTTATACTGATCGGTTTTAGATTCCAAGTTAGGATGTCCTGACGGAACGGACCCGGATCAGATCCGATTCGGATGTGTGTAGGACCTTAAAGTAGGTCATAAATATATTTATTTTACAATGATGTATATTTATTTATTTATTTTTTTACAGTAAAAAAAATAGATGATTTTTAACTTAGAAATTGGTTTTTGGTAGCAAACGAAAAATTAATTTAGTTTTTGTTGTGGGGGTCAACATTTAAAAATTCATAATAACTTTTAAAGTGATCAAGAGTTACACAAAAAAAAAAAAAAAAAATAAGAGAATACTTTTTTAAATTTTAGTACCGTTGTATAAAAAATTGGTAAGGATAACATTGGTTATCTAAAAGTTGAATTGTCTTTGCTAAAGATTATAAGATTATTGTTCCTAGTATATTATAATTTATCATCGAATTCAAATTTAGTATATCCATTACAGTGACCTATTCAATGACCATCGATACACTGGACATCTACTTATGAAGGTTTTTTTTCTTAATGGTTTGTAATTGCTGCGTGCAATTTTAAGCAACTATGAAGAATAAAGTAATTATAAATAGTTTTATTTTTTTAGCTACGTCATAAAGTATAGTTTAATTTAAAAAATTGTGAATTAATAATTAATCGTACGGATGCTAAACCACCATTATGTTGACACTGAATTCAATCGCTATATATTTCGTGACTATGATAAATTATTACTGACACAGACTTCATACCCGGATTGCGCTGAATTGTCAGCGGTATGTCGGGTACTGTTGGTTGCCCGAAGTGAGATTTGTAACAATTTCATCGGTTGAATATAATATATATTATTATGCGTTTTGAAACACATTGCGATGCATGCGACCATTCTTTCGTACCCGAATTACAGTATATTAGTCATAAATTATTTATGACCAAAAACCGTTATAAAAATATTAAAAATAATAATTGGAACATTATAAAACGATGTTTGTCTACGGCTAATATTGATATCTTCGTTTAATATACCGTTTAAGGATCCAAACAAAAAAGTTCGGGATAGCGTCTGTGTTAGAAAAAATAGTTGTAAATTGTATTGTAAAAAAAAACATACATTTTTCCGGTGGAAGGATTTTTTTTGATTGTATTAGCTTCTACAATTCAATGGAGTTTTAAAGTTTTAAAACTACGCAACTTTTGTAAGGTACAAATAGTTTCTCTATAGTATTATTATTTTTGAGTTACGATAAAATAGGAAAAATATCCGTATTAATATTCTATGACATAGTATATACAACGACAGCAGATCGTAACTTGAATAAAATAATAATAATAAATGTTTGGGTATTTTTTTAAAATACATTTTTGACAGATCCTTTTGCTCTCACTCATTTACTCTTTATTTTTCTCACTCTCTCTTGCACGATATTTCGATGTTGATAACATTCATTTTTGATGTACTTTGGGCCAATCACTTAAATATAACTATAATACATTGAAAATACTCCATCCTGTAAAGATGTTTATGATCCGTTTAGGTTTATTGGTTTAAAGAGCAATATAATAATAATATATTCTCGGTCCTTTTTCATTCATTTGCATAATTTAGCTTGTAGATATTATGCTTAAGTATACATGTTCGCTATGTTTTGCGGTGAGGAATCTTTCTATTGGACATTGATGTTTATTACGCCCGTAAACATTTTTTTGGGTGGAAAATTTTGTTCTAAAGTTTTGTATAGCCTATTCTTTATCGCACCGGTAATTCGACGCAGATGGTACTTTAAATAGGTGATTTTTGAAATTTACCAGTAGTTTTCTGAATAATCACGAAGGACTACACCCGAAAACCACGACCATATTAAGAAAACTCAACTTGAGTTGGATTTCCGCCACGAAGGCAAACTTTTAGCATTATTTTAAAACTTTCAAATAATCCTTGGGACTTAAAATTTTTGCATTTTAGTGTATTATATATATGTTATAGACAAATAATAAAATTTATAAAACAGTTTTGTAAAATGTATTATTTTTTAATTTTATGAAATTAAAATTCTAAGTAAATTTTACAATTTTTAAAAAAGTGAGAAAGCTGATACCACTCTGCTGTATAGTAAGTTTCAAGTGAGCGACTATAATAGAAGTGTTAAATTTGAATTCAGTAATGTATCATTTGAATATTTGAATACGAAAATAGTTCTATGCGGAGACGTTCTGTTAGCCTAAAACATTAAAAAATATTGCACCTATTTATTTTATTGATCACACTTTTTTGCACAATATTCAATACCACTTAAAAAGTTGATTGTATTATATTATTACTTATTTTTTGTTAAGTATTATTATTATTATTAAATACAACTCATTAGTCAATAGATCAACGAATGACATAAATAATTTAGTGTAAAAATAACTTAACATAAGTTATAACATTTCGAAAATAATGATATATGTGTTGGCCGAAGACGGACAACCGAAGGACCATATTTTGGTTTACCCGATAATGATAATACCCCTTATAAAATGTTGGTAGGCAACCAAAGATTTTCGGTTGATGTAATGATGGGTATGCAACTAATATGCATGACGACGACGCGGAGGAACGGGATTATATATATGCTTCATGATATAGGAAGCAGGATGGTACAAATTATATATATATAATGAGGTCGAGAAGCCCTGGGGTCGATTCGGTCTGGTGCAATGACCACAGGGGGGAACTAACAAATTGGGACTAAACTTAAAATTAACTATATCTAAAGCAGGTGGTTGGTGGGCTGATGACTGGTTGATTGGTGATTGGTAGCAACTGGATGACCGGGGCGGCCTCACACACACTACGGTGAGTGCTGGTGGACTTATGCAATGACCGGAAGCATCTGACGACCTGGGCGCTCCCCTCACACACACCGGCGAGTGCTGGCGGTCTTACGCGGATGAGGGTGTTGAGATGGTGCCTCGGACGAAGACCCTTACCTTATTATACTAGAGATCATAGGTGGACTATTAATTTGGCTACAATAGCACGACAGTCGAAATAAGACAAGCCTAAAGTTTATGTCGTAAAAGTATAAATATATTATTTAAAAAAATATCACATTGACAAACGAAAACAAAAAAAGGTAATGTATGTATAATAAATTTGTGTAGACGATGCGTACTGCATGCGCCGAAAAAAATGAACAAGTGACAATAAAAACAATAATAAGGGTGTTAGCCAAGAAAAAATGATAACAAGACAAGATACGAAATTAAAAAGACAATTTAAAATAATAAAACAAAGATAATTATTACGACGAATAAAATAATAACAATAATAATTACGCAACGATGATAGGAATATGAGGAATGGTTGGCAGATAAAGAACGTGTGCCACCGTGCTCATTAGCATAATAATAATTTTAATTTAAGCGCCAACAATATATGTATTGGAAAAAGTATAAAGTTCCTGTAACGATTAATATTTTTTGAATTACACCAAAAAAACTAAAACCATTATTTTTTACTTAAATTTTCAATTCGCGATTAGAATAACTTATGAAGATATTTTTATCATTTTTTAAGGTCGAATAGAGGTACTTAAATTAAAATTTTTATAAATTTTTACCTAAAAGTGATACTTTTATATTTTTGATATAGTTAGGTTCAAATAATTTGGTTGAATAAATTTTAACAATCAACAGTATCTCTATAATCATTAGTATAGTGATAGTACGAGTAGTTGTATTTGTTGGTGAAATTTATGAGCAAAAACGTATTTTAATTTAAAACCCTGCGTATTGTTTGTGTTTGAAACCACATGACTTTAGAGTCGCTTCGGTGTCTGCTTTTTAGTAATTACAACCGGTACAAATATTCAACGACCCGTAATGTCAGTAAATCGATTTAATTATTGGTGATGGTATAATATGCAAGTATATTCGATTTTAATAAATTGATTATGTTTATATTTAAGGTTTCGAATCCTATAACTGAGCTATTTAATCTTATACTATTATTTTATTTTTATTTATAATATCGACTCGTACAATATTATTAAATTATTTTGAATAAAGTATAAATATGATTTATAATAATTATTCATAAATAACGAATATTAAGTTTACTTTTTTATGTGATTTCCGGTTACACATTAAATTCGATGAATACTTAACTTGATGTGTATTTTTTTTATCTGTATCAAGTGAAAAAAAAATATGCAACCTAACATTAATCCAACACATATTATGTAAAACTGTTGTAATTTTTTCAGGTATTTAGTCATCGTAACTAAAACTTAGTAAGTAGAAAATAGAGCAATTAAATCTTTAAAGCTATATTTACGGCTTTAAGCAATTTTGTTTCGTGAGCATGGTGACTTTTGAAAATGGACGATGGGCGTTTTGATCAAAGGCGGGTTAGTCCGAAAGAGGTGCCAAGTTAACATTCTACCCCGTTTGTGTTGTTTCGGAAGGAATAGTATAACGTATTGTTTGAACTAGATAATGGACTACACGTAAGTCTATTTTTATGATTATTATTTCATAATACTTAGAATATATCTACAACCAGTTAATACTATTAACTTAATAATGTATAACTATTGTTTTACTGTAGTACCTACAGAATGATTTTATGCGTTTTACTATAAAATGTATAGGTATGAAGCGATTGTTAATAAGTACTATTTTAATGCTTTTATTGACGTATTTGCAAGTCTAAGTCGCGTTAGGTTTTATTTCTCAGTAAATCTGTTTCGCAATTGAAAAAATGAAATTCGTACCAATTTCCCATGCATTTATTAATTTAATTTAATTTCAAACTTGGCTCATTTATAAAAGTAAATTTTGTGGAAACTATTTATTGAAACCTTGAACCGTTGTAAAGTAAGTTTCAGTGTACCTCATTTAAAATCTCTTTCAACTTTCCACTTGAGAAAATAAACCAAACAAAATTGAGAACAATCTCAAACAAAAAAACCAAATAAAAATACGCCTGTACAAATATTTTAAACCGATTGTTTATTTTGTAAAAATAACCTGTTAGTTTCATAGTGGTACAATTATTACATTGTTGTGATGAGGCTAATTTCGTTCTGTATTAATCGCAGTGCAATATTATATAGCCAAAAGTCAAATTTAAAATTTATACTAAATTATTATTATTTTGTTGCTTTTAGAAAATACAGTACCATGTTTTATTTAACTGCAATATTTTAATATTTCAAGAGTGCAATGTTGATTCAAGTACGCATATTTGAATGACTGGTATTTTTATACAAAATGTTTTCAATTTTAAATTGTGTTTCGAAATTATTTGATATTAAAAAAATATAAATGGTATTAATATTATTGATATTGTTTTATTATATAAAAGGGAAAAATAAAATAATGCAAAAACATTTTGTTTCAAAAATCTGATTTAAATATGATATACAATTGGAATTAACTCAATATATATTTTCGAATTAATATTAATATTATATTATACATACACGATGCTTCTGTTTTTCGAATTTTGAACATTATTATAATGCTCAATATTTATTCAAATTATTATGACGTACCGTAATTAAATATTATCATAGGTAAACAGCTTGTTTAAAAATGAGATTTTGGTAGCTGGTTAAAGTACGATGATTGGTATGTGAGGCTTTTTTTTTTTTGTCGGAAATCGCTAAAATTACGAAATTCATTTGAAAAGAAGTTAATTTAATTAATTAACTTCTAAACTTTCTATACGCACAAGATCATTCGAAATGGGTATTATCCATAAGAAATAGTTGTTGTTGTTTTTTTTTTTTTTAATCAACCAACCGATAATGATTATTTTTAAAAGACTTAAAAATATATTTTTAAATGCGCTGACTGTCAGTTAAGATAAGATAAAACTCCACAACATGGGTCCTACATGAATATTGAATATGCTATATTAATTAATATGTAGATTTCGATATTGATAAATATATTTATATATATTATTCAATCGATGATATATTTATACATTTTAGATAATTTAAATGCTGAAACAAGTTATTTTATCTCTTATTCTATACATAGCTAATATATTTTACTAAATATTAATAAGTAAAAATGGGTCTATATTTTATTTCGATTTTGAAATTCAGGCATAGATAACTGGTTTGTTTTTTGGGAAACAGATTATTGGTTATCGTTAAATGATAAAATATTTTGATGGCGAAAGAGCAAGAAAATTCATGAAAAATAAAATAAAATGTATTTATAAACATACTATAATAGTATGTTTTTTAGTATATTGTATAAATGGACGATGGCGGTGTTAAACTCTAAGGTTGTTTGCTTGTATAGGAAATTAGTGATGAACAAGATTCATTGATAACACAAGATTTCATATTAAATATTCTACTAATATAAAATATTTTACTTAAAAGTTTGAGAAATTTGCCCCTGTTTGTTTTGATCACATACTCCTAAATGGGATGAGAATTAATACCAATAATAATTAAACCGTGCCAACACCACTAAGAGTTTTGCTCCCAGGACTCAAATAGCACCCTCCTTTGCATCTTGAAATTTAATATTTTAAATTAAAAATATATAAAAATAAAATATCTGAAAGAAAAAATGTATTAAACGACTTTTTTAAATAATGAAGAGTTTTAAGTATTTAATTAGGTAATAATAATAATTATTTATTTATATTTTATTTGTTATAGTGATATTACGTGGGAGAGAAAATAAACAAAACTGTATAATATATGATTACTTATTACTTGTTGTTTTAACCTACCACTGATTCATCTTATTCATTATAGTCATATAATTGTATTTTATAATATCACATAGAGGTTTAAAGTTCGATTTTCGCTTCATACTTCCTCGTCGTTTGTCCATCGTACATTTAGTACCATTTTTTAATATCCATTTATGAAAGGTTACAATTAATTTCAAAAAATAACATCAGTGACCTCACGGTTTCACGTGCCCCGTGAACGGCAGAATATTGTAAAGTCTTGTCACGGCGTGACTTAATGCCGAGCCGGGCCGATAATAATAATATTGCAATGTTATATAATGACAATAATATTACATATTGTCATCGTATAATTACAATATATTACAGCAGTATGTCAGCCGCTTAGTTTTTCACGTGATATGAGCACTAGACTGCAATTTTGTCGGCTTGCGTACACGCTACTATTCGTTTAATATACGTTTAAATATAATATGTAATATATTTCGATCTGGACGTCCGGTAGAATTGGTAGAGGGGCGAAAGCCAAAATTAATTTTCTTTTTTATTTAATGTAGTTTAAAATACCTTTATGGTTTTCTCACTGGTCACAACACATAATTCAATATGTAGTTATTATGGCGATTCATCTCTCCGACAAAAACTATAACATACGATATTCGTCCGTTGACATCTACTAACTCCATTTATAAACTAGTGTGCTAGGGAAATATAATATTATTATTGTAGTTACTTCGACTTCAAAATAATATTGCTTAACGATATACAGTCCAGGCTCATGGAAGGCTCTATTCGTTGGGCTATTTATTACGATGACGACGTGCCCGATCCTTTACCCGGAAACGATCGTGTTCGCTGTAGTGATCCATGTGGTATTACAACCCAAGATTTATCGCACAGTCGCGTAACTTAAGAAATGTATGATACTTTTTGAAACCTGATCGAAATAACATCGAACGGGAATTTAAATAATAACTGTTCTCTGCAACCTACAACTTGAGAATAAATAAATAAAGAATAACCTGTAATAGTCGATTTACTTGATTTTTTTTTTTTATAGGTGTTGATAATGGAAAATCTATTCTACCGTTTATTCGAACGTTCGGAACATAGACTTGAAGTAAATGTTAAAACAAAAACATAAAAAAAAAGAAATAATGTATCATTTGGAGTATTAAAATAATATTATTACGTTGGCAAAAATGTATAATGATCTATGGATTCCGATTATAACTTTAGGAGATGTCCATTTATCAGTTGACTATTCAAAAGATATTCATTTCATCGTATAATATTTATTTACTGTTATTTTTTTAAATTTTATTTTAAACATATTCAAAATATTTAAAGACGTAAATATTCGTCAGCTAAATTGAAAAAACGCCATTATCAGCTTTACATTTTACAGCTACAGGTAAATTTTAATGTGTAATATAGATATAGATGGAGTAGCATGCAAATGTGATGAGTGACATTTTTTCAATAATTGTGCATTTATTGTGATTTAATTATAAAATTCTACATAAACGTTGCAAATGAATAGTTCATTATTTATTAAATACTAATGGTATTTTTAGTTTCATAAATACTTAGTATGATATTAAAAAAATATTATGAAATGTCGATGACAGCACTCGCAATTTTTTTCATTTATATTTATTGTATAATAATTTCAGTGGCTTTAACATAAAAATAAAATAATAAAGTTATAAAAATGTTATTATATTAACGATAGAACCATAGGTGGATAAAATGTTTCTAGAGCTTAGATAATAATTACTGTGACCAGTTTAAAGACCAATGAGCTTTTAGGAATTTACAAAATCGTGTTATATCGCAATGTAGTCACTGTACTAATTCTTATTTTAAACACAATAATTTAGAATTAAATTGTAATTTGATGAAGTTAGAGAGAATTTAATATTTCTAATTAAAATATCGATGAATAAATTAAACTTATTTAAGTAGGTATAAGAATATAATTTTTATTAAAATTCAATGGTAAACGAGATTAGAATAATTTTTAGATAATTATTACTGCTGCAGTTAAATAATGAGTAAAAACTAGATTTTTTAAAAATATTTCAGTTATAGATCTACTTTAATATGAGAAAGATTCTCCGATATTATGAACGTTCAAAACATTAATTTTTAAGTATTTTTAGAGTACCTACTCAAAGTTTTTGACGAGTGAAAGATTATCACATAATTTTCACGGATAAACAAACTGACCTAATAGAAATAAACAAAAATTATGTATACTTATAATCGAATAGAATTAATATGGTATATAATATTTTTTTAAGCGTTTGTACGTAAGTACATTTTCAAAGCATGCTACTTTAAGCTGAATTAACTTTCAGATTTTTAACGTTACCATGTAGGGTATTATCACTTATTAAAATTTTGCAAATATGTTACAATATTCTAAACTTTTAAATACATGAACAGTAAAAATACATAATGAAACTACTGACTAAATAAACATAATGTCCTAATAGATGCGTTCAACCTAAGTTCTAATTTTAGTCATATAATTTTAAATTATTCCCAATTGATAAAATTCGTTTTAATTCGAACGGTTCTAATTATAAAATACCGATGCTGTTTTATTTCAAAACAGTGTGCGATGACCTAAAATTCATTTTTATAAATAATAAACATGATTGCATGCTTAGTGTATTACAAAAGTAGAAAAAATAAATATATTTACTACATAAAATGAGATTCCATTCTAAAGAAATTGATTTATGTAATGAAAGTAAAAATATTAATATTAATTAAAGACGTTTTGCAGAAAGTGGTAACATGGCAACAAAGATTTCCCAAACCGAAAATTTATTCGGTCCGCATCGACAACGGGCCGTCATGCGTTTTGAGAATTTTCAAGTGTCGTATTCAAGTCCTACAACTACATCTGTCCAGGTATACTTGCTTATCCCAAATGAGTCTTAATTTAAATGAAAATTATTGTTGCAGGAGAGTTTATAATTTAGGGACATAACAATTTTTCTTATTGTATTATTTCACCAACATTTTACAATATTAAATTAAAATATATAGCACTTCATGCGCGCAGTTTTGGAATAGTACGAAAACACGTTCTTTATATTATAATAATTCATAGCTGACAATACCCGCGTATTTCAATCGCGATAATATATTTCCATAATAATTAACGTCAACGGAACAAAGTCTATCTCAAATGGCTTAAAGATAAATCGTGTCGGTCTACGTAAACAAAATAAAACGTCGTTGTCGTATATGATAAAATATCGTTTCAGTGTTGAATTTTCTGTTCAAGCCTATGCGCTAAAATATTATTATGCGTTTTTTTATATATATATATATATATATATATATAACCGATTTCTTATTTCATGTATACTTTAATTTCAACATAATTCACGCGGCACCCGTTTATCAACGTTAGTTTTTGGTAATAATTAAAGGAAAAAAAAACCTAATGATTTACGTACTAATGAGTTATGACTGAAAGCAGGGTGGGTTTTTCTGATATGTCAAATTAAATTTTTGTAATAATTTGTTCACAATGGCAAATGATTATTAAAGTAACTTATATTGTATTATTTTTTGAACGTATGGAATAGAAGAAAAAGCGTTTGCTCATTAGTCCGTGTGATCGCATGATGACGAAATATTGGTACAACGATTATGTACCTCATTATGTTATTCATTCAGAAACACGGCGACTAATCGTAGAAGCTATCGAACATGATACCCATTATGTAGAGGTAATGATAATATTAAGTAATACACTTTTTCGTTTTAAGATCGTGATAGTTAAGGAAAAAGGTAATTAATCGATCTAAGTCAATATTATTTAAGAAAGGTTTGCAAAAAAATAATATACACCCTATTCAACTATAATTACTTTACAAAGTTGACGGTTAAATAATTATCAGTTTGTTGACGAGGGTTAGATGTAAACAATTCTGATAATGTGTTTAACATATTGTATACTAAATATTCAAATATTTTAAAATTTACACTGACCTATAATATAAGCCCATTATAATGTACGAACATGGAACGTCAATAGAATGGACATATTTTTCAATTTAGACACTTTTATCAGAAACCTCTGACGCAACCGATAGATCGTCTGAAGACATTACTAGTTCAACAATGTCATCGGATAGAAAAGCTTCTATACTTTCCAACGCATTCAGATGCGTTATGAAGAATACTGGTTTTAGTATGCAGTGCAACTTCGTTCCAATAGACGAATGTCAAGGAATCGTAATTTGAAATATCCCATAATTTTACCCACATCAAATTTATGTAAACTAATCGCTTTCTACCAATCTCTTACAGAAAGCATCAGCTGTTGTTTACAGAACCGGTGTGACCGAGTATTGGTTTTATAGACGAGGATTTGTTTCCACAGTTCATTATAAAGATATATGAATATTAAATTTAAAATATAAAAAAAACTGCACTACAAGAACTTTAATGTAAACGTATCGATTACGTCAACATAATAATTTTAATGCTTATTATTATTTAATAAAAACAGTGAATAATTTACAAAAAAAAATCTAATTTAATGATCCACGTCTCATAGTATAATTTTATTGGTAATTTAATTTGATTAATTTATGTATTAATAACGATATAAAACTCGTTGGCCTATTCTATAACTAAAATTAGTGACGAGTCGTAAATTTCAAATCAAAAACTTAAATAATTTGTTGTGAAATATTGGAAAAAAATTATTTTAACCTAGACGTGACTATACAGGGTTGAATATTTAATTTTTATTAAATATTTTAATTTAAATTTATTTTTATTATTATATTGACGTGTACTATGTAGATGTTATCTACAATGATCTTACGAGTAAATATTGTTTTTCAATTTAAATAATTCTAACGTTGTGCTATATTACAGAATATTGTAGAACATGTATTTTGCTAGTTGTAAATATTTAACATTATTTTCGAAGGTACATCAAAATGTAATTAGTTTGTATTAATCAGTCGTTTCTCGAGATTATCACAGAAGCATTATTGTCTGTATTAAATAAATAGGTATGGTCGATTATTAAAACATAAAAACGTTTACGATGTAATAAAATTTACAACTTGGTTTAGCTCAAGGTAAAAACATAGGTAGTTTAACAATAAGAGATGTAATCATATTAATTGCGTTTTGGCGTTGTTTTTAATATTGATTTCTGTATCTAAGGATTAGGAATAATACAATTTTAAAAGTATATTGGTAATTGGTAATTAAATGAACTAAATGTTATCTGTTAAATGTATACTGCAACTTGTGTCGTCGTTTATATGTTTAGAATTACTAGTAAATAGTAAATACGAATAGTTTATGAAAAGAGAAACTGTAAATGGCGAAGTGTAAATTATTATTTTGGTATAGAAAATGTAAAAATTCAAAATTGTAATTGAAATATATTCAAAATATAATAATAGATATTAATTAAATATATTTATGTGTGATAGTTATCAGCAGGGTTGGGAATTTATAGGGTTTGTATATTTCTAATGAAATGCTTAAAAAATAGCAGAGCAAGCTAAAAATTGTATACAGACAACCCAAATTTAAAGCTTAATTTTGCATTTTTTTTTTCTTTACATATTTTACGGTTTTTTAGTTTTTAGTGTCTTTTTTTTGGACATTTTTGCATTTCTTACCTGTTTTTGAATTAAAATCAGTCATATTCTAGTAAAACGTATTTTTAGATTTTTGTCAATCGAATTATCAAGTAAATTGTAAATGTATAGATTAAGTAAATAAACCGATTACACTGATGTAATGTCGTAAAATTACAGCGATAATATATACATAGGTGTAGTATTATATTTTGCTAATTTTGTATTAGGTATTTGGCTTTAATTTTTGCTAGGTATCTGCTGATTTTGTTGGGTTTTTTTTTGTCAATTTCTATTGTATAACTTACTTTTTTTTGCATAATTTGTTGTTTTTATTATTACTACTGATAATAATAAAGGGATAGCCTCGTAAAATTGATAATATGTTTCATAAATTTTAATCAATTACGATTTATTATAGTAGATTGCATATCATTTTCAGTGGTAAAAGAATAACCTGTTAAAGATAAGTTAGTAAAATTTACATTTTTACCTTTTAATTTTATCTGCACTCTTTTATTTCTAAGAATTACGTATATTATATAGTATTATTACTATTATTACAATATTAATTAAATTTCTAAATGTTAAATAGAGTTTAAGTGTATATATTGAGTATTATTGACGAGTTAAATTGCATTTAGTATACTTCACTCTCGTGGGGATCATTGACCATGAAATATCGTCCGCCGCTATCTTATTCTGTATTTCTTTTTTACAAATAAAATTCTGCACTGACTTATTGCATTTAAAAATGTGTTTATCAATAAAAGTTAACTATGTACAAACAAACCAAATTTAACATTATTCATCATAATCTATCATTATTGATTTGTGATAATCAACTCAATTAACCCATTATGACATCACAAAAATTTAAGTCTATCGTATCCCTGTTTATCATTTATGAAGCACGTATACAGAGCATGTACATTTGCATACCAAATGAATCTTCAAATTCAGATCCCAACAATGGTTGGATTACTTCCATTGTATAAAAACGTTTAAATATTTTTCCTTCTATTCCAAATTCAAGATATCAATCAAATACAAAAGTATGTTTCATAAAATTGCTTCTCTCTATTCTCAAATTAAAAAAAAGTCTTGAACCCAAAAGAATAGATCAAGAATCAAAACTCGACCTTATTCGCATATCAAACTTCTGTCACCTATATTTATTCGTGTTAACGTATGCAAGCTAGTTTGTAGTTTGAAATTCGTAAAAACTTTTCTTTTGATAACTAAGTTTTAAAATTTAATATAAGATTTTTCAGAAGTAGTTCATATTTAAACCATAAAATCTAAAGAAAATTATTTTTTACAGACATTTTAATTTTAAATTTGGACGAAATTACTCAATGAAACGATAAATTACGATATTAATTATTTTGTTATAATTTAAAAACCTTATTCGTGGGAACTTCAACTTTAATGTGTTTTATTATACACAATGAAATTTTTGATTTATTTTAAAATATTATATTTTTACGGGTACTATGAATCTATTTTTACTGTTCTACGGTATTTAATAAATACTATTTATAGAAAGATTCTATTACATTTTTAGTTAAAAAAATATTGTAAAATATACGTAAAATTGCTTCATGTAAACGATATAAACTTCTCTAGGTAGTGCACTTTATTAACTGTCTAAACTTGTGACCGTTGAAATCAAAGAAAACAGTAAACAAGACTTTCGTGTTTCGCTGAATTTTTCGCGGTCAACTCGAAAACGTTTATACCATTTATTAATTTGATGCAAATTCTCTGATTCAATTTTTTTTTTTCAAAAAAAAAAAAATTAAAAAAAAATTGCAGATTGACTTAAACACGTGAAAGTTATTTGACAAGGAATTGATCAGCTAACATAATAATCAGTGTATCTATACAGATATTTCAAAGATAGGTGTACCAAATAAAAAAAATAAAACAATTCTCTAATTGGACATTCCAAGGTATTTAAAAATGTTGTTTTTTCTTTTTAACATTCCTCATACGACACGAAGCGCACGATCATTTGAGCGTGTATCCCGACGCGGAATCGGCCTTTCCTTAAATCACTACAGTATGGCGATATGTGCGACCCATACTCATAATATATTATGTATATCATATTAGATAGCGTATGAAAATAAAAACGCTTTTAAAGTATTGATTTCAACAAATAGTTGCGTATAACTGCGAGACGGCTGCATAATCCGCCCGCAGACTTTTGTACGTGCGATCTCGAAACATTTTTACATTACTCCTGTTTTGAATTACATGTTTCTTAATCTGGTAGTTGAGAGCAAGACGGTTAGGTCGGTTCTTTCTTATTTCTTTCATCTCATTCACTCTCAATCTCTCTCTCACACTCTCTCTTTATCTATCTATCGCATACTGTCTCTCCTCTCTTTATTTTTGCTCCTTTTTCTCCTGACGTTTGGGAGAAGTGAGAAGGAGGTGAGGCGTAGAGAGTTATCGATATATATGTATATGTATACTCCATATATCTATATATACCGTACAAAACGTAATTTTTTTCGAACCCCACCATTAAACTCGGATTACAGAAAATCGTTAAACGTACCATTGTAATGTGTTACACAAATATCTCGCGATAAAATCATTCGTTCTATTTTGCTATTGATGAACCGAAAACGAAAAACTAACATAACTCACAACAAAAGCCTCTCTTTTTTGTTGTTTTTTCTTTGTTTTTTTTTCATCATGAATCTTGATCAGGAGGAAGTTCTTAATTATCTTAAAGATTGTAATATTATTATAAAGATACAAAAAAGTATATGCGATAAATACGATAAAAAACCGATTCACTGATGAGTGAGTGTTACTATACCAAAAATCGAATGTTTAAAATTACGTATTTTGACGACTATAGTTATGAAAGTAAACAATGATTATAATTTTATAATTTATAATGGATAAAAAATATACGTGTTAGTTGAAAGAATTATGTGTTTTATTCATACACCATTTAAAATGAAAATTGTCAAATTGTCGACATATTGTCCATTATTGATCAAAAATATGGCCTTTTAAAATGTGCTGACTATAGCAAAAGAGTCGGTGATGAACTTTATTCCAAAATCTCAACAGTACTTCGATTATATTGTATGAAATAATAGTTTTTTCATGCTGTTTATCGATTCGACACACGTCCAAATTGATGTATCGTTTATATTATGTATAATATAGTAAACGTGATTATTGTATTACATTAATGTCATTACGAGACGCAAGTTCAGGTAATATAGACAAAGTCACAAAAACGTATGTTTTAAAAACACATTCCTATTTAAATAGTTGTATTCATCACAGGCTAAAAATAAATTAATGTTTTGGTTTAACAATATACTTAGAAGAAAATAGTGTCTTGGATTGAAAACAATCAACTGTTTGTGCACGTATTCGTATGCTCGGAAAAGCGTGTGATGTACAACATTTATTATTATAGCTGTTTTAAAAAAAAAAAATCTTTCCAAAGGACGCGTGGGATAGAATCATATTGTCGGGATATAAAAATTAAGGATGTATATGGTAACAATATTATACTATTATATTATAAAGGTCGGTAGAATAATAATTACTATTAAATTATACTATACCTTTTTTTTTCGTTATAATATTCTATATATTATAATGGTTGGCAGTGGCGGCAGTATTCTGATACTGATACGGACATACGGTAATAATTTACTAATTTCAAAAAAACGGACAGTATTTATGATTTTTTTTCATACTATTTTTTTAATTATTTTACAGATACTACCGCATTTTTACCATACACACAAAGTTCAACTAATGAAAATTCCATTAATTTAATATTATTACCTATATGATATATATATATATATATATATATATATATTTATATACTAGGTTTGTGTCTCGACACTGCAGTGGTTTCGTGCGTGAAATTACGTTTTAAAGTGTTATAAAATTATGGATTAACCATCCAAGTGTGTGTATAATTGTATTTAATAATATAATATACGATATTAACTCGCCTCTTATAATGCCTGTTTCGTTATTATTTTTTTTTCATTTATTAATATCAACCGGGTTCATCTGTATTAACAGTAGACATATTTTTATTTTATTTTTACTTTTAATGGTTTATGAAAACGCAAAAAGTCCAACATAGGTATACTCTACGTCGAATTAATTTATGTTCATGCATAAATATATACATATATATATATATATATATATATATAATGAGAGAGTCCGGTTCGTTAATTTTACAACGAAACGTGTAACAATATTGTGCGGTTCTTTGTATTCGTCTCTTTAATTATCGTTTGCGCCATTAAACTATTCGATTATGTTGGGTATATGTAGTATAGTTGTTTGGACTATAGGCGATGTATAGTAATTTGACGGTTTTAAAATGATCGAATTAATTAAATTTTTAATTTTAACACTCCGATTTTACTCATTTATAGCGTCAGTTATGATAGTAGACATAAATCATCATACAAGTACAAATTAAAGGCTTGATCAATCATAAAATTATTTCTAGCCTTTCTCTGTATTATTAAATGGTTAAAACATATCGACTTTGTTGAAAAATTAAATTTTTTAATTACTGGGTGATTGGAGTTTACTCATTCAATGATTTTTATGTTTTTCATATAAAATTATTATTATTTCATATTTATTTTTAAAGTTTTACTGTCTACTAACTTATTTGATAATGCAGGTATAAACAATATCGAAATTTTTTGATTTCATATTTTTTTGAAAATTTCAATGTTAAAGTATTGTGTATTGAACGAACATTTTATTGTTTATAAATGTAAGCATAATATTATAAAGTTTTGAAGAACGGATTGGTGGGAAAGACAAATATTGTTCTTGTACTTTGCGAGTTTGCACTGCGTACCACATCGCTCTTTCACACCCTAAATGTTTATTATAATAAACTATTGATTTTGTATACGATATAGTAACAGTTTATACATTGAAATTTTTGGAAAAATATTACTCCCGGGTATGAAATTTAAAATAAGTTCGACCATTTAAGTGATGAAAAAAAATTGCGATGATGCGTATAAAATAAAAAAAATATGATATCGCTTGTGTAGCAACACGTTTAAAGCATCAACGAGAAGAATACACATTCTTATTGCATTGTTATATTTCTCATTTGTCTTATACAACGTGATTTCTAATTATATATTTTGCAGAGCGTGCTGATTTACATTTATATGGATGAAACACAATTTGTTGTAATTTTCTATATGCTATGACTTACCTACGACGTTGAGCTGGAATGCCAAACTCATTTTGGGTTCGGTATTTACTTGGCATTCATAGATTCCGGCGTCTCTTGGTTGAGCAAATTTAATCAGTAGGGTCCAATTGTCCGAGTTATCCGGGTGGATGACTTGGAATCTCTGGTCACTGGTGTAAGTCAGCACTCCCGCCGTTAGTATGTGCAAGTCTCTCTTCCGCATCCACGATACCTGCGTGTACACGTTAAAAACAACGCCATTAACAACAAAAATAATAACGGCAACAGAAACAACAATAATTATAATAGTAATAATAATAATAATAATAATAATATAAAAATAACGAGTCGTTTTCGTTTCGAAGTTTGATGCGTGTTGGTTTTATGGTTTATCTATTATTAGTGGAATACTGAGTCTTCGCATACGACAGCGAGGTCGTGTCAAATCTTCTCATGGATTTGTCGATTACATTATAAATATATATTTAGTGGATATTCACGATCAAAAAAATTTGTTTTGTAAAAAAATAAATAAACATAATAGTTTTTTGTTTTATATGTACAATTTTAAACTATGTAATTTATTTTAAGTTTTTAGGTAGAATACATTTATACTGACTGAAATATCAGTGATGTAAATTATAGTCATATCGATGGTGAGTTTCTCGTCAATATTTTATTCATAATAAATACACAATAATTTATTACTACAGTGTGACATTTAATTCATAATTTATTGAACGCTCAGTTTATTTTGTATCGTGATATTTTATTTTAATACTTTTATTATGATCAATATTAAACGATAATAATTCCAAGAATATTTTTCAGAAGGTTTATAGGCTGAATAAATTTTCAAAAACACATATTTTTAGTATAGCTATATTTTTGTAAGAGATAAACTTTCATCGAAGTTGGTGATCAGAGTATTTTTTCTACTAGAAAAGTGTCTTCACAAAAAAAAGAAAATGCATAATCGTAAAATCAATACATTCATCGCTTCATTTCGAAACTATAACATTTCCATTATTGAAATTATTATTTTTATGAATGTAAGGCAAAGAAGGTATTCTACTTTTAATCAAATATGACTGATATTAATAAAAATTACAATACATTTTTGCTTAAAGTATTGAATCAAACATAATAGTGTCACTTTATGGTATACTAACATTGTAAGTAAATATTGCTTTTTGATTTATTTATTGAATCAAAAATAACTATTTTAACTCATCTTTTTATCGGTAAATAAATAAATACTAATAATTCAATGATTAATTGTTTATAAATACTTATATCATGTTTCAATATCAAGTTAGAAAAAACGTGGAAACAATCTCTGAAATATAATAGAGATTAATATGATACTATACATTCTGGTATAATTATATAGTAATAATAATATTTAAAAATTATTGAGCAAAAATGTATTTTAATGCAGAAAACGAATGTATAAACTAATCAAAATGACATTCTTTATCTTTGAAATGAATATGTTCCTATGTAAATTATTTAGTTTACTATAGAGGTTTAAAAAAACGTACATAAAATTAAAAATATTGCCAATTCTTTTTCATAGTTATATTTAATTTTTTCTTTAACTTCTTTTTTACTTCTTCATTAAAATTTGTGTTGTTCTAATATACATTTACAGCTTATTTAAGTACCAGCTTATTTGATGTAAATAATTAGTTAGTAGGAATGGAAACTGGACACTTAGTCCACTCAAATTGTTTTGATGCAATTGCAGTGAGTTTATATTATTATTTTTAATTTAATAGCAAAAGATAAATAATATAATTTTAAAAACGATTTTAACCGGAATACATATACTTATATGTTTATAGAACATTTTTCAAATTTTAAGTGCTCATAAAAATAATTTATGAGTTATGATTTCAAAATGTATTAAATGTAAAAACACATATGATAGAATAACATTTTCGTATTAAATGCCAATCCTTTATAAGTTAAAAATTAAATGGAAAAAACCAACTTAAATTTTCTACAAGCTATCGAAGTTACACTTTATATTTATATTGTTTATACCAATTTATATATACCAGTAAACTTTAATGAGCACCGATAAATGCGATTAAAGTAAAAAACATAATAAAAGTTATTGCTCAAAAACTAAAAGATAATTTAGAAACGAACAATATAGACATTAAATAATTAATTAATTATTTATAAGGTATATTTCATTAATGGAAAAATTCATAGGAAAAAACTATTTAAACCAATATCAATGATTATAATTAAATTAAATAATCGCAAAATATAATTCAATACAGTATACGATATTAAGCTGGACGTTTAATTGTATTTGATCGAAATTAAATTGAAATAAAAAAATTAAAAACAAACGTACTAGATTAAATTAATAATAAATTGGAAGACGATTTGACACGATGTGAAAACTTTTTTTTCTTTTAAAACCAATGTAATATTTTTATATTTTGGTAAAATGTAATTTAGGGACAAAAAAAAAAAAAAAAAATAAATAAAATGATTTAGTGGTCATAAAAAAATGCTATATACTTGTACTATAAAAACAATACGATATCGGATTTGTCATATTTCAAGGGAAGAGAAGAAAAAAATAATTTTTCTATACCACAGTGTCTGAATAAATGAAGATAAGACTTGTTTTCAAAATTTTCTAATCTAGAAGCTGACCTGTTGTGGGATCGCAATTACATTGGACATTTGAAAACAACTCTCTCTAACTCATCAAAGTAGTAATGACTTCCGTAAGTTTACTGTTGGTGTGCCGATAGAAAAAAAAAATGAAAAAAGAGGATTACTAGAGGATATTATAATGTTATGTACATCCTTCAGATGGCGGTGAAATAAAGATGGATTTTTAATTATTTACAAAATGATTTATTATAGGAAACATTAGATATAACTGTTTTACTAATATTATAATTTTTGGACAAAACAAAAATATCATGTTTCATTGTACCTACTTATATTATAAGTACTAAAATATACTTTAGATTATTTTTAATGTTAATAAGTTTCTTAAAACAATATTATATGTCGGGAAAATATAATAGAAATATTTATTATAAGTTTTTTCATTGATTTGCCGGTCAATGAATACATTATAAAATTATGTATTATCTTAATAATGGAAAAATGTCAAAGGAATCGCTTTAAATTTTCGTCGACCAATTTTTTTTTTTTTTTTTTAAATAAAGCTATAATAGTACTTACAAGTATTAGCCAAATGGGTTAATACAGTAAATACAATTTGATATCTATTAATTTAGTTTGAACATGTTTCCGTTCTATTTTTGAAGTCAACATTAATAATATCTAACTTAATATTGGTTAATAAAATTAATTCATTTATAATTTATTATATTTTCGTTTCCGACTAGAGTGAAGAAGCTTTATTGGTTGTACAGTACCTAATGTGCTTTATTTGAACTGCGCTCGTTTCGGTGGCATTCGTGTTTCGAATATTTCATCCACAGTATATGTGCAATGAACTGGAAGTTTGAACAAGTACTATATTATATAATATATTGAAGAATTTATTAGAGGCTCCGAAATAATAATAAAAAAAATATCTAATAATATTATTTTAATTGTCATGTTCACTATATTTTTTGGTTCCAAAAAAAAAAAAAAGTACATAGTTAATCAATAAAATATAATAGAGTTTAAGATTACGGCTATAATGAAAACGTCGATAAAATACAAGTATATAAACCGTTGAAATTTCTTGGTAACGACACAATTTACCAAATGTTCAAGAATATAAAATCAACTCACGAACGGTCTGACCAATTGGTAACGGTATTTAATACATGGCTAAGAGATAATTGTACGTTTCTGTCTGATTTATTCTATTAGTTTTTAAATTAATAACATTTTGTAACGTACACTAATAGTTTTTCACGTTCTAAAAGTATAGCGTACATTATTTAAATCGAATTATTTAAAATATACGAAACAATCTAGGATATATTAAGTTTCTAATTGCTTCGGAGCAGTCGTTCTTAGAAAATCGAGATTAACCGTCAGTTGACGAGCTTCATTTATTATCTTATTACGAGGCATTGTTCATTGTTTTTAAATTAAAAAAAGACATAATAATAGCGTATTACTATCCCACTAGAGTAGATCTACTATATTATATTGTAAAACTATAGTGAACCTTAAACTTTACGAATAAAGTGCATATAAAGACATGCGCGTGATATATATAATATTTATAGTCTATTGGAAATTTAATCACCGTATTTAAGAATTCTGAAAAAAAAATTTATAGTGACAAAATATTTGTACATTGAGTATTGTGTGAATCTGAGTAAACATCGCAGGATAAATAAATTATCTCTTATCAAAAACCGTATGTAAAACAATTTCATACCGTAAAAAGGGCAACATTAGAGAGGGTGCGGAGTGTATAAAATATGGGCTGAATCGACTAAAAAATGTGTTCTCGAGATATATTGTTAAATTTTTGTCCAAGTTCAAAGTAAATATATTATTATTATTTTTCAATTAGTTATCATTGTTCGTGTCGGTGCACTCAGAATTCGACCCAACAATTACGTGTGCACATCCAACACATACTCACACTACTGTATCTGACAAGTACTAAGCGTATGCTAATAATGTAGATTTATTTTTCTAATGTGAACTAGAGTAAACGTTAAAATATTGGTACACAGTGACGCTAATCGAGAATACGTCAAAAAGAGATTAAACGAAATTATTATCCCGTTAAGCTTTTTTAATTTTTGCTTTGATTTTGAACCCTGACTGCGAACGTTGACACTATGGTTAGTTTTCGGTATTCACGACACCTGACGAGTATGACGAAATCGTGCTCGATACCCGGTGCAACATCAGCTAATGTCAACGGTAATATTTTTTTAGATTCAGATTATTGTTGAGCGGGTAGCTTATCATTGTTGTTTTATAACGAATATTTTTTTACATGGTAAAAATATTGAAAAACTGTTGCTGATGTCACACATAAAAATGAACAATATTATATTTACCAAAACGACAAATACTCATTGAATTTTCAAATAGTTTTTGTAATAGTCACGGAAATATATTATCGTGCTTTATTTATTCTTTTACGAAATCTCAACCATTTTACTGAATAGTAGTCAAGACTCCGTTAAAAAACGGTTTATTTCAAACCCAAATGATTTATCATCACTTTCGAAATAAAAAACGGCCCTCTTGGAGTGCTACCCAATAATCTCGTAGGTCACTTTTTCTTTTGGATTGATTTCATTGTCATTTACCGGTCAGAAAGCATCGCTATATCTTAACCTGTAAGTGTTTTTCTTCGAAGAGAACTCATTCTGATTTTGATTGCTTTTGAAGGTTGTATATAATTTAGTAACTAACCTAACATATATATATTTTTTAATGTACTTTGGTAGCTAGTACTACCAACTTAATGAAAAACAAAATAAAAACAATCGTTTATATTCATTCTATTTTAAAATAAATTGAAAGTATCTGTCAATGATGTTCGTGATCCAAAAATAAATGACAACTTAACATGCTAAAAATTGCTTTAGAAATATTTTAGCCAATAAAATCCCGTTAAATGTCGTAAATAATCAAATTAATCAGGTACCAATCTATAGTAATTTTTATTTGAAATACATTAAATATTAGATTCGTGCACAGTAACACAGTACAAAGTTTCTTAAAAAAAAAAAAATTAACAGCGTTTTATTGAAATACATGTTTAATTGAATTGTAAATATATACTTTCGTGTAAAAACGTTTCAATTAATTTTTAGTATGCGCTTTTAAAGAATAAAATATATATATAATCGTTTATTTTCAATCTTTCAAAGCGTCATGTTCATTATTAAAAAAAAAAAAAAAAAAAATAAATATTTATTTCAAAACGTAATATTTCATTTCGAATAATAAATAAATTATTTTTAAAATCAAAATACATGAAACTAAAGTTGTTTTTTTTGGTTAAAATAATAGAATAAAAGTTGTACTTTGAGCTGTTAAAAATAGATTACAGATTCAGCTTTGTAGATGACATATAAGCAACTTTTAAAATATAAATACGAACACTTTTTTAAAGGGTGTACTATAATAATTCGTGAATAGAATGAAAAAGTATTGCGAACATATTGAATACGGATAGAATTGGAAATATAATCTCGCGTAATGTATTAGTTTTCTGAATAGACGTTTTGGACGGAACTATAAAAATATTAATGTACACACTATACAACTATAACTCTAGATTGCACAACATTATATTGTAAAATAAAAATCATATCAGCTTAAAATAATATACATTTTTATTCGTGTAAATGTCATATCAATAATCATGTAAAATAAGATTATCAGTTTTTCTGTAATGAAATAATAAAATACTAAATGAAAAATGTTATTGTTATTCTGGGACTATTTATTTTTACAATATATATATATTATAATATATTGTCTTGCACGGCGATGCTAAGGTTGCAGTTGAACAAACAACTAATAATAGTGTTCTGTTTTGGGTGATAATTTTATTAAAATAGAAGCGAGAAAGAGAAAAGTGCTTTTACAGTTGCAGACGACATATTAATAAAAACATCGTGGAAGCTCAATTAAATGAACAATAATAGGTGTCTAAGTTTTCATTAACTTAAATAAATAAAATTTTCTGTATGTTAACATCGCATTAATAAATAATTATAATTATATAACCAAGTATCAAAAAAAGGTTCAATTTATTTTTAGGCCTTGTATTTAATGTTAAAAAAGCGATAAAATTACGAGAACACCAACGACAAAATTTTGTAATATAATAAAATATTAATATTAATATATATATATATTTATGTATAAAATAATGAGAGGCTTAAGTTTCAGTGTTTGATAAAAAAAAAAAAAAAATAAATAGGCCAACAAATATTATCGTTAATATTATGTATAAAAATTCAACATAATGTGGAATACATATAGCTATTACAACTGTGGTAAAGAAATTCACGTCGGAGATACGTACGAGTTGTGTGCGTACATAAATAAAGTATTTTTGGAGTAGTTTTATATAATTTATATGTGTGCGCGTATATGAGGGAGAGTAAAAAAAAATCCATCAGGAAGTCGCGTTCTGTCATATCTGGCTGCTGCCTTTCCTACGAAATACTAACATGTATTGTTTGCTCGAATTTTCGACTAACTTTGTTGGAATAGCTTGGTGAATAGGGTTTATTAAAAAAAAGGTACGTGTAAATGAAAAATTGCTATTTCACGCGAGAAGTAAGTTACACGAATATCATTTATACGTGCACGCTGTAATATATTTACATTAAAATAGCGTGTTTATTAAAATACCTATAGTTGTACATTTGTAATCCATACTAAAATAAACAGACTTGGGTTTATTGGGCGTACATGATGCTTTGATCATCACCAATTTACCGTTTATTCAAAAGCCATCAATAGTTTTTAAAAATGAGTATACGTTTTCTAACGTTTCAAAATACAAATTAAATTTTTAAATTCCCTGCCGGCAGGTACGTGAATATAGTTTAAACTATATAATTTAATTACCTGCTGCCAACCAAATAATTGTTTTCCCCAACAATTACCGAAATAAAGTGTACATAGTAAGAAAATACTCAACTCGTTTTAGAATCGAATACAATGAATTCTTAACTTACTCCCTTTTCAATATATTTTAAGTTTTTATTGTAAAATCATGCTTGAGAGTGGTCGGGTTTTGGATAGATAGAAAGACAATGAAGAACTGTGTTGTTGCCTGTTGGTGCTACGCAAATATATATAATACCGTAAATTCAATTTTAAACGATTTGTAAACATCTATAGTCTATACTATCTACATAATATGTTATATGTGTTTCAATTTGTATTTGAGATAGCTGACAACGAAGGGAATGATCATAAAAACTGAAACGCAGTACGATTGTTTTAGTAACGACCAATGAACATAACTTTTAGCGGACTTTTGATATCAAGTAAATATTGAAGGTGCAAAGTTAAAATTCCATCTATGGCCATACACGTGAATCAAGAGGACATAAAAACACCTAAAAGCCGTCTTCTGAAATACACGTTAAGAAATATATATATTAGACACGTTTTTAACTAAGAGCGGGGCTGGAATAGCAATCATCAAAAAGTATAAAAAAAAGAACAATAGGACAACCATGTACCTATATACACATATATTGTCTAAATAACATTGTTGAATCCTTTGTTGTTCAGAGAGAATAGAATTTAAAATGGACAGAGAAGAAAACATGTCATTCTTGGCAATTCGGTAAGTACAATAAGAGTTATTTGAAATAAGTTCGAACTGACAAAGTACGTGGAATACATTATTCAGAAGGTTTAAACTTGGCAAAAAATCTATAATTAATTTTAACGTGAGAGATTGTGGCACTGTATCTACTCCGAATTAGTTTCGAATAATGAATACGCTGAAGCCCGGAAATTAAAAAAAAAAATACGCGACAATATATAGTACATACGAACATAAATATTCTACTTCGACCACAAATTACTGGAAAAATAAAATAAAAGAAAAAAACGGATTACGTCTACTCTTAATTCGACCAAATGTCCATTCGTCAAACGAATTTCATCAAAACCATTAAATTGATGGAAATCTATTAAAACTAAATATGTAAAATCTCTGTGTTTAAATTAATTTTCTAGTGAAAAATAAGTAAATTTATCACGACTTCATGGGTGTTTCATATGAGTTTAAATTTATGCTGCAGAAAAAATTCACACAGAATATAAATTCAATTTGATTCTTTAAGTAAAAAACGATTTGGTACTACTTTATATAAAAATATTAACTTAGGAAATCCATAGATCGTGTTATTTTACTATATTGTGAGTTTTTGATTGTTATTCCTATGCGACTAAGTAAGGTGTGTTGATTTATGTGAATATTGTATATCTACAATTTTGAATAGAAACTGGAGTGTATATAGAAAATTGCATATAATATGCATTGTATTATGCATAATTAATAATTACTTTTAAAATATCACAGTTTATTATGCTTATAAATGAGTTATTTAAAAAAAAATATATAATATAATGTAATGATATACACGTTATGATATATCATGCAAATTAATTTAATAACGCTTAAATTATACATAACTTTAGTTATGAATATAATAATTACATTTAAAAAACCAATTATTAAATTAACCATCAACTCGCATTATACTAATCTTATAATATTTTCTAATATACGACAAGCTTATCATGAAATCATACCGCAATCTTTGGTTTGGTTATATTCAATAGAATCTCATTACCTCTATATAAGCTCATACAATGTGTAAAATGTAAAACGGTGTTCAGTTGCTTATTCTATAATACACTTAATCTTATATATTTTTATTTTTTTATAAAAACGACATTATTCATGTTAATAATTATAGTATTTAATTTTTGTTATTAAAAAGCTAAATACTAATTTATCTCTTCTGCTTTTTTATAGCTTATAATAAAAAAATAAATAAATAACAAATCCAAGTCAATATTTGTGAAGACAAATTGTATAAACTACGGTCCAAATTGCGAATTCTACAAAAGGTAAGAGATATTCAGTCAACAAACATCGTATATATAATTATACGATATTAAATCAAACAATCTATATTCTCAAAACAATTCACTATTTACCTCATTCATATTTTTACATAATTTTTTTTAAAATTATAATTAAATTTAAAAAATCAATTTTAATAAAAAAAAAAACAAGTTATTTGCTCAAAATTGTTTCTATGTTTTTATTATGAAAATATTTAAAAGTTGGTCAAGATAAAGAGATAGGTTGTAAATCCACTCTTATTTAGTGTGTTGCAGTATTCAATTTGAAAGTAATATAATAATTTATTTTATATATTACACGATTGTGAGAAGAGCATGTTCAAAATCATGTGTAATATCTAAAAAAAAAAAATGTGTATAGTTGTCGGTACGTAGTAGTTTTTTCTATGTTAAGCGAAAATGCTTAAAACTCGACCCGTTTAAAGTACCAGCCACATTCAATATCCAATCTTCAAAGATAAAATATAAAAATTTTTCGAGTACTTTTTATATACAAAAAGTGATAACAAGAAAAAAATAATAATATTAGAAAATATTATTAGAAAACCAAAACATCACGAATATTGTTGTTACTATATAGTGCATTATGTAAATATTGTTAAGTTCTACATATAAATAAATTTAACTTGTGCAAAGATTAAAAAAATAAAAATATTTTGTTACTGAGTACATTTAAAAAAAAATAAATTAAATGAACCATGAAAGGAATTCGTTATTTGTTTAAGTGATCTTATATTTCTATACATTGTAAAAACATGGTTATTTATATTTTTATCATTGTATTTTTTTTTTTTTTATTTAAATAAATATCATTGTACTTATCAAAAACATATATTAGGTGATGGTTTTTAGTAATAATGCATATTAGATAGATTAACCAATGGTACTTGTATACATATATGGACTCCTCGGAATTTATGATTTTTAAAGTAAAATTACTTAAAACTTTAATGACCTAAAATAAGAAAAAAATCAATGAGATATATTAATCGATATATAAAGTGGATGTCAAGAAAAGTTAAAAATTATATTTACAATTAAAATATATTATTTTTTATACTAAAAATATTATTATGTATATTATAAAATCAATGTCAATATCCAATAACACCATTCTCATGGCTTATAAGCTAAAAAAAACTGTCTATTATTATTTTATTTACAATTATTGACTTAACGAAATTAAAACGATAGTAAAATTATAATGATACAGTATAAAAAACACAAAAAAATCAATTTATATAATTATTTTTTCAAATACATATTATTATTACACCTAATGTATTTTCAATTATTTGAAAAATAAAAATGAGTTTAGCGGGGTAATAGATAGGCAATTTCGGTACATTTCCGTGTAAACTGAAATATTATAACACAAAAATTAATTTTTTTTTTATCAATACAACATTTTCTTTTTAATAATATCAATAATATTATTATTAAGGAAAACATATTTTAATTTTTAAAAACAAGAAAAGCAATTAATTTTAACTACGAGTAATTATAGCAAAATGAACATTCAAGGATTTGTAATCTCAAATACCTAGTATAATTGATTGTTATATTTATAACTTTTAGTTTAAAATTAATAGAATAGAATATAATGGCAACAAATATTGTGATCTAATAAATAAGACTGTGAAATAATACACATTAATATATATTATAATTTTAATTTAAAATTGAAAAGTATAATATAATTTTTTACTACAAATATTAAACTTAAAGGAATATATATTTCTTCAAAAGAACTTCCGTGTGAACTAAAATGATTCAGTATAGCGTTTTTGGTCTCTTCGTGATATATATTTTTGATGAGAGGTTTGGAAGTTTATTATACATGTATTATGTCACAGTTGAAAACACTTTAATACTGATTTTGATTTCTTTTAAATTTGAAGTTAATATTCATAAGATGTTTTTTTTTTTTTAAATTAACTTTTATATTTTAAATATAAGATAACTGACTGTGGATGAATACAAAATATGTTTCAGATTATAGTTATAAACGATTAATATTAAATATTTTTGAATGCTTATATTTATATTTTTTTATTTTACAGTTTAAACTCCAAACTAAGAAAGATATTTTTAAAATATACATTTAAGTGAAACGTATTATTAAGTTTTATATAGAAAAATCAAAACTCGCATAGTTACAAGAGTGTTCAATTAAAAAAGTATTTTGATACACTAAAAAAAAAAAAAAAAAAATCATAACTGCAAATTTAAATAAGTTTACTTATTAAATCAAACGATTTGTATAACCTAAGTATATCAATCAAATGTCATCTTATTGGTTGTGATAATATTTTAACGTTAATTATACTATCATATATAATTGTACATAATTTAAAATAACGTTGATATGGAAATTTTCATAAATTTTTTTAATGGTCATAATATGAACTTCATATTATTTGTATTATTTACAAGACAAATTTTACAACACTTTGACTGAGCTTGGCCACGGCTATAATATATTTATTTTCAGAAAAAGTGGTGGAAAAATTTCGGACGTGCTTAAAACACGTCCGCTGGCAAAATTCACCGGTGCAATACCATTGTACACTTTTTACGTTTTTATCAGAAAAAACAAAATACGATTGCGCGCTTTTACCTAAAAAAAAAAAATATAACACGATTGAACGCAAAATTAATTATTTTATTTTATATTGTTGGCTCAAATTATTATAGCTTAAGAAATTCATCTACAGTATAGTACTTTGCGGTTATATATAATTATTATGACCAGTGAATACCAGTGAACTGTATGGTGGATACGATTCTGTAAATAATATAAGTGTTAGTGGCTGTGTTTTCAAACGTATTGTTTTTCCAACGTATTCACATCAGATAATATTTGATTGCGCCGGATTTTATTGATAGTTATTTAATATTGTTCGTTAACATGATATATATACATAGCGTAGCAGTCACATATCGAAATTTGATATTATATTGTGGCAGTTTCATATCGCACAGTGTGTATATTTCTGTTTTTATTTTTATAAAATTTTATTTTGGAAAGATAGAGACACAAATACGAATAAATTTGAAACAGAAAAAGTTAAGTCGTTTATTTTAGTTAATAACTACAAGTTAACGTTTTGGAAGAGCGTAAGAAATAGTCGGTATCGCTGTAAAAATAAAAATTATTCTACCAGTTTGATAAGCATGTGACCAAAGTGTTGAGATGTTAAATGAGCACAAACACGATGTGATTTTAAAATAAATTGCCGGTAGATAAATTGTGAGTTCTCGTTTAAAAAGAAAATGTGAACATTATTTGTTTAATAAGCTAAATAAAATAATTAGGTTAGAACTCAGAATTACCAAAAAGATATTCAGCCGATTTATTCTGATAAATAGTTACGGAGAAAATATATGAACGGTAATTAATGTAGAAAGAATATGCAAATAATTCCAAAATTTTTAGAAGAATTTACTCAATTATTTGATGGTTATAAAAATATTTTTAGTTATTAGTTAACTATTTTGTTGTATAGAAAAAACTTCAAATCCAGTTATATTCATTTGTAGACTAATATTTAACTATTAAGTCAATCATCTGATATTTTTCTAGAAAGAACATTTTTATATGCATATTATATCACTTAAATACATCGTAGGACACTTGTTAATTTATTTAAATCTAATAATATAAAATATTTATTTTATGTAATTTTGTTATGCCAAAGTCCGCTAAAACAAAACTTTGACATACCTGTTCTGCGTTATACGAGTATTTTAACAAGTGTTTATTTACCCATAGATTTTACAAACCTATGTTTATAATAGTGTATTATATACATAATATGGTTTGTAAGTACAATAAATCCTACAGTAACAGTTATACGAAGCTTTACGTTTTTTCCGACCTATACGAGGAAACTGGGAAATACAATATAATATAAAATACTGATAATGATGTGCATCTTACCTTAATTGGAAAATGGATGGCACGGTTATATCTTCACTTATCGGGAGTGGGTCACACATTTATGGTTATCATATTACGAGTATTAGAATTAGGATTTCAATGAAAAGTGCATTATTTTTTCAGTGCTCAATTACAATGCAATTCATGGAAAATTAAGCATAATTCGTTTCGTGTGATGGGTATTGAATTTTTTTCTGTTCTTAGAATACTTTTATTAATGTTTAGTGTACATCGATATATTATTGTGCGAGCTTTTAGAAAAATTAAAAATATTATACTAAGAAATATTACAGTTTTCGTAATGCCTGCTTTAATAGTTTTTGGATATTTTTCACCCCGTACCAAATATTTGATTTATGAATATGTAACGTACATCTTGGTGTATTTACAAAAGTTATCGGATACACGAAATTTTACTCACGCAAATAACAATTAATTGACCAGAAAACGGTTTGACAACGAGTTACAGCACGAATAAATCTATCAGTTTATTAAAGTTAACCGAAAACAACGCGGAAACCGAAAGTATGGTTGGCGCGCCCGAGATACCGATGTCGTTTCGATCGAGTTTCTACCGCGTGGTCGCATACATGCAAATACTCGGACGACCATTATCAGCTGCGCAATCCGCCCGCAATATAAACAAAAACCGTAAAATAAATCACTACCTACAAAACTTCAGGTACCTATTATTACACAATTATACCGTGTATCAGAATTTTCTTGTTATTCACCATATTCATTAATATTTTTTAAGCAAACCGATTTTATTACAGTAGTTAATAAGATGTAATTACCAGTACTAACCACTAGATAATTACACATGAATAATTTTTTCAACTATTTGGTATAATTATGGCAACGTGTTAATCGCACGGTTTACACGGAATCCGGTGAGAGAGTGATAGTACCTTATGTTAACGCCGAGAGTAAACCGTGAAAGGGACACGCGCGTATTATCAAAATATCTATAAAGAAATTTATTGTACGCGGCGGCGAGTACAGCGATGTGTTAACTCTCATAAATTATAAACCATTTATTATATCAAATTTATTACACGTCGTTGATGCCGTTAAACTCGCGCCAATTGTTCAAATATTTGGCATTCGTCTCCACGCTCCGGAGATGATGAAAAAAAAAAAAATTGTATAATTATATATTATGCAGTATACGGTACGTCATCTGTCAAGAAAATTATAAAAAACCACGGTAAATTCTTAAGCAGTACGCCTGTTATATCGCGGTATGTTTTGTACATGAATTACGAAAAACAATTTTGCCGACTATACGCAGCAGCTGTTAGTGACTGTAATCTGCGTCATAACGCTAACCGTGTCGTGTATAAAATATGTTATTAGCAAAGTAAAAAGGTACAATTAATTATTACTAGTTTTAAAATCAGGAAAACGTTTAAAAACGTAAAGTTCAGGATTACAAAAACTGTATCCGCGGAATAATTCCCGGGAACAGAACTTCGGCTCTTTTATTTCGTATTATCCGTGTAAAAATACTCTGCCGGTATTACCGTTTAATCTTGTCTAAACACATAGGTATATAATATATTATGTAACATTATAAAAATGCGTATAAACATAAATCATCATCACCGCACGCTTATTTGTGCTCAATCCGTGGTCGCACGGGTGCTTGGATTAAGCCCCATAAAACTACTCGTATTGAAATGGAGACGACGGTGTAATTTCCACGAGACAAACATGGTCGTATGTATACAGTTATGGCGACGGAGGTCGATAGACTGCGGGGACTTCGTATCTAACTGAAATTTATTTTTATGGTCGCCAACGTGCAGTGAGTATACCGCAGTTATCTATAGGTACCTAACCTACTCGTAAATAAACGTATTTTGCCGTTCGATCTATCGCTGCGAACAAAATCGTTCGTGGTCAAAGACCTAACCTATTTTTAATTTCTAGTAGTATGCATTATTTATGTTTATTCATGATCACGTATATTTGAATTCGAACAAACCATTTTTGATTGCATATTCGTGATTAATCCGCCGGTTAATAAATCTATGTATTACCTATATATATATATATATATATATATATATTTGTGGATTATTGAATCGTTGTGAAATTACATTGCACGCTACATTAGGTATGATAAACAAACATTAGTAAATTATATACACCTCGATTACGATTAATTTAATCCGACGACGGAGTCGTAAATTATCATATCGGATTAAACAATAGTCTGAATACAATTATTTCACACACCCTTTCGATGTCACAGTGACCTGCATCATAGTTTAAAATCATTCTTGCAACACTAATGTAAATCTTCAATTTCAATTGAGTCTGTGTCGCGATCGAAATCGAACAGATCATATTATGACTGTACACAAGGAAACAAAATAGATTACCTATCTTAGAGTTTCAAAGAAAATTGAGTGGTTGTGTTAGTTCACAAAGTAATTTTTGTATAGATAGAGTGATTTACCTAATATAGTTATCTCTATTTTTCCCTTTTATAAAAAATATATTCAAATTTGGATTTTTGGGATTTTAAAATATACACAGGTACTCAAAAACTCATATTTATATATTCTTGAATTTCTTGTACTACTTATTTAAAAAGTGACTTGTGGTGATATAAACTTTTGTTATTCAAATTAATCTTCCTCCTTTTTTCTATAACTTATTTAGTAAATAATTTTTTTTTTTTTTTTTAATGTAGATTTATCTATTTCAAATTTTGAACAAATAATTTATCAATAATTTAAATATTTAAAATAAGAAATAAAGATGATAGTTCTTAAAAATAGCTTTATAAAAATATTCATATAAAATACATTTCATATTAGATTTTGTATTTATATATTTTGACCATTTTTGTAAATTATTATTAATATTGATAAATTAATAATAATAATTAAAATTTTTAAATCAATTAGCTTCATTATTATAATATGGAGAATTATACTTATTAAAAAATGTTTAAATGATTCTAAAACTACTCGATTAAATTTTAATCTTGATACGTTAATTAAAAAAAAAAATATTCATTAAATAATTTACAGTCCAAAGTGTGGTTGTCATTTGAAAAACAGGAGTTTGTATTTCCGCAGAATTCTTTTTATAAAATATCTCAAAAATTTTAAAAATATGGTCTTTAAATAGTCGTACTCGTATATTTAAAGATTCAAAAAGTCAGACAATAAATAACTACATTAATGAAGAGAGAGGAGTTAGTATGTTTGGTGAATCATTATACAAATTACAAACGTAAAGTTAAGCGGACGTCATAATATTTTTCCGATTCATCAATAAATCTGTAATTTAGAAAAATATATTATGCAAACAGCTGTTAAGTGCCTAATCAATTTTTTTTTCGTCAAGTAAAGTTTTAAAACTAACAAAAAAAAAAAAAATCAAAATTTTTTTTGCGAGAACAGATGCAAATCTCTAGAGAAAGTTCAAAGTGCAAAGTTAAAATGTATTGTCACTCATTTGAGGCGATAATGATTACAATTTAACATGAACTTATTAATTAAATACGATAACGAATCAATCTTAAACTTTGGCTGGCGTTTTGTTCGGTCATTAAGTTAATTTAACTGGTTGCCATTAAGCCTGTTTACCAAATGTGAATTTATAATGATCTAATTAATTGTAATTTTATACGTAAATTGTATTGTGTGTTTATTAGTATAGTATTTACTATTTAGTATCATTTTGTGAATTGTGAATTGTAAATCAAGTAATAATTTGAAAAATTAATATTTTTCTTTCGATATTTTATAAAGGTTAACTTTTTTTATCGAACACTTCTTAATAAAATATTTGACTCAATTGTAAAGGTAATAAATAAAAAATATTGTTTTGACATTTTTAAGTGCCATAGGTTCTTTATGATAAATAAGAAATATTAATTTCAAAAGTATAAATACTGTTAATAGTATGTCTGTAACAATATTAAATAATATATATCATAAATAGAACCTGTGATAAAATTGTTAAAGTATGTATATTATTAAACTAATAAATTTGATCTATATTATTTAAAAAATATTTAAAACAAAAATCTGAATTATTAGAATAGGTTTTTTAAGTGTGATATATTTTTGATTGATTGTATATGGGTTTTAGAACTAAAATTATTTTTGATTTAAATATTAATTTGTGTTTTAATGATTTTACTTTATAATATCACTTATTTATTATATAATTTACTAAATATTTTAAGTTGACGTTTTTTGAAATAATAATAACCATACATTATATACATTATAAAGTGTAGTATATTTGTCGCAGGATGCTCATCAAATATTTAGTAAAGGTATTTTTTGTCGCAGCTTACCATTTCCGACCGTTTTGCTACATAAACACGATCCGACGCATAACGCATTGCTCTCGACGCATAACGAGACTTAACTCCACGTAAAAAATTCTTTGCACATTATATGTATATCTATAGACTGAAACGAAAAACGGTACTATGATGATGTCACGATGTCACGACAAGAATAAAAAAAAAAAAAAGATTGCTTAGATATCACCATGATGACAAAGAAACCGAGTGAAAATGTTATCACCAGAGTTGAACTTAACTTGCAGTCAGACTATACGCATAAAATATGTTAAGTGTACCATTGTAGTGAAGAGAGCGTTAAAGACTTAATAGTCGTTTGACTCTTTGTCATCGACGACTTATAAACACGCATATAGCAACACACACGCACACAGATTTTAAGAATATAATCTTCAGACGCAGCTTTTTTTTTAGTTAGTTTCGGTCAGTTATTATTAAAATTAAAAAAAAAAAGTATGGTTTTCGAATTATTGAATTTGGTGTATTAAGGATAATAGGTCCGTGATAGTGGATTAGATAAATATGAAAGGTATGATGGTTTTGAATATTTTAACAATCAATATGAATATACAACGTATATTATTTGTAAAAATGATCCAAATAAAATAAATACAAGATCCAATATAACATCTATTTTATATTCTTGTGAAACTATTTTTAATAACTTTTATCTGGAATTTAATCCGGAAAGAAACTAATCGATCAAATTTTAAATTTGGCAGGCAAATTAACATTTTTAAAACAATTCTAATTTTCCGGTAAATAATTAATAATAAAACAGGCGAGAAGGGGGAGTTATAATTTGAAAAACTAAAGTTTATATTGCTAAGACACTTCTTAAGTGATAAAAAAAAAAAAAAAACATTAGTATTGGAAAGTCTTTGTCTTTAAATACTTATATTTAAAAATTTCGAAAATCGGAGTTTCATTATTAGATGAAAAAATAGAATGAACATGCTTGGTGAATTATCCTGTATAGATAAGACCGACAACCACAAGCCGTCTCATTACTCGATCTCAAACACTGGCGATTTTCTTGCGGCGTAGTACGTGCTTGTCGAACTTACAGTATTCGCTTCTCCGCCCGACAACGTGTCCGAACGAATTCTCGCTGTGCAAAGAATATTACCAATAACACTATTGTAACGTGTCATAACGGTTCGACGGGATTTGTTCAAAACCGATTACAATGGTTACATCATATATATATATATATATATACACACACATTATAAAGAGAGATAGATAAATACAAACACACGTATTATATTTTATATTATACAACGTACAAGACACATATTATTTTTAACGAGCTATTAGTCGATCCCAAACATATATAATATATATATATATATATACTGGTGAGTTTGGCAGAATTACAAAGGTATATACGAAAACGACGACGACAACGTTAGCACAGCGGTTCTATATACTGCAGATTATTCTATGTCATTCTAAAATACGGAAAATGAAAATCAAATATTTTAACAATTGTGCGCTGGTTTACATACTAACAAATAACGAGTAATAATGGTATTATCATCACGATCCATGGTCGTACATTTTAGATATTATATACAGTATTACTCGTATTATATTATTTGTTTAAAACGTGGTACAACCTATAAATGAAATCGTCAACACAATTTACAGACATATACACTCGCACGTGATTTTTATCCCTAACAGGAAATGTTGTAATAATTTAATCACTTTTTGAAGTAATTTTTTTATATTTTTAGTTGTTTTCATTCACTACGATGGGTTACGTAATATATTTATTTATTATTTTTTTATAAATAGATTACCGCTATAATAAACTAATAGGGTCGTTTTACATTTAATATGTCATATTACGGAGGTGGCTAATATGAGAAAATGAAAGGATAACAAAGATCAAAATGTTTATAAAATTATACCAAAAATATTAAAATTAATAATAATTATAATAATAATAAATAATTGTTGATTTTATAAATAAGACGTGAGCCGCAAGTTGGCCACCCCTGTTATATTAGACACATTATATTGTGTAACGCATTCGTAGCTAATCCATTTATCGATTTCTAGAAACCTAGAGTATAATTTAACACAATCACATACCTCTTAGATCCTAGTCACTACTATGTAGCTATAGGCAAAAGTCCGTATAAATATTAGACTGATAAACTATAGAACTAGAATTAGTTTAACCTTCTAACCTTCTATATTAAAGTACTTAGTTTGATCGCTGGGTCGTGTCTTAACATCGCTAGTCACCACTTATCCATGCACAGCACTTTTTATAAGGTTTATATATAGGTTGATCCTAACATCGTCGCTTGTATTATAAGAATAAACTCTAATTTTGTCATTTAACTAATTTCTTTGGATGAAATTTTCGTTCTTTTTACAAATTTATGAAAATAAAATTGAAATTTAGTGAAAATGTACATAATTACTAATTTTACAACAACTGTTATCTTTTTTTCAAAATCTGAACCAATCTTTAGATCCAATTATGAGGCCGCTTAGCGTTTCAGAAATTTATAAGCATAGAGAGAGTTAATTGAGACTGCAACTCTCATGAAGAAGTAAGGATATAATTGATCTGATAGATTATTACATATTAACAGACAAATATATGATTATTTATATTCATTTAAACACAATGGATTTAAATTAAAATCAAAATTCAAAAACTTGGTTACAAAACTTAGTTAAGCGTCATAACGGAATATTAATAAGCTAATTTTTAGAAGATAAAGGGATATAAAAATAGTAATTATTTCTAGAGTTAAATGTTGGAATTAGATGTAAAAATTTGAAATAATAAGTTTTTGATATTTTTAAGTACAAAATTATTAAACGTTTTATTATAATATTTTATCCTTGTATGATTTTATAACTCGTTTTTACTATGATTTGATTTTGTACCTAAATGAAAATTACTAATTAAAAAAGTTATTAAAATCATAAACAATAGTATACAGGCTGTTAATCAATATTCTATTTCAATACAAGGTAATTTATTTAATAAATTTAATTGTAAACTATATTACTAAAAATGTTTATCATTGCTCAGAGGTTACTGTTCATAAACAACTTTTGGACAGTAGACAGTATACTGTAGACCACTGTCAAATACATAAGTTATTAAAGTTTTAAAAAATATCGAAGTTTATTATTTTTATCTATATCATCTGTCTAAAGGTTCAATTAAACCATTTAAAATTAAAATTAAAATTACATGTTACACAAAATTTACGAATGCCACAAAAAACTGCGTTCTATTATTTTAATTTGTCTACATATTATGTATATTTTTATTACTAAAACTATTTTTATATTTATAACATTTTTTTAATTCTATAGTGTTATAACATGGGAACTAAATATGATTAAAAAATGTGGTTAAGAAAAAAATATTTTGTATTGTGTACAATAATATAAGCATAGTGATTTAAATTGATTATTAGGAGGGTCTAGTAAAAACCAAGTCTAAAATATACGTTACGAGTGTATAATAAAATCGTTTCAGTTGTTATTTCTAGTCCAGTTCAATACTCACTGTTTACTTTATAAAATACATAACACATAAGTAATTTATTTGTTTTTCGTTTAAGTAATTAATACTGAATTCCCCGAAAAATTATGAACAAGGGTTATAAAAAGTATTTGTAAACTATGTTTATTTTTCACATTATTTACTTTGGTAATAGTGTTGTATAAATATTGTATTGAGTGCAATTTAACCAAGAACAAGTCAAATATAATATAAGAACTGATTGTGGTTTAAAACAAAAATCTCTACGCTCTCAATAAAATTAATTTTTAATGATAGTGATGAGATTTTAGAGCTCAGTCGTATAGAAATAATAATTATAATTTATATTACGGTAAATTGAGAAAAATATGGTCGTATTATTTTTTTCCTATGTTTATTGTCGAGTTCAAGTCGTTGGAAAGTTCAAGTCATTTATTTATTAAAGGTTGCATGTCGAATAATTACGAGTAATTTAGATGGCTTATTTTTTATGTGAGGAATTCGGATCGTTAAAAACATACAAAACAAAAAACACATCAAAGTTATCACGATTATCGGTGTCTTATAAATAACCAACAACGACGATAAAAATTCGAATAATATTGTTAAAAAAAAAAGAAAAAAAAAGTTTTTCAATTTATATTTGTTTTCAAATTGCCAAAACTCGTTGGCGCTTATCCAACTGTTCAGCCACAATTCTTGGTTGGATAAATGAACAAAAACTATTTGCAGAGTTGCTCACATGCATATTAATTAATGCAAACATTACTGTATCTGTAATTTTTTCAACTTTTAAAGTACTAAATGATTTCCTATAAGTAAGTTTCTAAAATTTTTCAATCAAACTTTAAATATACAAATTTAATAAAACGTTTTAATTCAGTTGTTTTTTTTTTTTTTATCTTTCTAGTTCTTTATTTTACAAAACATAACTTTTGAATCAACACAATCATGTTTTTAATTATACATAATTCAGAACAAAGTTGAGGCTTACTTCCATAGCTTTATTGAGTAAAATTATTTAATTCCATGAATTCGGAGCTTTAATTTGTATACTAAGTTAATTAAGATATACTCGTACATTGCGGACTTGAATAAAATCGTTAAGAGTTTGGTCACTGATCTTTAAAATAAACAATTATTAATTTTTATTTCGTTTTGTTGATAAAATATGGTATATTTTAAAATGCTTATAAACCGATGAGTCTTAATTTTTATGACTTGTTTTGTAATTTATTTTGGAAATTGATATATTTAAATTATGTAGCAAAACGTACTTAAAATAATGTAACGTGTTATAGTATAGTTTTGCATATTTCTAGAACTTAAAAATCCACTTAATATTATTTCCTGAGTGTATCCTTAAAAGTTTTAACTCCGTATTTATATTATTTTTGAAACTTTAATGAGTTTTCTTATTATTTTCTTTTAGTTTACGCATTATTAAACTTTTACTTTTCATTTGAGAATATATTCTGGTTTGAGTATAAACTTAGAAAATACAATATAATATAATATACATACACATATTTCACTCAAAATATGTGTAATAGAGTAAAAGCGGTTTGTTTATTTTATTTAGATTTTATAGATTTTCATTTAAATTAAAAAAAAAATTTATTTAAAATCCTAAAGTTTGTTTTTTCAAAATATTATTTATTTGTTGCAAAAAGTTTAATAATACTCTTTTAGATTTTCATAATCAGTTCAAAACACATGATTTACGCGTTTATTCTGTCCTTACAGTTCGTTACCTCACTAATCCAAGTAGTTGTTATACGCAGTAAATAATATTTATATAAACTAAGTGATTAATTACTATTAAATAATTATTTTGTAATTTATTGTAATATTATACTTGAACGAATTTTATTATTATAGTTACTTATATGCTACAAATAGTAATTAAGTAGTATATAATAGTTGATTTTTGGTTTTTTTTTTTTTTATATAGTCAACTACATTACAGAACTTATCAAATTCATGGACAAAATATTATATAAATCAAGAATTAAGTATGGTTTCTCTTTACCTATGTACATTGTTTGATTTCACTGTGAAGGTGTTTTTAAAATATTTCTCATTTGAATTAAATAATATTATACTCATGATCGTTTACTATTTGGTTATAGGAATTTTGCTTATTTAAACTAATAACAAGTATGCTCGTTAGAGTTGTAATATAAATATTCATACATAATTTGGTTGAAATAATAACCCACCTAATTGCGATTTGGTTTATTAATTTAAAAAAAACTTTATTGTGATTAAAAATGTATGTATTTAAATGATATAATGTATAAGTTAAATATTTAACTTTGACGTATCTCGACCGTCTTTTTGAGGACTAATTACGATTTACCAACACTGTATACTTAACCCATCAGTTGCCTGTATCATCTACGATTATAATTTTATGTTAAATACTGCTTCCATATAGTGTTTCTCGATGTTTAGAAGTGTCCATAATAATAATATTATATAATTATTATATATATATATAAATCATGTTAAGCCTTTGGGAATTTAACATGTTTCGGAACTAGATTTCGGAAATTATTTACGTATAAATAGGTTGTACGATGTGGGTTATCGATGATGAAAATCCCTTTGACCTAACTGAGTTTGCAATCTACCTTAAAACTTCATACCATCCTTTGGTCAACCAATATCGAAATCTTTTCACAGAGCGATCCACAAAGTGAATTAAAATCTTAACGAGCATCTATCTGTTCTGAACCAAACATTATAATTAGGGATGGGCCGATACCACTTATTGTCGATATCTGATACACCGATAAATGCTGCCGATAAAAAACCGATACCCGATAATATATGGAAATCTTATAACAACGTTTTTGGAAAAAATACATGAGCCGATACCACCAACTGATATTGTTTAGTTATTATAAAACCGATACCCGATAACACAAATATTACCTAGAAAAGTGAAAACATTGATTATTAATGGCAATAACTAATAAATTATTATTTAATAGTTATCATATGTTTATTTTTATTTCAGTTTTTAATATTTTAAAGCTATAATACGATTTGTATTATGCTATAACTAATTTAAAAATAATCATAATTATGAATAAAAATAAACATAAATAAACCTTCTCTATAAATTTTTCTAAATAAATATAAAAATAAAAAATAATAGAAATAAATAATAATGTCTAGTTAAATAACAAATTACAACAAATAGTACTTGTAATTTGTATAGTTAATAAAAATATTTGATATTGAACTGTACCTGTGTATTTTTAAATCGTGATACTATAGGTATCGATATTTTTTTTTTTTGTATTGTCGAAGAATCGGTTTTGAAAAAAAAAAAACCGATACCGATAATACCAATATAACTGATATCGACCGATATCTAGTATCGGTTCTAGTATTGGTCCATCCCTAATTATAATAAATAAATATATATGACGTCACCGTGACAATATAATATAATATATTAATGGTACCCACAAGATGATCAAAAAGTTTTACTAACAATCTAACGGTACCTATATAGCTGCTAAGAAAAAATATATGAAGCATATGTATGTATATATTCTGGAGTAACTGTTACATAATATTAGGTATATCAAAGCTTTTAGTATAAATTTAAATAATTTGTTGAGTAATCAATTTTTTGATTATGAGCGGAGTGATGAATGCTTGATTTTACATTCATATGTGTGTGTTTTCTTGTATATCAGTACACAATAAGCTATCTATAAAATGTGTCGATTTTTAACTTTGAGAGTAATTTTAAATAAAAATGTATATCTAGTTTGTACTTTAAAGAGTTAAATTTTTATAATCGAGGGGAAAAAACAAAAAAATAAGAAAAACAGGAATTTTTACGCTCAATTATATGTTGGTTATATTAATTTCTTTATTTTGTTATAATTTTAAATATTCATAAAATATGTACATTGTAATTTTCCATACATAGTTAAGTTCTTAAAGATGTTTAATTTATTGGACTATTTAAAGATAATTAAAATTTTCGACTTTCTTGATATTTTTTTTTTTTTTTAAATATCAATAAAAATATTATAAATGAGTTGAAACAAATATTTGAAACTAATGAGTGGTTTGATTTCCTAGTAAAAAATATAGAAAATTCATACTCACAATATATATATATATATATATATATATATATATATATAAACACTTAAATTTAAAATCTCTACAAGATTCGTGAAGATCTTGGAAAATACAAATTATTTTGTAGTTAGAAATGCATAAAAAAAATCTTTTTCTTAATACTGAAATCATATAATTTAAAATATATAAAAAAAATTATTATTTTATTTACATTTAAATTTAAAATTTAGACGATTAATAAAATAAAACATTCTAAAATATTGCTTTCAGGAAATTAACATATACTTACGTATACAACTATGCCGTACATTCAAATCTAAAACTAATAACAATAAATGAGAAAGTCAAATCCTTTTATAAAGAATTTCACAACCGACTAGATTCACATAAAAATGTATTCATAAAAAATGTGGTCTCTGATACTATACCTAGTAATCTCTCAAGATACTTGATGCGTAAGTGATGCCGAGATATTCGAGATAATTAAAAAATCGGATTATAATAAATTAAAGTATCATCAATGGGTGGCTTTTTTATCCAACTTTTTTTTTTCTTATGTCATCTTTATTCTTAGCGAATATTCTTATTGTGTCATAGATATAGATTGTATATAACGTTTAATATAATATAAAAAATAAAATCTAGATGTAATTATTTATTTAAACGATAAATATTAATGTTAATAATTTTGTTATGAATTAAAAACATTATTGGTGGAAACTTAAAACTTTTACGTATATTATATCACCATGAACTAAACTATATACAATGACATTTTTGAATTATTTTAAAATAATGTCTATTTATGTAATAAATCTTTTTTTAATGTTGTTTACGATATTTATAGAAAGGTGTTATTACATTTTGAGTTATATAAGTTGATATAATAATATGGTATACATCTATATTATTATAAAATTAAATACTTAATTATCCAAAAATTTACCATAATACTAAGAGTGAAATAAATAGCTTTAATATAGATAAAAAAAAAAAAAAAAATAACATATCATGAAATATACTTAGTGATACATGTTGACAGACTATTTCCACTCAGAATCGTTTTACGTATAAAACGATACATCACTTAATTTAAATTTAAAACACCCATAATAGTAACTTACTCAGCATCTTATAAATAGTAAAGCAGTATCCACTTGCTTACATTTTTTTAGTCACTTTTTTCTTAAAAAACTGTTTTTCTTACATAATATAGTCATAAGAGGTATTATTATTTATTATGAATGTTGTTTTTACATGTTAATAACAAATTTGTAATAAGCTGAATTACGCTTTTTATAATTAAGTAATTATTATTTGTACAATTTGATTTAAGATAAAGTTATTTAAATCAACAACTTTACGTATTTTGCACATGAACCAACTAAGTTGTTCATCATTCAAACTTGTATAAAGACAGTAAATATATTGTTTTAAATGTTAATCATTGTTAATGTCAGTAATTCATATCAACTATACTACGTAACATTTCTTGTGTATCTTTAGTTAGCAGCGTGGTTTAATTAAAATTTATATGGCAGATTATTACTATCGATGTGATGTTTTAATGTTTACATTTTCGTTATAATAATATTATGTTATCATAGTACCAATATGAATTATAGTATTTATGATTGGATTGATGCCGTAGTCGTATTTTAGTTACTCGTGTCGAAGTTTAAAATAATATTTGATGATGTCGGAATTTCACTGTCGATATTTTTGTACTGAATTAAATTACACACACACACACACACACACACACACACACATAATATATATTACATAAAACCATATTATTTAAATAAATGTCACAACATATTTGGATTTCAGAGCTCACAAAAATCGTTTAAGAAGTTGGATTATATATTATAATGTGGTAGTTATTTTGTCCATGCATTTTACATTATTAATATGGTGAAATGAGACAAATAAAATAATTAATTAGGTAAGTTATTTAAGCATCATTAAAAAAAAGTTGTATTTTTGTGTTATAGAAGATTTTTGTGTTTTTGTTTTTTTTTTGAGGGGGGAGTAAAAATCAAAATACTGATTATATAATTAGGGACAGTAGACAGCAATTTCTAACTTTAAATTTTTAAGTATACGTTATCTTAATCGAATAAAAGTTTTTCTTTAAAGTTGCTTATATTACAAAAATTAAATAATGTATTATGGCGTATTGATATTTTTAATTGTTTAAAACAATGAACAAAAAGTTTTTGTGCTTAACAACGCTGGTATTAATAATTATTGATATAAAAAAGTAATTTTACAATTTTTAAAATTAAAATTAATATTAATAATTAAATAATAATATTTTAACAAATATATTGTGAAAAATTGTTTAAATGAATCTATTTTTTTTTTTTTTTTTTTTTAAGGAAGAAGAAGAAAAACTATAACATTTTGTTGTTTTTCAGAATTTGCATTCTTTTATATTTCATTTACTAGTAAAAAAAAAAAAAAAAAAAACTGCAAAAGTAAAATTAATTTTGAACCATTTGTTCGACAGTTGTAAATAATGAAAATAAAAATAAACAAGTTCGCTTGTATTTTACTACCTCTGATTAAAAAAAAAAAACTTTTTTCGTGCCTTATCTATTACATACATTATTAAGGTGTTAAAATATGGTTTACGTTTATATAAATGAAACTCACTTAGGCAAAAAAAAAAATCAATCAACATACAAAATTGATTGAAAACATTTGATCGAACTTCACGGAACAAGTTTTGTATATTTACATATAATTTTATGTAAATTATTTAAAGTTTCGGATTTTTACGAGATATTGTATTTATTTATATTGCAAATATATTCAAGACGGATTTTGGAAAACGGCTAACTACGTATCTTGTTCAATTTCCTAAATAAATAAAATAATTAAATTAGGTCGACTTTAATTCATTCGATATGAAATAGAACCAAATGTATATAGTGCATTATGTTTATAAATGCTTTTAGTAATTTGTTATTAAGGGCAAGTGATATTTGATAACGTTTGTATGGGTGCATTTATATCGCGTTTGTCTTTAAACGTCTACGTCATTCGGAGAGGAAACACGGTGGATAGGCCCGAACATGCTGTATCAATGGTACACAAGTTGTTATTGTTTCGTCGTTGTAGTTGTGGTTCGATCGGAAAATTGATAATAAAAATAAGAAAGGTAATAGGCTTACAGAATAAAAACAATCTCAATTTATCTGCAAATAAAAATGTCTAACGATTCGACTGCGACATTCAGCCAGAAAATGGTATTGTCTTTATTTTGAATCCAAGCCACGCAAGTGATCGAACACGATAAATATTTTATGTCAACGATTGTCTATGTAAATGATGCTGCCACGAAGCCGGGTTTAGGTAGATATAAGCGATACCGGTGCCCCGAGTCTGGTGCATTTGTATAACACTTTGGGCCTCGCGTTATAAAAAATTGTATTCTGAGACATTTCCTAAAACAAATTGCCACAGACCTCGCTTCACCTTAAGACCGGCCTCGAATGTAAGTATCTATACCAATAATATGAACAGAGTTTTGAGATTTTTGATTTGTACTAATTCGTCGGCACTTCACTGACTTAAAAGGCGTCGTTGTTAATCATTATTATTGTATATTAATAATAATAATGATAATATTCGCAATTGACCGTACAATCATGAATCATGTTATCGGTGGTTTTAATATTATGCATAATCTAACGAGTTAGTCCTGGAGAGCATATTGTATATAGTTTATCGTTTATGGAATTATATTGTGTTCGTTTTTATTACGCGGTTATAATTATTCATTTATTTAAAATTAAAAACATACATGAAATAAATAAATTTATTTTTTTAAACAATTATTAAGAAGTACTAGGTATTATAAATGGTATCTTATTTAAAATATATTACATATATAAGCATGATTTTTTTTTTTTTTTATACAAACCCGCTTTTTATTTATTATTTTAATAGGATTTTAATCATACATCAATAATTTTATTTCAAAAACTATTAATATAGCGCTTAATCCTTTTAAATGTATCATTTCAGTTAGAGAAACTACCGACAGAAATAATTTTATTATAATTACGTTTTTTTTTTTTTTAACTCGGTTTTATAGTGTTATACAATATTATTCCTTTAATCAATTATTTTAGTCATGATAATAATATGTTTCACGTGTGTTTCTATGTACATATTATGTATTGATTGTGGTGTTTATGTAAATTGTAATGAAGTAACCTACTCCGCAATTAAGCCAATAGTCAGAATTATTTTCATTGACTGGCAAATACGTCAATAATAATAAAAATAATTGGAAATATTGTGGACATTTTTCCTGAGGAAAATTTTTGTTTTTTTACTCGTCATTGTATCACTTACCGATTTGTCGTTCAAGTTTTCTGTCCGGCAGTGGAGAAATGCGCTCTGTCCAATTGTAGTCGTGATATTGCGGGGCACATAGTAATCGAAAAACGGATACAGCTGGTCGGTACCGTTTCCAGGGATGGAGGACGTATGGTCGGTCTGATGCAGTGCCGACGGTGGCGTCGAAGACGGCGGTGGTCTCTGCGTGTACGTCGCCAGTTTGCCTGTAAAAAGACACACTCGGTTAGAGAACAGTAAACATGCGTACATATGGAAGTAGAGGGAATTGTGGTGGAGGTGATTGTAGGCGTAGAACGTTAATCATTCATTATAATATGATACACATAATACATATATGCATTATATATATATATATATATACGTATATATGTGTTTTCTGCTGGTTCCATTTATTAGAAATGAAGAGCATGACAGCAGTGGCTTGATCGGCGTAACAGGTACAGCGTGCATAAAAGTCGTCGAAAAGCGTTTCTCAGCAATGGCTGGCAGGATGGATGGAGGGAGGTGGCGGGTTGTGAGTGTACGGATTTATTATTGTTATTAAACCCGCTCGGTGACATGAAAAAAAAAAAGGCGACAAAATACTTCTATACCACGCGTTCACAGGGGGCCGTTCTGCGAGAAATGATAAATGTGCGCTTGCACGAGTCGCGCCCCTAAGACGTTGGGCCTTTTCTACCACCCCTAGTCGGCAATATCGAGAAAAGGGTGGTTTTGACGTGTATACACTACAGTGTGCGTAGCGCCGACCAAGACGTTTTCACTGAGTAATTGTTGTTGTTGCCGTCGTTTGCGCACAAGAGTGGCGATAATAATTATGCCCTATACACAGGTAGGCAACCGTACACAGCAGGGATGTGTTCAGTGTTGAGAGGCGGTTGAGGAGGAACGACGTGAAGACATAATCCAATAAAATGGTTGAGTTCATTATTGTATAAATACTTTATGTCGACATATTTTAGTGAAGCGATAAATTTCTAAAACTAATAAAGAATTTTTGCAATTTCCACGCATACATTATACTTGTATTCCTAATATTATCGGTTACAAAAAAAAAAAGCGCTATTCTTTTTTTTCGGAATATATGTTTTTCTAACGAATACGATTTAGCCATAACATTATATTATTATTAATTACGACTAAACAGCTAAATTTATATCATTAATTTTCAAGTAAAAAAAAAAAAAAAACAAGAGTAAAGTCGAAGCCAAACACAATAGCAACTCATTTATACTTCTTAAATTACAACAAGATGACACAATCAGTCATAGATAACTGCGGGTCATCGATAATTTGATTATTTATAGTAATTAAAATAAAAGTAGCTATTCAGTAAAATTTTCATTTGCGAATATCTAACGAATCTCGATTCAAATACATATTAAAAGAGGTACGAATACCATTCGTTTTAATTTTAGCATTACGAATATTAAGTGATACATATCTTAAATATGTATTTTTCGTACTTATTGTAGGTCTAAAGTCATAATAAAACTGATACGGAGACGACATTTTTGAATAATTAAATATTTTTGGCATTGCCGAAATGAACCGAAAAACATATTGACTCTAATCCTATCGAATTCGTAAAACGAATTTTCTATACATTTATTTCTTATACTTACGTGCAGACAAAGCGTCTTAGAAGTCGGGCTTTTATCATTTCGTGACCTTCTCGAATGCGCATTCCTTGTATCAGCATCGCTGCATGGTACGTGCGTGAATTAATCGTTAAATAGCGCGCCGCAGAAGGCATTCGAATAATCCGATCACCATCTTGCGAACCTCGCACCGCCAATCTGAGAAGTGGTTTCTAGGTGACAATGCGGTGGCAACAGGTCTCGCAGTGTATTAATATAATATAATATTTATGTACTATATCAATATTGTACGGTTTGTAGATTATATTATAATTTGGCCGTGTTGCGTGTAGAATTAATTAACGTCAAGGTCGGTTGAAACGGCGAATTCTCAGACAATAACAATATACACGATATTATAAAACTATTCTAACGGATTAGAATAATTCGAACGAGATGGTCACCGTCACACACTACGATAGGTTTTCGAACGATCGAATAAAAATGGTATGTACTTGAGCAAAACGATTTGAAAAACTATTCTGAACTTATTATACCAGGATATAGACGTGATTTCATTGTAATCTATCATTCGCTTGCCCACATCACTTCAAACCTTTTATTTGATAGTAACGCCATTTTTTTTTTCGTTTTAAGTATTACAGTATGGAGATCTCTTCTTGATTTTAATTTTCTACTGAGAGTAACACGTCATTAGTCTTTAGTCCTTGATTTGATCGTATAAATAGTGATCAGTAATAAAATATCATTGGTAAAAAAATAAATAAAAATAAAATAAGAAATTGAGATAATAATAATGAAGTATAAGTAGGACGTTTTAACCGGCCTGGAGTCAATAATATTTCAAATCGACCGAAATCAAGTTAGATATATCTGAAAGGATAACTTGAGTAGATAGCTGAATACCGTTTATCTGGTCTATTTGATTTAGTCAAATATTTTAACGTATTGAAATATAACGTTTATACGTTTATTGAATCGTTCAAGTTCTCTCCGCAATTCATAGGCGCAATTTGAAGGTGCTTGGGGGTGCTTAGCATCCTCAAATTTCATATTAGCACTTCTAAATTTTTAATAACATCATCGAATTTTTATTGATTATAAATTATAAACTATAATATTATGTCATAGGCATTAGAATATATTTGATTCTAGAACTTTTCATTTTCATAATAATAATAATAAAACATATCGATCACTAATCAGAATAATAAAGAAAATATTATTGTTAATTTATTGTTTATATTATGAATTATGATTAATAAATTATTATGTATTAATTACGCAAGAATATTTTATAAAACAATTATCGATGAGTCAATAACGATTACGCCGAAACGTCTTTCGACTACTTGGTAAATGGAAAACAGTTATTAATATTTAGAGAAATCTGAGCATTAAAATTGATAAAGATAAAATAATTAATATTTTGAATATCTCTCCAAGACGTACGTATATTAATCTTTAATGTAATATTTAAATAAAAATAAAAAAAATGTAATTACTTATAAGTTATATTTAAAATTTGTGTTTTATTTTCTTTGTCAATATTTTCTTTTATTAAAGATTATTAATAAATAATAAGGTAGCGTAACAAAAATATATGAATGGTGATGTAGGAGAGTGATGTGGAGGAAAAGTCATCTACAGGTCATTTTGGTCAACATAATCTTGCCCCCTCCCCCCAAAAAAAATGTAATCCAAATTGTACCTATGCTCCGCAAACATTAGGTTATATTATTTTTGTTTACATTTTATATGAAAAATCACTAATATTGATTTTGTTATACAAACACAATATGTTAAAATAATATTTTAATCGATTATTTAGTATTATATATCATATTAGATATATATATATGTAGTTAATAGTATAGGTAAATATTACTCATGAAACAATTTTCTATGAAAAAAAAAGATGGATAAATAATTATTTTTAAGTTTTTTAGAACTATATAATTATTGTTGTAACATAAATGATATGTCTAAGTGTTAGATATTATAATGTTAAAATATGTAATTTTTTAACATAATTATTATCACTGATATTATAAAAAATTGTTCTTTTTTCTTACAAAACATTAAACGTTTCTATTACTTGTTTCGATATTGTCGTCTTATACATATTTATGGGAGTTTAAAAGATGAAATGTAATTTATTTTATACTGAAATCTTTATTTTTTTTTCTTGTGAAATCGTTTGTGAAATCAGATAGTTTATATTCTTTTCATTTCCATTTGTTGTTTAGTTCAATTATATACGACATTAATTCGTTAAAATTTTCAAAATAACAGTCTGGTGAAAATTCAATTGAGACTATTGATCTTGCAAGTTTGCTGGTAAATAAATAAAAGAAACAGACAAATAAGAAGCAAGAAAAACCAAAAAAATTGGACCAACTCCAGGCTATATAACTGTTTTGAAGTAAATACCGCGGGAGTCGAACGACACAGTTTCTTTGGTAGAGACTATTTCTATAGAGCACTACAAGGTTATTATTTTTTCATACATATCAGTATTTTTTAATAATTGGATTTAATATGTAGATGCATGTAATGTATATTATGATATTGAAGTAGCATTAGATTTAAAATTTTTAAGATAATTTTATTATATTTCAAATAAAATATTACATAAGGTAAATAATTAGTATATTAAACTTGAATCAATAGTATATATGTTTATAAATAATATAACATTTTTTTTTTTATGTTTGAAACACATTGGACGATATTGTATAGAAATTATGTTTTGTACGGTTTCATGATTGTAGGTAATAAGTTCATAAATATGGATTGTAAAATAGTGAATGGTGCTAAAAAAGGGGGCTATTTTCGTCCCTAGCCATAAATTACCCTAGAAATTTGTTCCTAGTGACTTTCCACAGTTTCGCAAATGGCCGATCGGACAAAAACTTATTTTTCAAGCACATAAATATTATACAGACAAAAGCGAATCTGAGGGGTACAAAATGTTTTCGAAAAGTTTGTCCCCATGGACCTTTGTGTTTATCACGGCATTCGATCGATTATCATGAACCCGATGGTTGGGGTTTCTCTGCTTATTTGTAGGCTGGAAAATTATTTGTTCACTTTATAAATTTACAACGTAGAACAATTAATTATAAAAGTTGTCGAGAAAGAGTATTCTTTAAGTTAGTCTGATACATAGTGTTGGGCTTGAAAAATTTCTTCATCTCTTTAGCCAGCAAAAGAAAGGCAGACAATTGAAAAAGGGACGCGGGGAGGTATAAACAAGTAAAATTAAAAGCAGTTTTTTTATCAGTCAGTTGGGTCAACAAATGGAAAAACTTTTTGAGACCAAATTAACGGCATAGAATGGAAAAAAAATGATAATATATTATATGTATATTCAAATTATTGTATCACAGTCACGGGCAAAGCGAGGAAAATAGCTTATAAATATTCTACCGAGGTGTTTCATTATATATATAACGGTGAATGCAATACCCCTATATCATTCACAAAAACTAATTTACTTATTTTATATACTCGGCTGACGGATTAGATGAACAGTGAAAACATTTTTTTTCCCGAGTTTTACAATTAACTTTTGTTGAATTCGGGACAGCCTTAGTAGAAATATACTTATATTTTCTGAAAGCTTTAAGGCAAAGTTGAAAAAAAAAACGCAACAAATTTGAATTGTTATTGAAGTAGTGCCATTCAAATTTTCTGATTCCAACGAATTTCCATTTTAAATTTACCAACAAATAGCCTGACCTAGCTAAAAAGTATGCGGAGAAAAAGTTTCCTCAGTTTTGTTGATTGCACTCCCGAGACCTGTGAACTGATCAACGTTTGCGCATCTGTTTAGACTCTTAACTTTAAAGTATTGACGGATATATATGTTGTGCTAATTCTCAAACAAACTGCCGTAAACCAAGTGTATTTAAACATACGCTTCAATATTTATTTATTTCAATAGTAATTTTGTGGCCACTCTGATAAATTTGATAATCATGTAAATTATTTAAGTCGGTAAAATTGATTATGACTAAAATTGGTACAGAATAATAATTGAATATTTATTATATTATAGGTTTATACTTGTGAAATCCGTAATTTATTATTTTTTATATCATATTACTTCACTTCTGCATTTCAATATCATAAAAAATATTTTTTATTGCATAGAGCGTCAAATAAAATGTATTAATACAGAAAAAATAATAAAAAACATGTACCGTAAGATATTTTTAAAACAAACATTAATATACTAATAAATCGTTTTATTAAGTAGACATCAAATATCGAATAAACAGAGAAATTTAACTTTCGAATCTCAATGTAACGTTGTTCAATTTGAATGACTTAATGTTTAATAAAACACGAAATCATTTTAAAAATAAGAAAACGCTCATCAACATTTTATTTTACTATATCTATATTTGCAAGAACTAAGAGTATTGTAAACATTGTTTTTTTTCACCATCTAGTCTTGGATTACACGATTAAATATGATAAACAATCATTTTGTTTGTTGGTTAAGAATATTTTAAAACAAATAAAATTTATTAAATATAATTATTAGATTTAAGTATGTACTTAAAGTCTAAACTAACTTCTAAACAAATAGCTTACATATGTAATGTAACAACCTATAAAAAAAATCAAACTTTACACAGTAATTGGATTTCAATTGCATTTTTTTTTTTTTTTTTGTGTGTGTTATTTATTGATTAACGTGTTTGTAGACGTTTACAATAACGTGTACAAAATATTACGAGAAAAAATCTAATTTATATTTATTCTTTTAATTGGTTTGTTTATCTAGTTATGTAACTCCAGCATTTTTGCATTGCAAATACCTATAAGAACTAGATTTGTAAGTGACACAGCTTTCAACTGTAATTTATGATCATTCTCTAGACAGATGTTGTGGTATCTCGACTTCAGAATAATAACGTTAAAAGCGAGTATAATAATATATTGTGACAAGTCATTTTTATTTATTATTTTTTTCACAGAGGGAAAACATAATTTTTATCGATCTATGAGTAATGCGCTCGAATAGAAATGTTTTAATTTTTACAATGATGAAAATATTGAGGAATTTATGATTTTTTTAATTAATTGATGAAATTGTGTTATGTAATGTATCATACATTTTTGATAATATTAGTAGAGTCCAAATATACTTAATTAATATACCTTAGGAATATGCTCTAAAAGGTTTGAATTTACAATTTTGTTTATGTGAAAAGGTTTTATTGTTCACTTTGCATTTATGAAATCTATAACTTATAATAAATATGTTAGTTCATAATACACTTGGGTCACAGTAAAGAACAAATAATGAAAATCTGTCAAGAAAATGTAAATTTACACAAAAAATATGGCCATCTAATTTAACTAAAATTAATTTTTTTACGTAGAGGTGTAGTTAAACCGTGTTACTAAATAGTTAGTAACTGTGATATATATATTATATAATATACAACGTAATTATTGAAACATACATAGTATTTATATAGTATTATTTATTTTAAATTTTAATAATTTATTGGCGAGATATTATTTATTAATTTTAGGGGGTACAATAGTAATAAGTTAAATATTTTTGATTGTTTACTATTTAATGAAACAATATTTTAATATATCTCAATATATTACAATATTAATTTTATGCAAATGTTATTATGTTATTAAATCGATACTAAAATAATAAAACCATTAAAATATATACAATTCAATTGTTTCTGACTTTCTGAGACAAGTACACATAATTATATTGCCCACCTGAATATCGACATACTCGTATGTTTGATAAAACTCGTTGGTTGCAATTGGAACATTAAGATACTTGTGTTTAGTTCAGTTCATGGTAATGTCATTACAGAACACATAAAGAGCAATAGTAGATAATTTACAAATGAGTGCAAATATTGTGATATCACACTCACGAATACAATTTATTTCCTATTGAGTAATCATTGTAATACACTATACAATATATACTTCAAAAAATTTAAAAACTTTCTCAGTACTTATTAAAAATAATATAATAACATCACAAAAATTAAATGTTTATACTTTACAGCAGGTGTTTTGTACATTTTATAGACGGTTTTTTTTTTCTTCAAGAGTATTTGTCTATCGTAAATGGAATTATATTTTTTTTCTTTTTGCTTAGCGTGCAAAAAATCTATAAACCTGAAATGTCATACTTTACTAAATAAAAAAAAATTAGCAATAACAGTTTTATAGCGGAACAGAACTCTTTTACGTTTGTATTTTACTAAGCAAAATACTTTATTAACAATTTGTATATGCATTCATAAAAAAAAAGTATTTTAAATTTAATTTAACTCAAAAATTACACATAATTATGTTAAATTATAATAAAAACATCAATATATATGTATATATTTTAATTTGTTTTATTCAACTACTCAATATTTATAGGTACCTAAAATGTGGTATCTACACGTGTATTCAAAGTAAATCGTGTTTTGTACATGTTTATGCACTATACATGACGCATGTAAGAAATGTTAGAATAATGATTACTAAAGTCCTATTAAACTGTCAACGACAACAACTTTGTCGGGTCGGGCGATACTTTATCATTAGTAGTTGAATGTTTCCAAGAAATAGTACACATTTTTTATTCAGAGCTGTTTGTAATTAAATTTAGATTCCGGACGGAGAATGCAATATACTGTAGGTGAAGGTTTCGATGTTATATTATTAGTTTTCTTTTTTTTTAGTATTCCCACCAACACTTTATCACAGTGCAGTCGTGCTCCAAAAGTTTCACGTATCTTTACTATATAGGTTTACAATTTGATACAGGTCGTAGATTCAATACTAAAAGGTTCTAAATCAAGTTTTTTTTTTTATTCAAAGTGAACTTTTCCACATGAAATTAGGTTACATTAAAATGCGTACCTTAAAAGCTCGGGACGAATTCTTCATTCTTAATAGGTAACTACAAAATTATAGACATGTGTTGTATTGATAACAAAATGAAGATGAGAATTACAGGAATAGAAGGAGTAAGTATTTAAAATAAAAATATAATTAGATAATTATTATTAAAATTGTAATAAGTGATATGACGGATAATTTGAATTATTTTTTGGTTAATTGTTTGATTCACAATAAAATATGATAAATAATTTTTGCATATAACATAGACTATCAATAAAAAAAAATACTTTAGACCAATTTTCTCGACCTAGAATAATAATATTAATTTCAAAATTCAATCAGTATTTCAAAGTATAAATTAATTATGAAATAAAAAAAAAAATGAAAAAAAATAAAATAAACAAATAAATATTTAAATATTTTACACAGTTTAAAAGATATGAAATCAAAAGTTTTTAATAATTACATAATAACAAGATTTTACTTTATAGTTTTTACAATTTTCCAACAACCTAAAAATAACATCTCTGTTCGGGTCTTGGATACAACTCCCGTGGGGTATAAAAACTTTTTGCATTTACCGATTTACCCTCAACTTTTTAATAATTCTAAACCAGGAATTAATCTTACCAATTATAAATTGTTTGTTTTATATAGTTGTTATTAATTTATGAATGAAATCAAAATTTTAAAAACGGAAAATTCAATTTAAGGTTAATCATAAATTTAAAATATGGTCATACATGATTATAATATGTTAATTTAAATGTAATAAATTTCAAAACAACTAATATCAGCTTAAATTTGTTTAACAAATCTTGATAAAATTATTGAATTAAAGTTTATAATTTAAGGTTTTAAAACTTATACATATTGTAATATGTATTTTGTATAATAAGATGTAAAATATCAGTAATATAATGCAATATAATACTTAAATTATGTTTTCACAAAATCTTTATAAAATCCATCAAAAACACGGACCAGCTATATTGATGTTTATTTAATTATAAAATACTCTCAAGGTTGAATGCTGTAATTTAAATTTTATTAGAGAATACTACCCTCATGTTTTTGGTCTCTGCGTCTTGTTTTATATTTTATTATACGCATTGTAACAACATATTATAATATTCAAAAATGTTTATAATTATAACACGTACGATACGATCACGTTATCATTAGCATTTAATGTTGTGTTTTTTTTTTTTTTTTATTATTATTGTTTTATACAAGTATTGACAATATGTTACTGTTACAATGTTTCGTAGTATTAAATCGAATCGTCTATTAAAAAAAAAATCATAATATTCCGTATTTACATATTTTCACCACATGTCAGTCAGTAGGTGTAGAAATCGTACGGATTTCACTGAGACGCACGAGACGAAACGACGTTGTCGATTGCCGAACAATCTGTTATAATTAATTTCTAACGTTATTAACTCCTCTATAGTTGCCGACGGAAGTGCTCGAGAAGGATACTACGGGAAACACTCGAAATCGTTGTCACACCACGCTTAACACCGTGCAGATAGATAGTTCGATCATCTGTTTGCCGTCATCTGCTCCTCCTCACCTTTGCTTCTGTAATTATTGATAATACGTATAATACGCCATTACACTTTATCGAACGAAGCGAGTATATCACGGACTTGTGTAAATAATTGATGTGCGTTTCCTCAAATAACCACCGTGTCATTGTGTACGGGATACACCCCATCCCTATAACACCGAACGCCGCTTACCATGTTGGTTACTACCGGAAATAGGACGGATTACACCTATGGCAGTACAACACGAAATCGCCGTATTGACATTATCACGAGCAATATTAACGGTCATCGGTTGCACAGGCTGTATTAATTCGCAGTGAACGATGAAACCGACGACGGTGGACGAGCGGACGCGACACGGTGCGCGTAATTTTACGCGGGGTGTACGAATATTTGCTAACCGCCTCTCCGACCGGCTCGGGTTTCGTATCTACTTTAACCGTATACCGCGTTCAGACCACCGTACACTAAAAGTGTCGTGACCATCGACATAACTGTGTACGGATCGCTGCGATATGGACATGTAATTAACCTGCACGCGGTGTACATGATTAAAATGACTGTCGTTTGTAGGAAATGACGATGATGATGATGATGACACATACTTTAACGTTAGCGTTTCCAGAAGGGAGGAGAGTGATCGATATTCGCTGTTGTTGAATATTATTATCGTTCCGTAATAAATTATTTCTACACCAATGCGAAGACGCCATGACTTAGCAACTAGTGTGTTCGTGTCGGTCCTGTACTAGTATTGATATTTTCTAAGAAATCACGGCCAAAGTATATGCCCTAGAGACAGTCTTCGAGGCTAAAGCCTCCAAACAATTTTTTTTTTTTTACCTTTTATACATTATTGAAGAATATTGATTTTTCAGAAATATATATTTACTACATTAATTTATTTATTTTTTTTTATTTATTAGATGCAGATCAATATTTTTACATGATATGATTTATAATTGGCAACTAGCAATCGATTATTTCGTCATAATGTATATATTTAGATTTATATGAGTAGGTACTATAAAGCGGTTAGGTCGATCAATTATAACAATAATTATTACTACTGTTCTCTGTTGATGTTGTGGAAGTCTCATAATTTTCAAACATAGTTTAGAACACAAATTGATTCTGGCGACATAAATTTAAAATAAAATTTAGCGACACACAGGGAAAATTTAATTTAAGTTAATTGGAATATTCAAAACCAAATTTTAGATACTTGGGATAAAATTATTTAAATGCAACTTGTAATTCAGATTAACGATGTTAAAATATATTTTACTATAATAACAGACGAAACATCTGTTATTTTTTTTAGTTAAACAATAATTATTCTCATTGTGTGCAGTACATAACGAGTGGATTGATGTAAACAAACAATTTTAAAAATGTGTGCAAGTAAAATCAACTACGAGTTAAAATATAGCAGATGTATACTTAATCACATTAAATACATGTGATATTAACATGAATTATTTTCGTGGACAATGGTATAATGATGCTTTAGCGATAAGCGGCAAATTTTAAAGGTGTTCAAACGTATGTAACAAAAATATACCAAACTGCGCCTTTTGTACAATGTGTTTCACAGCTTAAATTTGGCTTTGTCTAATGCCGTTGATGTAGTACATGTTAAAAATAGTTTCGGTATTATAGAACAATAAATTATATATGTCTTTTGTACACAAATATATAAAATGAATTTAAAAATCATATTCGACTTTTAATTCTTGATATTAATAAAACTAAGTTTGTGCGATTATGTTAAACTAGAATTTTTACGACACGATGCAATAATAGTATATAATCAAATTTGTTTACTAATAGTGGTAGCGTTAGGAGAAATACTATTGTGAGACTGTAAAAATTCATCGTTGGGAGTATTTTTACTTTTAAACGGTGTTCTTCAATTTGTATTACATTGTTCGGAAAAATTATTATTTTATGATTTACCAATAAGTAAAATACTTCAACTAACAGATATAAATTTTTCTACTACAGTTAACTAAGTGTAAAAAGAGTATTATCTATTTTACATTGACTTAGTATTAATGCCGAAAATGGGTTCAAAAAAATTATATTTAGAAGCATAACAAATTTGTCTTTACTTATATTAACAAAACACCAAATTAAAGGGTGTAGTATACTAGCAGAAAATATTGAAAAATACTATAAACGTTCAATTTGTATTTCAATGTTTGATTCATTTCTTAATAGTTTTTTCTGATCAACTATTAAAACATAAAACTCTACTTATTCTAAGTTTTAAATTTTCCCTACCAATCAAAGATAATCCAACAAACGAACAAATTTTAAGTTTTAATAAATCTTTTCGAATATTATAAAAAATGTATACACAAAACAATTTTTCTATCACAGAAATAAAATCCGAAATTTGGTGTAAGAAGTTTAAAAACTTTTCTTATACTTTTCCACTAAACGTAATTGATGGTTTAAATACGAGTATATGTAATGTAAAAATATTTGAGTCAGTATTTATATATTTAAAAATATTTTCAATGTTACCAATAAGTGTAAGTACAGCTGAAAGACCATTGTCTACACTACGGTAAATCAAAACTTATCTTAGAAACATAATGTGAAAATTACGTTTAAATAAACTAGTAAATCTTTACATTTGTTAAGAAAAAAAACAATTATCAAATCTAAGTTATTATCTGTTCTTTCAGAAAAAGGACCTAGGAGACAATTGATTTTACTTTTAAATTTTAAATTTCGTTATAATTATAATGTAAATATATATCGAGTAATGGTGGAATTATGATGTAATTATAAATAAAAATCTATTTAAATTTTAAATGTATTTTTATGCATTTATTTTCAGTGTAAGGGAAAATCAAAAAATATATAAACCCTCCACCCCATTTCCCCCAAAAAAAACCTATCTCGAGTGAGCACCTGTATCGAATTATTGTCGACAAAATTATTGTTTTTGTTTACACAAATCTTCTTCGCTGTTGGTTATCGATGAAAAGAAAAAAAAACACGTGTCATATCAATATATTTTATGATCATGTCGTGGACTATGAAATTTAATTATATATATTATAATAACACATTGCAATATTGCAATGTGTGTGACGAGATTAAGTGAAATGCATCATTGAGGTCACCTACAGTTTGCAATAAGAGATTGCATTTGCGTATGTCAATCATTAGGATAGAAGTGCAGCATCGAGGTTACCTTTATAAAACAAGAAATTGCACTGGCACGTGTTGGCAATTATGAATAAATTGCATTTTGGAGATTGTTCTTCAACAATTACAAGTATCAAAAACAACTCCAAGGATATCTACGAAATGCAAGACCTTGGGCTACAATAACAAGAAACTGATTTCATATAATATAAGGGAGTCTAAAGAGCAGCAATGGCAGATGTACCATAGCCGTTAAGACCTGAGAACCTTCAGTCACTTAACCACTATACTATTTAAATAATACTTTATTAATTTTAATAAAACCTTATGTTCAATCATGAATTGTATTATTTATTTATTCAAATTATCAAGTAATTGTTTACTGAAAATACGTAGGTACGCAACAATCACTTTAGCCAACGATACACATGTTGTATGAGAACGAGATATATTAAGACAATATATAATCAGTCGGATAAAGTCAAATGTTGAATAGAACAATAAAGATATTACAAATTTACCAACTACACATACCGAACGTCACTGTAATGGTTACACACCGTACTTAAAGATCATAAAAAATAAACTTGGAATCAAAAGTGTTTCCCTTGCCCCTCGAGAGTGCCACCCCGGGGAAATTAACCATGTCTGTCCCAAATAAATACTGTCTCGTGTAGGCGAAATTCTCAAAGTATTCCATTAAGAAAACACTTTATGTAGGCGGCGAGTATGCGGTCAGATTGTATTGCAACCGAACTGTTTCGTTATTTTTTGTCTATTCCACGGAATACGAATTTTAGCGATTCATGAAGGGTGGTAAATTTCGGCCAGTTTAGTTGTGGTACCAACATGGATGTTTATCAATTTGTCACTTCTCGGCCATTCACATACAGATAACGCTCCGATCTAACCGGCAATCTATAAATTAATATTTGAATTAGACACACTTTAGACGATCTGTCACTAAAATTCAACCCTAAAATTTATTATGTGCGGTACAGAAGTGATCAGATCGTGCAATGCATTAATATCAGTTATAAAATTAATTTAAATGAAAAATAAAATACATAATTAATTCAGTTTAAAGACCATGGTATGGATAGAAAAAACGGACAAATATCATATTTTCAGTTTGAAATTTGAAAAATCAACTTTAGTTTGTTATATTAAAAATAATTTTGGGAATAATAGTTTTTACACTGTTTTAATATATAAACATTTTTATAGGTATCACACAGACAAAAAACCTCTATTTATATTAAGTAAATATCTAATTTGGGTATGCTAGGCGTTTTAAAATAAGCCTTGACATAATTTATTATTATTATTATTTTTTTTTTTTTTTTTAAATAAATCTCTTTTTTTAATTTTCATTCATAATCTCATACCTAAAAATTACAGTTTGCAGCAAACCGGATTACATATTTTCGCTGACCGTATATATATGTGTATTATTTTCTAGTCATAAAAAGCCAGAGGGATTAAAAAAAGGTTCTTATTAGCGTCGTTTAATTTCCAAGTTTCATGATAAATTAAAGTAAATGTAACTTCAACTATAACATTTTCATTTAAAAATTATAAATCCCGTATAATAAAATATTTGAAATACGATGTTAATGTTTCTAAATAATTAATAAATCGTTATTGATATAACTTTACATATATATATTTATTAAACACCATATAATTGGAAACTATATTAGGCAGCATTGTTGTTAAATTTGATGTACAGTTTATGTATAGACAATAGACATAGTATAATTTAAAAAAAAACACAATATTAAAATACTAATATACAATAACTGTAATAATAAATTTGATAGAAAACAGAATCGATTGAAATACGAAAATTATATTATATCATTAAAATACGAATTTAAAGTATAGTGGTAGTAAAAATAAAAACTGATTAACTTATTGAGATGATTTTGAGGTCGCATATATACATGTTTGTGTGTGTATAAAATATCATAATATATCATAAATAATTTCATATAAAAAGAATATCTACTCGTATAAATAGTAATGCTATTTCATATTTGTCAATATAAGTTAAATCTTTCTAAACAAAACAAAAACATGTTTCAATATGACAAAAATTTAAGCGCAACTGAATTTGGAGGTACTATTATGTACTAAATGGTATCGTAAAAATATTCATTTTATTATGTTAAGGTTTCTGCAGATAATTTGGTTTATAGCACTGTACGCTACAGTGGCGTCAAACGTACTAGATAAAAATGAGAGATGGTCAAATATCTTTGAAATGTAGGGTGTCTAGCTATAAAGTTGTAGGAATAAAATGGAAAAACGTCATTTAAAATGATTACTATGATTTAGATTTTTAGTAAAAGAGACACTTTCTACGTCGATATAATTGAAGTAACAATCAATTTATTATATTTCAGGCTTATTTGTTATGCATACTAAATATAATATTTGTTATTTAATATAAAGTATCAGAATATATATAATACATATTGAGTTTTATGATTAAATATTAAATTAAACAAAAACAATTTTATTAAATTATTAAGAAATGTTGTTAGACTCAAGCACATTATTGCGAGTTTAAATTTTAAGTATTTTTTTTTTTTAAACTAATATATTATAATTTGATTTTAGAGAAACACTTTGAAATAAAAAAAATGTGTTCGAAGTGTTAATTTTTCACTTTAATCATTCAGTCAAAGAAATAATTTGACTAAATTAATTAAGTATTTTAATTTTATTAGGGGTATATAATATATTAACTGTAACGTATAAGTTTAAAATTAATTAATTTGACTGATCTAATAAAAAATGTTTTAAAAGAACACTTAATATTATAAGCTGAGATTTAATTTTTAGATACCTTAGTAAAACTTAATTAACCTGAATACATTTTATAAATATTTAGTATTTATACAGGGTATACGGTTATTAATATATTTAAGAAAAAATATTAGATTTACCTAATTTAATGTGATAGTTCCTAATCATTACCATTATAGTATATAATAATTAAAATGTATAGCTTAATAATTGTATCTAATATATAAATATTATTGCTATAAATTAGCTTAACTGCGTCTATCAATATATGTATTACTTAAATGTTATAAAAAGACACAAATTAAAAGAATATGTACATAGTGCATAATATTGTAAAAAGTTTTTGTCAGTTTTTTTTCAAATTTTATCATTTTTAAAAATAATTATAGTCTAAAGTGATTTAAATTCAGAAAAATATTATATAATAGGTGTCTAATTATTGTGGTCAATTGTGTAGTACTTTATAAGACAATGCGTATTATAATATAATTAATTATTACAGAGATTAAACATCATTAGGTATTAAAAATATATTAAATAATCATAGTGCAGTTCTTGAACTCACTGCAGCCGAACGATATGCAATTCCATTAACTAGAAACAATTGTTTAGATATTTATATGACTAATTAATTGTTGTAAACATAAAGCAATTAATTTTTCCTGTAAAACGTTACTATTAAAATGAAAAAATAAATATTTAGTTTTGTAAGTTTGGTAAATATAACTGTATTTAGTATTTACTCATCAGAATTAAATGCGAGTTGTATCTCAAATGCCAATTTAGATAAAATTAAGTGTTGGGTCAAAAAGTTTATTTTAAACTAAATTGGCAACACATAGGATGTACTCCACTTGAAAACATATTATCATTGACAAACAAATTACACATATATATATATATATATATATACACTGAAGATAAAAGTTTTAACTAAATAATGTACAAATATTATGTACGTTATTTGCAGAGTAATATTTATGATTAACATTAAAAAAAAAAAAAGTTCATAGTATTATAATGGTGATATTCATTATTACGAATGATAATACGTTTTAGTTTCACATGTAAATTACTTTTAGCATATCTAATTTTATGATACGAAATTATAGGTTTATGAGGTTATTGTCATATTTGTTTTATTAAAAATTATTAATTTTTATTGAGCTAGCTACCTAGCTGTTTAATTATTTGTCAACTTTAATATGATCGTTGATACTCAAATTATATTTCATTATATTTATAACTGTATAATCAAAAATATAACTCATAAATAACTTTTTGTGTACTTAAATTTTGAAAAATGTCCTTTAAATACTGTACAGTAAATTGAGCTCCGTTCAGAATCATTTTTGTAATACGATAATTTATTATTGTTTTTAAAATATTATTATTATATATAATATATGTGCATTGCATTCGTTTGCTCTTGAATGAACGAAACGAAACAAATGTACATAATTAATTGGATCACTGTGTAATATGTACTGACCATTATGTTTAATATATTCTTCGTGTAAAAATTATTTTATAAAAATTTAAATATATTAAATTTGACACGTTTTTAACTGAAGCAATATTGCTTAGATCAAACCTCGAATTGGTTTTATTATGGTTTTACCACATTTATAAATTGTTTTTTTTTAGTATTAATTCGAAATATTTTATCTAGTTTAATGATAGAAATTTATCGGTGTATACTACAAAAACTACAAATGTAATTTGTAATATTATCGATTCATTTAACGATTATTTAGTTAAATTTTTTATGAATTGACAATTTTAATTGTTAAATGATTAACTTAAATACTATTTTTCAGAACGATATTTAGCGAAGTTTGCATAGATCTCTTTCTACAAACTATGCACCATGTTCTTACTGTATTTATAGTGTTCCGTTTACATGGTCGGAAGTAGAGAAACAATAGTTTCTATTGTTATTGTGTAGTTAGTACAAGCGAGGAAATTTAGAATAGGGATATTTTGGGTGGGTTCAAAATTTTGGGGGTGTATTCGTGTCCTTTTTAGTCAAACTGAGACAAAGTTTTTAGCTATTATGTAGTTTGCTAATTGTTTAATTTGCTTTACAAGCCTAATTCAGTCATTTGGCCGCGACCGTTCAATTAAACATTTCAAGATATTTTATGGAAATGTAAGGTTCATAAGACAAATTGAAAAATATTTGTTTGGATATTGGTTTAAAATCACATAATATACAATCAATATCAAGTAAGTATACGATTTTAAATGTTTCTTCACATAATTTGAATATTTTAATTATAAATTATTTACACGTTCATCATAATAACAATGTATGCCATTGTAACTGCAGATAACGCCAATTGTAGCAACAAAAAAAAAGGTCGAACGAACTTTAAAAAAACTAGTTTGTGTAAAACTTGTAGCTTGAAATTTAAATAGTTTGACATTGTTTATAGTTAAAAAATTTGAATAGAATATTTAATACATTTATTTATTTTTATATGAGTTAAATTATGTAATTAATGTTTTATATATATTGAAAATGTTTAAAATTGTGTTAAGTAAAAATAATTGTTTTCTATTAATGTGCGTTAATGTGCCTAAAAATTAAATTTAATTAAATACAGCTAATATATGCAATGAGGACTAATTTTAATAACAAAGGTGTATTTCACTAAGTATGATTTGTTTATAATATTATCACACGCCGTAATTGTATAGATTTTCATCAGTTGTACCTATTATTAAACAATTTAATGTCATTGTTTTTTTAGCTGATATACATCATTATAAATTGATGATTTTTGAATAACACAGTAATAAATCAGTTTACGCGGTACGAAATTAAATTAATAACAAAAGTAATTTCAACAGCATACAGAGTTGCAATGTCTTAGATTGGACGTATCCTCTCTCTTAGTTAGACAGCTCGCTATATGATGTGCCTATTAATGAATTAAAATTAATGATCTAAAATCCTCATCTTTGACTTGAACTAGCTATTATGAAATCTGTCTTACATTAATCCGAAATAATACTGTGATTTTCTAAAATTAATCCCATTAATAACATGGGATTTTCTGTGACTGAAAACTAATAAGCCTACCTCTGGTTATCGTAACGTTAACTTGATATTAATAATCCATCTGAAAATTTTACTATAAACTCGTTTTGAACTGAAAGGTTCTCAAATACCTAATGTCAATTCACTTAATGGACTTATTATTTTATATTATATATTCTAATTCTAAGTACCTATTAGAATATATAAACAAACAAAAAAATAATCGAGCCTGTTTTTATGTGAAGAATATTTGTTTCTTTTAACTAAAAATAAAGAAAAAAAAAATTTTAAAAATGCGCTCTAAACAAATATTATTTCACTAAATGTTGTTACTCGTATTTTTATTTTAGAACTAAAATCCTATCTTGTGCAGTAGATATATAACTATATAAGTATACAACGACTATACATACATAACCATATAGAAATGTTAACGAAAAAGTACACAATAAATGAATAAGTATTGGGAAATACGTAATCGAAATCCACTTTTCTATCGTGCTCTTTATTGATATATAATGAGCACAGTTGGATATATTCACGCATATGATAAGTTATACATTATTACAATATTATTTCACTCACGTCAAGTATATTATATTCAAATAGAAGGAATAATACGATAAAGTTGTTAATATTAATATACATGCAAGTGAGTAACTCAATCTACTATAGGTTAGTAGTTGGCAGATGACTATTTCATGTTTTTGTCAAAAAATTGCTACTATCGAACTCCTGAGTAAATCCAAATGAATAGATTTTTTAAGATTAAAGCAAATTAAAAACGTTTATTTTTACATTATAAAATGGTTTCAAACATACTTTTAAATTTTTTACGAATGAAAATTAATTTTTTGACATAATACTTCAATATGTGCGATACATCAAACAATATTAAGCATATACTATACATATATATTATGTTTAAAAAAAAATTAATTAATATTTAAAATAGTTTATCAATTTGATAACAAAATAGAAAATAAATTTAAATTATAATTTAAAGGAGCAAGAACAATAATATTTATCATAAACGATTAAATAGGTATGATTTATATTTGATTATGTTAAACCACTTAAACTTATTATTAAAAAAAATATATATATAATATATATCATATATAAATAATATAAATGTCGTAATCGTTGTTATTTGCTTCCCCTTATCGATTGGACTACACATATTAATAACTAGGACCAGGAACTTGATGATCTAAAAATCTTTAAAAAATTTACTCAAAAAAAGTATTAAAATGACTTATAAACATTAAAAATGACCTTAAAAATACCAAAAAATAATATAATATTTTAAAAAAAATACGTTTTTTTTAAATAATAAATCATAAAAAAATCATCATTTTTAAATAAATATTTTTTAATCATTCATTTGTTATTTTATTCATCTGAATTTAAACAATGCTAATATTTTTTATACAATAAATATGTTTTTTTTTTTTTTTTACAAATACAAAGCCTAAACTAAATTTAAAATGAATATAAGAAAAACAAAGTCAGTAATACAAAATAATTACAAAAAATAAATTGGTACTTTTAGACAAATAATTAAAGGATTGGGCGGCTGTACGCCTATACAATAGGTTAGTTTTTTCAAATATTTAGTTTTGTCAAAATAATATAAAAGAAAAATGTAAAAAATGCATCAAAATCGGTAAAAAATGACCGTATAACCAAAAATTACTGAAAGATACAAAAAAATGCCAAATAAAAATGGTTCCATTGAATTTTACATAATATATAAGCCACATTTCTGTAAATACAATAACGTATAAATGCATTAGAAAAAAAAGATGCAAATGTATCAAGTTCCTGGCTCAATTAATAACATTTCAATAATACAATACATGTGAACGAAAAATGCACGACGAGTTTCGATTTAATTTTTTTATACATACAGACCTTGTAATGCCCAAACTTACTATATATATATATATATACATATAAGTGTATTATGTTAATTCTATCGGAAACCGTACGACAGATATTAAAACTTTGATTCAAATAAATTTGGTTTTATTTTGTTTATATGTATTTTTCTTCTTGTTTTATTTTATTTTTTTTTGTAATTTTGCGATATTTTAAATGAGAATTTTCCGCTCGACGTATCCGACAGTGTATTTTTTCCATAACTCTTAAAACCTAGTAACTTGCCCATCACCACCGCCACCGCAACCAGCTCCGCCATATTTCTCACATATACGCTATAACTACCTCGGAACCTCCGCCACCGCTGTCAGTACAACAACTACACACACATGACCCAAACTATACTGGCCACACACTACACGATGCCGAATAATAGCCTCACACGCACACACGCTGGCGCACGTGGGGCGGCAACTTTAACGAGTGCCGCAACGCGACCGGAATCCCTCCCGTCCGCCAAAAAGTTCTACTGCAATGATATACGACGTTAGTTGTTGGATATACGCGAAAACACTGCGGGTAATTTACAGCTCTGAACCAGGCGGTCCTCTTCTACTTCTTCTTCTTTTTCTTCTTCTTCTTCGTTGTCGTCGTCATCGTCGTCGTCGTCGTCTTCTATAATACGCCGCTCGCAGGTCACCGACTATAGCCACTACCGCCGCCACTACCATCATCAAAACCACCACCTCTGTTACCGCGACTGTGGTTTTGACGTTTTCACGCAGTTCAACTTTTCACAACTCCATTAAATCAGTGTCCCTCCACTTTGTCCGAGAATTTTATATACAACTCCTTACCCCGACCACCCGCCACACATCAACCACCCACCCCCACCAAACCGACCACAACAACCACTACACTCGATCGCAGTTTTCACACCCTGTCTCGTCGCCATAAAAACCTCTCCGCCGTGAGCCAAGACCGTTTTAAATTATTGTGATTCACGTGTGCTAGGAGTTTAACGCGGTTTTATTTGGCCAAAGCTGACGCCAAGCTACGCTACGTATCACACATATATATATTATATAAATAATGTGTGAAACAACGTACAGCAATAAACTATGAAACAGTGGTCGATGTGTCTATACTCTATAGCCCTCGGTCACTAGAAAACCGTTTATTGTCGTCACGCCATAATAGTTGATTTAAAAACATTTTATATAGTATTGGATATATATATATATCATTATTATATTATAAAGTAATTTACTCGCGTCTACCACTTGAAAAAAGGATCAAGTTATAGATTATTTTTAATTTTATAAAATTATATATATATATATATAATATTAATATATATCCATGCACGTATGTTGTATGTTTTTAGAAATACTTATACTATTTTAACTTAATAACTCACATCGATCTTTTTCTTTTCATTTATTTTTTTTTATTTTTTGTTCGACTTCTGTAATTGATTAATGGTTTTATACACACTTATAGCTTAATGAAATCTATGTATATATTATATACACGAGCATCTGGTAGTTACATTAAAAGTTTTGCAAAACCAACGGTAAATCGTTGAAATTTTAAACGTAAATAATTCAAATTTCTAACTGACTATATTGCTATAAATAATATTTTGGTTTTAAAATTATTATTATTCAGGTATTGTATAAATAAAATAGTTATTGGTTTTCGACATTGGTTATATTTTTTTCAAAGTTCATATTTATTAGGATAAAAATGTTATCAAGACATTGTTAATGTTAATTGAATATAAGCAATACTATAAGTAATACGTTTTATAGATATAAAATATAAAACATATACATTTTGATACTTTAATTAGACAATTATAAGAACTCGAATTATATTTAGTCAAATAGTTCAATGAAATTTCTGATCAAAGGAAAGAGAACGCGATTCTGATTTAATTTAATGAAAAAACAGTTTTTTTGTACAGTTAAATTCTATATTTTGTTATAAAATGAAAAATACTTCTTTAAAAACCATTCATCAAATAATTTACACACAATAATTATCAACAATGATAATTGTTGATTTAGTTATATTACCAGAATATCATTTATGAATTATTTAATATTAATAAAGTAATTCTGACTGGTACATTTTTTATTATTTATATCTACTTATTTCGTGTAACCATACATAAAAAACACACATCATTGTAAAACCAATACATTCATCGTTTTACTTTTAATTTAAAAATAATGATATAAATAATCGAAACTAAGTTTGTATTATATATTTTTTGAAAATGTGAAATTCTTGGATAGTTTGTTATGTATAAATATGTTTTTTTTTTTAAACTAAATTAAATATTGAATGGTAATTTTATTATTAATCGTGAAACTAATTAAATGATGAATAAATATGTTTTATATTTACAGTTTATAAACAAAAAATACGAATAAACATTTTACTACCTATTTTACATCTGTTATATTTTTAGAAATTTAGTAAAAAAACAATTATAATTATTTATTTATATCCTGAATGTGATTTGATTTTTATTAGTTTTGAAAAAAACGCTTAACCATCTTTCCAAAAAGTATTATTTTAATAATTAGGGGTATTTTTAGTACCTACTGTTGATTGTTAGTAATGAAAAATTATGGATTGTAGCCCAAACGATATAACACAATATACGGTTGTCATACATAAAACATAAAACCCGTTATCGTGAGGTTTGTTAAAGCTTGTAAATAAATCATCATTATAAAATCAAAATTAAGATTGTGGAAGTATGGTTTAAAATGACAGACGTGTAAACTAATATTTTTGGTTTTTCTTTACACTTAATAAATGATCTAATTTTTTACTGTAAGATATGGGCAGGTTGTTAAAATAAAAATATCAAAATTATATAAATTTTAAGTTTCCGGTTTCCTTACATATTTCTACGGTGACTAAGCAATTTCGAAAAGAGCAGCATCGGTTTTCATGTATATATATTAATCAGATATGACGTGGTTTTATTCCAAATAAATACTTTATTGTTGTCAATGAATTCGTTAAATATTTAAATTTGATATTTTTACAAAGTAAAAATATGGTAATGTCAACTTCAACTGTATTCATTAACTGGGAATTTAATTAAATTTGAAAAAAAATTGAATGAATTTGAACCTCTTCTTCAGATAATATTTTCAGCTATTTTGATATTTTATGCAATTTAAGTGTAATTAATTTTTATATAGTTTTATTAATTAATAATAGGATATTTTCATAATGGATTTTACATAATCATAGTCTGCATATATTTAGAATATTATTTTCGTGGAGATTATCTTCAATGGGTAGTGTAAAGCCCTGTCAATCAATATTAGAAATTAAAAAATGTTTAATAAAATAATTTTCTCATGTATTTTCTCAAGAAAGAATAGTTCTCATTGATATTTCATAAGGTTTAGAACGAATAAATAAAAAATAGATAATTCTGCTATAAATGTAATTTTATCGTAAATACAATTTTATTTTAGAGTTGTTAATTTAAAGTTTATTACTTAGTAATATATTTCTATAATCCTAGTAGTATTCATAATATTAAAAAAAATCTAAATATCTGATGGAAATATTTATTTAAAATTTTAAAATTGGATATAGATGTAAATCGCACAAGGAAACTATCATATTACACTAGTAACTATATTGATCCAAATACTTAGATGTTTACTATCTTAACAGATAAGCTCACACGTGTGTTGTAATTAAACTTTAAGCTTTTGATTTTACAACCGTACAGGACGTTTTACGAATGGTGTATTATTGGATATTGATTTAATGAATGTCCAATAAGTTTTTTAAAACACAAATTGTACTATATTTATATTTTAACAATTTATTAATGTACAAATTTACAAAAGTCAATGGTAAAAAATATGATAAAATACACTGCAAAGTTTTTAAAATAGCACGATTATAATTTTTTTCTAAAACAGAACAAATATTAAAAAATATATGTCAAATGAAATAAAATAGATCAAAATTAGTAATTAACATATTTTGAAAATTTAGATGTGTTCAAAAAATGATGATATTATTAAAAATGAAATATTTTAAAAGTATTTGTTTTATAAATTATTGAAAAATAACAATAATTGTTTATAGATAGATTATTTCATGTTTGAATAAACAATGATATAAATATTTGTATATTTTCAAACGTTCATAAAAATTGTATGAAGCTTTGCGGTAATATATATTTTTTTTATTATAGTAAAAAACTTGAGTGGATTCGTTTTTTAATAAATAAACTAAATTAAGTAAATATAATAAATTTAGTAAAATACAAAATTAAAATCGTGTTAAAAATATTTTTATTACTTAATAGTAAATACACATTATATTAAAATTAAAAAAAAAAATATAAAACATTATAAAAAACATTATATTCTAATAATTTGTTTAAATTAAAATTATGGGCTATCCCTTGTAAGTATTTATTACAATATGTTCCGTAAGGAACCATAAGAATATGTAATAACTGATAACATAATTTATTTTTTTTCATGATTGGCATAATAGAAGGAATAACCCAAAGGTAGTATAACCTTAACTTAATTAAATTTTTTTTTTTTATTAATTTAAATTTTTAATCATTATAAACTTAAAATAGGTCACAATCCAGTTCCTTTTGTGCTTCCTTGGAGGATTCCTAGGAATTGCGAAAGTGGCATAATTATATATATGGATGGATGATTTGAATCGGGAGTATATCGTGGAATTTTTTTATAAAAGGTAACTGTTTTTTTATGAACGGTTTTGATTTTTAGATTGGTTCGTAATTTTAGGTTTGAGATATAAGTTGGTGAATTCGTGATCTTACGAAAGATATTATTTCTTAAGATTTGAATTTTGTTAGTGTTTGATTTTTTAGTGTTGTCCCGGAGCTGAGGACCATAAGTCCACATTGGATTAGACAGAAATTTATGTGATAAGAGTGATAAAACCTTAAACTAAATATTGTTGATCTAATTTTTACACTTATTAAATAATACAAAAAAGATAAAATATTATTTTTAAATAGTAAGATGTCTAGATAATACTAAAATAAATACAAACAGAAAATTCTAAGTAATTTTTTTTTTTAGGAATTTCGTTTAAGTATCATTATAAAAATTAAAATTATTTTTCCGACAACTGATTTGGTACAAATATTTGTGTCGTTTGATAATTTGTTTTTTCTTGATTATGTTGAAAATAACTTTAAAGAAGTAAATTTTACATTTGAATTCTAAAAGTATCGATTTATCTAATATTTTTATAGAAACTAACATAACTGTTGCTGCTTTTAAAGACTAAAGTTTATGTACACATAAAAAAAAACCAATACACTTCATTCATTTCACTCAAAATCTAAAAATAAACTATCAACTTATTTAAATGTATGTAATTAATGTGATAACTTTATTTTATATTAAAAAGTTTTTTAATGTTTTATAATTTATATATTATTAGTTGTCTTCTAAAAATATTTATTCACTGTTATAAGCGAATTATTATTTTGACGAATGTCAATTACTTATAACTATTTAGGTTATTAAGGTTATACATTATGTGACATTACAAATTTATAAATTACTTGTAAAAACATATTCCCTTTTATAATGCTAAAACTTGTACATTGTATTTAAATTAAAAATGGAATTTTAAAATTTCTAACATTCAACTATTTTAAAATTAATATAAATAATTCAGTTTCATTAATATTATTATCTCTGGATTCATTAATTATGAACTATGATGTGGTGAAATGGAATACATATTAATTATTATAACACATATTATTACATCGTGTTCTCATCTAGAAAGTTGGTAATCAGTTTTGTTAAATTACGTAATAATTTAAGTACGTATTAATTTGAAGGTCTGTAGGGTTTTTAAACTAACATAGTATTATGTAAACGATGTTATACATATTTACAAGCATGTTCTTACAACCCGTATACATGCAAGTACAACATAAAATTTTAACCTAATACTGAAAATATTATATTCTTTTTGCTAAGGTTTCAAATAATTTAAAGATTTTTATACATAGTTATAATGTAAAAAATTAAAATTGTCCTGTGGGTTTACCGTTTCGTTGTACATTATTTTTCGAGTGGACCACTATTATGGATGTGTTAAATTTAAATTCAATGATGTATCATTTTATACGAAAAACAATTTTGAACAGAGACTGTCTGTAAAAGTGTCGACCTATATTACTAGGTATATTTAATGATAATTGAATGATTTTATATTGCTATTAAATTCATTTATTTTTCTTTCAATATATAGCAGCAGGTTAAATTTTTTTTTTTAAATTGTTACATTTATTATATCATAAATATTTAATTATTAAAATAATATACAGTTTTTATATATTATATAACTTAAAATTAAATGACATGTTTCTATAAAACCTACAAACAATAATAATATGCAATCAAAGTACTCATAAATAGATAATATTTTAAAATAAATCAAAAAAATGATTTTGTACAATAAAATTTATGACATTATAAAATATATAAAGTTTAAGTTTTCACGAATATAAATTATATCAAAATAATTAACATTTCGTTATTAAATATTTAAACAAGTAGTTTTATCTGAATTAGAACTAAAAATGTCTATACAAATAATTATCTTCATATATTTTTTAAATTTTATAGTTTCAGTATAAAATACTGAGGAAATTGTATTCAAAATGTTGATACAAAAAAAAGTTTTTATGAACTTTTAACTACCTAGAAAATAGTTTGCAATGTTTTGCAATTTTAAAGAATCTTATAAAAATTTAAAATCAAAAATATATATAAAAAATAATAATAAAATATTTATAATATTTTTATATAGATACAGGAAACAATTTTGTGGAATATATTATATTACATTTTCAAAAATTTTAACCCAGCAATAATTTTTTATCGATATTTATAGAAAAATATTTTTAGTAAATTCAAAGTTCCTTATGCCTAAAACTAACTCAAGAGTTTCAAAAATTTTAAAATTTTATCGTATAATGAAAAGTATAATTTCAAAATTTGTTAAAAATTTCAAATATCTATTACAACTTTTTTTTTTTAATACAATAAATTATTAAAATTTTTATGGAGAAATAGTTATTTTACTAGTTAATATCGAATATCGTAAACATTTGAAGTTGGTATCCTTATCAGAAATTAATTTGAATTTCCAGTAGAATTTTTATTCGTCACGTATAGATTGAAAAACTAATAAAAAGATTGGCATTACTTTTAAATCTTAAGTATAAAAATAAAATTGTTTATGAATTTCTTACTAATTTTCACTTTAAATGAAAGTAAAAAGAAATTATTTTGACTACAGATTTTAATATTCTTTCATTGAGAAATTATCAACTTATGAAAAACGTTTTAATACAATTTCAAGGATTTCTATCCAATAAATAATTTTCAGTGAACACACACACACACATATATAAAATCAAAGCGTATAAATAATTTCACAAATCAAAAATGTTATTGAGTATTATAAAATGTATCATAATTTTGTATATTATATAAAAAATTCTCATGAAAAATGTTTTTAAATCATAAGAAAATAATTAACATATCGTTATTTTTCATTTAATAAGTATAATTTTGTTCAAATTGGAACTTAATATCTATAAAAATAATTTTCTCTATTAATTTTTTTGATTTTATGGTTTCAATATGAACTACTTCTGAAAAATTGAAGAATGTTGTATTCAATTTTTAAAAGAACGATATTAAAAAAATAGCTTTTATGAATTTTTAACTAGAAAATACTTTGCTTTTTTTCTCGCAGTTTTGATGAATATCGTTAAAATTTTGGTTTTAAATGCTTAAAAAAAAAAAAAAATTGTGGCTATTTATTTTTAATATTTTTGTATAGGTATAAGAAAAACGTATGTGGAATATTATATTTAATTTTCAACAATTTTGACTCAGTGAATAATTTTTTATCGACAGTTATAGAAAAAAAATAAAAAAGGTGTCATGCCCATTAATTGTTCAAAAGGAATTGAAAATATTAAAAAAAAATTTTCATTTAATATTAATGATAATATAAATATTTGGTAAAAATATCAAGTATCTACGGTTATACATTCTCAAGTTACACCAAAAAAACAAAATCGATTTTGTTAAAAATTATATTTACGTAAAAATGTCCGTTTTTTGTTATTTTTTGTTTATTTTTCCTGATTATAAAAAATGCACTGAGCAATTTTTACATTAACTTCTTAAAGTACAAACTAGATACAATTTTTTATTAGAAACTACTCCTATTTTTGAAAATCCGAGAATTTTATCAAATATTTATAGTGTACAAAAAAAGCCATATATTATTATTGTAAGATTAATATATCCACCGATTCACTCAAAAGCTTAAACTAATATTTAAATCTAAAACTGTTATACAAGTTAAATTATAGATTATTATTTTTTGATGTAACTTCATACGAAGACTATAGTTAAAATTCATATTTTTTTTCATTTATTTAATGAAAAAAATAATTATAACTAAGCTATAATAACTCATCTAGGTATTATACGTTATAATTTATCATAAAAGTAGATTTATATAATAACTATGAATATTTATTTTTAAAACTTGGTGTGTTTTTGTTTCGAAAATAAAAAGTTATTGGTCTAACAATTATACAAATTAAGTTTATATTGAAACATTTTTCGACCTAAGATGACTTATGAATAGGTTCTAAATTCTATACTAAAACGTTTATTCGAAATTGCATGCACTTCACTGAACATTTCGAATTCATATTGTTTCTCGAACAATTGAAAAACATATAACATTGAAGTTTAGTATCATTGCTACTATCGAACTATCGTACATTATATTTCGTACAAAGCTGTTTTGGGGACAGAATCGTTGATAATTTTCTCATATAAAAACATAACATGTCACATCCAATTCCTAGCTATTTTATGACATCACCTTGATAATGATTTTATACATACATAATAGATATAGATGTAATCGTAAAGCGCTTGCATTGTTCTTTTAATTAATGTGAATGAAAAAAATAAATAATTTTGATAAAATGTTAATATTTAGGCAAATTCATGATGCAGAAACTGGATGTTTCACTGAAATTATTGCCAAAAACACTAGATTATTAGATATATTGTAGAAACTACAATTGCTAAGTTGTTATCTTCAATGTCAAAAAAATAAAATCACAATGCTTTACTAATGCATGCTATTGTGGTGTACCTATATTGCCTACACATTACATCGTGTTAAAAGTAATATCAAAAATAGATAATACTGCAATGACCTGCAGCTGGTACCAAGGTACCATATTAAATTGCTTTCTCTTGAAATTTTATAGCTAATTTAAGCATATTAGTTTGTAATATTTATGTAATGTATTTAATGTTATTTTTGATAAATACAATTTTTTCAGTTTTTGAAAATTATTTTTTGCACATACATTTATTTATTTATACATTACTCAACAAAATAATAATACGTTATCATTAAGTCTTTGGAGTATAGTAATTACTTATATAATTTAATACTTAATTTCTCTGAATCATAAGAAAATATTTATATAATTTTAATTTTATTAAAGTAGAATGTTCTGTAATAATTATTACTGAATGTTTTTAAAAATATTATGAATTTAATAAAAAAAAAAAAAAGCATAATTAACTTTTTTTTTTATCATCAATTATACTATTTAAAATAAAAATGAATACATTGATAATTTTAGGAAAAAAATGGTTAGCGATTTAACAGATACAACTTATTTATAATAATTTATAATATAGTTGGTATATGAAATATGTAATAATTATGGTTATTTTTATTTTCGATGATGAAAAAAATAAAAATTAATTAAATTTCGTAAACGATTATATGATTTTAGTAAACATAAAGATTAGGTAAACCCATAAATAAGGTTAGTGGTGGAATAGTCCAAAATTAAAATACATATTATATCACAGGAATGTTCTATAATAAAAATAATAATAATAATAATATTCAACCTCTAAAATTTTATGAATATAATATGCAGGTTGAAAAGAAAACAGGCGTGTGAAACTGGGCGTATTAATTCTTCAAAATATCCAATAATTACAAAATCTTATCGATGTACACACACAATTCTATAATGAAATTAAACTGAAAAGGTATTTTCATGAATAATAAACTAATATTAGGAAAAATCTATGTCTACTGTCTAGTTATTAATAATAGTAAGAATAATTTGTAAATATCTATAGGTCATAGTGTTATCAACGAATATCGATGTCTACTTACTATTTCAGATAAAATATATATTAAAATAATTAACATCTACATAAAAATAAATATTTAAAAAAAAAAATTATATAATTAAATTGGAAAATATTATAAATGCTTTGCAAAGGTTCACATACGAAAAAATATTGCAATGGAATTCTCAATTCATAAGTGATATACATTAATTAGTTTTATTTACTAAAAGGTCATATCATAATAACCACATTGATAATACATCATAGCTATATTGAATATATATCATAATAACGTCGTACATTGTACAAGTATAATTATTATTTTAAAATATTACATGACGTTTGAACATATATTAAGTATATAAGTATAAAAGGCTTTGAAATTCAATCTAAACGAAATCAATTTTCAAAGCGTTATCATATTATCAAAAATGTTTAAAATTCTTTTTTTTGGCTAGTAATACATTGCAGGACTCTTTAAACCGTACTTAATGAAAATATCCTCTTAGCTGATAGCCTTATCCAGTTTCTTCATTCAGTTAAGTATATAGGGTTAATGTTTGACCATCGTCTCACCTGAGCACCTAACATAGAAAAAAAATGCGTATCTCCGATTGCTTAAAACATTAATTTCTAATAAATATAGTTAACTTAATACTAAGATACTAAGTTACTCATCTACAAATCATAAATCAAACCAAAGTGGATGTATGGTCTCCAAATCTGGGGTAATGCCGAAAAATCCAACATTAACAAAATCTATGCTCATCCTTAAACTTTTAATTTCTGTCTATATTCAAATCTAAAACTTAAAAATATTCATGAAGAATCAAGAAACTAAAACATTTTGTAAACGATTTTTTTTTTAACAGACTTTCCTCTTATTACAATCTCTGTATTTGATTTAGCTAAAATCTCCCACAATGTTTGTAAAGAAATTAGTGCTTAAATCTTTTAAATCACTAATGATAATAAACAATAAAAATGAAAAAAATAGAAAAAATTTAAAAAATATATAGATTTGTACCCATTTTTGTTTGAACATAAGGTATAGTTCTAAAACTGGATGGCTTCTTAGTTCTTTCCTAACATTTTTTTTTTTTTTTGCAGCACATATTCCTGTTGTGCCATAAGGCACAGATTGTATATTTCTAATAAAAATAAAAAAAATATGAAAATATAGTATTATTAAATCATTAAATAGTTAGTAGAACGTTAGATGATATAAAGTGAAGTAGTTTTATCTTTTATTTACTATTAAGGATTAATTTTCGGATTTTAATCATATCGTAATTAATAAATATTTAATTAAACAAGTATAAATAACAAATATATAATAATATGATACTTAATATTAAATGTACACATATTTTACGTGTTTTATGCATTCGATGTACAAAATATACGAATTTATTTATGATATTAATTTAGTAGGGGTTATTACTTTAAAGTTAATTACTTTATTGACTTAAGAATGTCGTACAGTACCTATTATCATTGTAGATTTGATGAAACAGTTCATTAGATATGGACAATTTAACCACACTACTAATACCACCTACCATTACCAGATGCCCAAATATTAATTTCAATTTGAATATATTTAGTTGGTAAGTGAGTTATGTTTGTGGCTCAATAAATACATCTACTTAGAGTTAATATTTTCTATACCAATTAAATTTGTTAATTATTATCTATGTAAAACGTTTAGTTCGCTATTACTAATTATTTTGATAAGAATTTAATTTTAAACTTAAGTATTAAAATAACTATTTCATTATAAATACCTTTACCGAAATTATTTTCACCAAGGATAACTATTATATAATAATATTGTCTTTGTAGTTCAGCGTTTATTATATATTATGAAACATAATGTATTACCTGCAAGAAAAAAAAATTAATTAATTAAAACTATTTTCATTAGATGTAATACTGGGTATGAATATTGGGTATGTTACATAATATTAAGTGATAAAAAGAATATTTCGAGGAGTTCAGTGTCTGGGTGAATGACTTAAATAAAAAAAAAGAAACGACAACACATCCTTAAAATGATAATATTTAGTTTATCAAAAAAAAAATGTTCAAGATATAATTGTTAAAGCTACAGGTGTGTATTCGTTACATAATTATAACATCATAATCGACGTTTTATTCGATTTTCCCGATAACGTACGGATCTTCTCATTTTACAACTGTAAATAAGGAGTTTCGTGCAAAAATAAAAATTGTCAACGTTTTCACTGTCCTCAAAAACTCAAATCATTTGTCGTTTCATTTTGAATTAAATAGTTTTTTTACTGCATTTGAACTAATAATACACATTATAATACGACATTAAGTTTACCATACCATTTTTATAAAACGAAATAGAAAATAGCATTTCCTAGAAAATCCAAAATCCAACCACAATGGTTGTGGTTGATGAACTCGAGCGTGGGTAGTACGTCATCTGGACGCCATAAGCTATAGCAGAATCATATGCTCGTATGCATGAATCGTGTTCCCACTACAGTGCGGATTGCTTGATCAGAAGTTATATGACCAAGAATAGTGAATCTTTTCCTATACATAAGAGCCCGTAATAGGTCTTTTTCGAATGCGACTTACCAGTGTTAAAGCGAGCACCATCACGCCAGTCTTTATCAGAATTATATTTTTTGGATTTGGAAGTATTTGAATTACAAAAAAAAAAACTCAGTAATATTTTCAGTTAAAAAAAAAAAAAATAAAAAAACACTTAAATATTTTGAGACTTATATTATTTATTCCTCAGGATACTGCTCATATATAATATAATATGATTACTTGTACGTAGACCTACAGAATCGTATAAATAGTATGTAATCATGTATTAAAATTTAATTGAAAAGTAAATGTACCTGTACAACTTTTTTATGCATATCCTCACACATATTATAAGTCGGTGTAAAATAAACTTTGAAAACACTATTTTAGTAGTAGTCAGGTACTCAGGTCTCACGGTGATTCGACACCGGGATAATATCATGATGCTATTAACCGGGTTAAGCATAATATATATATAATCATATTATTATTTAATATAGTTGTTAGCTGATTATAAAACGTATCTATATTATAATTTATAATGTACACGATGATTTACCATGCTTATCAACCTTGTACAATTTTTACGAACTGTAAAATGTCAATAGATTGATTGCTTTAATTTTCAAGTAATTATAGCCTATCCACATCTTTCAAACCTATAATTATCAAAGATGGTTTAAATTTCGATTTGATACACCGTCGTTTTCAAAAGTATTGTCTAAATAACAATGTACAGCATAAAAAGAATGATCCTTGTCGAAAAAAAGGTAATTGGTATCGCCACAGGACATTCCTCAAACAGTGTACAACATCCAAGTATTTGATAATAAGGTGGTGTGAAGCATACTTTTGAATTAATTCTTTTTTTAAATTAATAGAAATGTGGGTGAACGTATCTGACGAATTACTCTGTATACGGTAAACACATACACAAACGCGAACGCGCTTAAGCTCGGTGACGAACGAGTGTTCAAATCATTTATCCGGCGGTTTGCGGCTAAACGTGTGAGAAACCTTTTGCACGGCTTAGAAAATCGGCCGTTGCTGCGCGAACAGCAAACAATTTTGCTTGGGGCAAGGGGAGGGGTCGCTGATCGTCCTCAAGTATATTTCACGTCAAATTCTTCGACGAAATGAAGAATAACTGCAGGCCGCCCGCCGCGAAAGGTAAAACGGTAAATTTTCCGCGCCGAGAGCCCCTCCCGCCACCGGAGCGCGGACGAGCTTCCTCCCCCAATTTTCCCGGAATTCCGGACCCGATCCCGAGAGACTAGCATTCAGCTGTAGCACACCAGTCCTGCACACCCCCTGCAGCATGGGACTAAACCGACACGCGCACACTCGCCGGCATAGCACTTAATGTATGCACGATTCCCTTATCGCGCATCGCATACACACACATACGATATATTATTATGTAGACGTTACAGAGGCACCCTCTTCTCCCGCACCACGTGCTCAACCGACAGTTATAATAACGTAGATGGGCAGGTGAACATTATACACGTACATAGGTATATATTTGTACTTATCCGCAATAATGTATGAGATACCTACTCGATATATATTGCCGACGTATTACGTAACATTATTATTGTACATACACTCTGATGGTACAGATTGATTTCCGAGGTTGTTGCTGCTGTTGCTGTTGTGGTGGTTGTTATTTATTGGGTTGTACGTACTATATTATTATATTATTATCATCATTGCCACCGTTACCGTAGCCGAAGGAGATATAATAATAATGTAAAAATGTCCAAAATCGCTATGAAAGTTTTTTTTGCGCATCCTTATCCCTGTCCATTTATATCGATTTGAAGCTCTTTTCTGACTGGTATGTAGGACGCGGCTTTTACTGCGTAGACCCTACATATAATATTATTTTATACACATAAATCCATGGTCGGCGTTGGATTAATCGAACCCAATGCTTACGAAGCATTGCGAGATTGTACTCGACTTTGCTGAATTAAAAAAGAAATATCGTTCTAATCAATATCATATAATATATAGGCATTCACGCGGATAGTATCGATCGGAAAGTCATTTATTAAAATCATAATTATAATATTAAATTAAATTTGAACTAAAAATGAGAATTCAAACAGGTATAGTTTTTAATAATAATAAACACAAATTAAATACTTACAAAAAACTTTATAAGACAATTATTATTTTTTTTTAACCTTTTAAGTACAAAAAAAAATCTACGAAGTAAGAAATATTTATTTTTTTGTTAAATTTCGAGTTGTACGTATTCGTCTTCGTCGATTTGCGTGTTAAGACATTTTTATTGAACTATTAATACAACGAATAACCGTAAAACAATTTGTCGGTCAATATTATCGTTTTTTTTTTTTTTTTTATCGTTGTTTGAAATAAAATCGGTAAACATAATGTACTAAAAGATAACTATTGAGTATGGTAGTATAATATATTATAGCATTTTTTTTTTTTTTTTTATATCATGAAATCAGTTAAAAACAAAATTTAACCCTAACGCGTAGAAATAGTTTGAGCCGGTAATCGAATTTAACAACACACGTTAAAATATTACCGGCACTCAATGGAAATCCAATCCCCCTTCCACACCAGCCTATACCGTCAGTTTCGATAAAACACATTTTTATAAGAGATCGCATCGACTAATGAACCCGTACAGAACGCACAGAGTCGGCCTTAGCGATCTAGTGAACCCTGCTGTGAAAGCTACACGCCCAAAACCGTAGATAAGCCATGTACGCAGACTTTGTCCGTTTTTATACAATATAATCTATACTTATATGTTTAAGCCATATCATTGAATCTGATACGTACCCTAAACATAATTTACGTGCTATTGTCCTTAACTCCACGGAATGCGTATATAATATAATTATATATTATTACAATAACTACTGTCATCATTTCACCATAATTTTAAAGAGTGTTAACCAGTACCCTCATCGAATGTTTTCGGTATTTAAAACACGTAAAAATCACCCTTGATCAGATCACCAATCTATTACTTTTAACACAAGTAGAGCACCTGCTAAAAATACGAGAATTTTCACAACGTGGTTAGTTTTATGATAGGTGTAAACATTTCACTTTGACAAAATATTATATTGCGTGACGTTTATTATAGTCATTAGAAATATTGTGTTTATTCTTTGATTATATTCATATATTTTTTTTTTTTTTTGGATTTTTTATTACTAATACCACATAGCTGTGTAAACGATCTCAAGTTGTTACAAATTTACCTCACTTATTTTACGCCAGCTGTGGTCGTATAAATATAAGATTTTGTGAGAAACTGGTTAATTGAGTTGAGAAAAATTGGTGCATTTTAATATCTAGGTAATTTTTGTTCTGGGGGAAAAGGGGTTAAGGGGTTAGAGGAGGATATAAAGAATATAATTTTGAAGATATCTAGCAAATGGTGTTTTCTTACAACTCACAAATCAAAGCCGTTGTTGCGCATCGTGAAATTACATTCATGATCGTCCACAAAATACACGCTGATTATAAATATATTATACATACCCAAAACATTATTAATTAATAATATTTTTTTGTAAAGGAGTGTTAAAAATAATAATGTATCTAGAAAAAGTCATCACGTGTATTCTGTATAGTAAAACTGCATACAACTATACGTGACAAATGTTCTCGAAAATGGTTTTCAATTATAAAACAGTATAATTATTAGTTTTTGGAATACTTTATAGGATTAATAAATCCTATTTTGAAATTGACTTGAGAATTCTCTATATTAATTTACAGTTTACAACTTTGTTTAGTAATCATTCTGACTAAATAATATTATATTCATGGTAAACTAATAAAATGAATTTATTAAAAATGTATTTTGAAACTATGTATATTGTACAGTGTACACATGTGTATTTAATGATTGTCTGTAATTTGTTTCAGTAATTTATCGCTACGATAAAAATAAAATCCAACGATATGCAATGCATGTACCCTCATTCTAATTAAAATTTCATGTTCACGAAGTCGGCCAACACTAAATCTAATCTATCTCCAATATAGATTGGAGCAATTAAACTAGTTTTCAAGTGAGGTAAAATAGTCTTGAATTTTAAAATGACAATGTACCGTTTTACTTAATTAATTACCATTTACTAGTAATTACATATCATGATAATATTTTACATAAAATCATCAAGATCCTTTTATATGAATAGTTAAATTTCAAATGTGTATATTACTAATAAATTAAATGTATAAAATAGATTATTATCAAGTCAAATGTGTGTTGGCTGAGTGTTTACTGTAGTAATTCATGGTTTCAATTTAATTTTAGCTTGAGATTTAACAGGTATAATAATTCGGATGAAACACGATAGCGTGCAGAATTGTACAGTACTCAGGTATATGATTATCTAAGCTTTATCCTAAAATTCTTGTGAAATGTTGTCGAGTTCATACAGCTTGACATACCTTTTACCTAACATGATGACTAATTATTTTTATTATTATTATTTTATTTTTTTTTGTTAAATTTATATTATTTTACATTGTATAAATTAATTAATTACCTGTAAGTATTTATTATGTATTCGTGATATAGATCAATAAAATACAAAGTATATTGTATTTTTTTTTTTTATCAGAAATCAATTTTACGGATTATTATTAGCCATTTTATCAGTTAAAATTTGTTTAGAACTTTTAGTATGTAAAATTTTAGTATATTTCATAATAGTAACTATGGTTCAAAGAAAAATAAATCAAAAAATATTTTTTTTGCATTTTTAAATTTAAATATATTTCTATACATTAAGAATAAATAATTACAATAAAATACTTAGTAATTTTTTTACCTAAATACTCAATGAAGTAGAAGAACATAAAAATATATTTCTTAATGAATATCATTTAAATATTACGCACCGAGTTAATACTAATTTTGTTAGGGGAAAAAAGTTACATATATTTTTTTAACTTTAGAAGTTTACCGAATAATATTGACAAGAAATGTGAAATATAAATGCAAGAAATCAATAACATGGATTTCGGTTTGATTATATTTTAATATATATTAATTTATTGAAAGAACATAATAAATTTAGATTCATAAATACCTATTATAAATTAAAATTATATATTTATTTTATATTTAAGTGTTCTTATCTATACAATTATTATTTAAATTGTTTTTTAAAAATTATTAAACATATCTTTTTGATGAGTGTATATGAATAAATTACAAAAAAAAAACAATAGTTTATGTTCAAGTGTGAAGTGAAATCATACAAATTTAGTCAAATAAAAATATCTGAGTTGATATTTAAAATATATAATGCTCATATTACGTTATTGAGATCTAAAAAAAAAATTTTAATTTTAAGACTATATTATACCATATGATAATTAAAAATAAAATATTTTTTATTTATAAATTTTACATTTAGTTTAATATTTGTTATCATCAGTACCAAACACGGACTAAATCATTTTAAAATTTTTAGTTTTAATATTAAAGAAAATAATTATGACTAGGCTAGGATTTATACAAATATGCAGCACAAAAAAGTTATACACATTTAATTTTATCAAAATATTCTAAAATATGCAATGAGATTTAATAAAATATAAAATGAATTTACCAATATTTTCCAAACTAACATAAAATGAAAGTAAAGCTTCTTATAGTTTTAAATCAAATTGAATAAAGTTACTTTTTGTGTAAGCTAAATCATTTTTGTTAGTATTACTTTTAAATAAATGCTTTGTATTTTTAATATATTTTTACATTTTTTTTGTCAAAGAAAAAATCAGAGATTTTATAAAATTAAAATTAAGAGTGTAATATGACGTGACATATAGATTTTTACACTACTTTCGTTTAAATATACCACGAAACATGCTTTTTTTGTGTTTATACTTAGTTAAAATATGCAAACTAAATAATAGATCATAATATATACAGTATATCATATACATTTCTAACTAAATTTATAAAAAGTTTCTGGAAAAAAACATATCAATACATATTATAAATTCTAACTCTAATTATAATTATAAATATATAAAAATATATCATTAAATTGTATAGCCTTTCTCTTTAATTAAATGATACATATTATGTGATATGCCATATATTAAGTAAATTTAGCATATTCTATACCTCTTTTTTATAGTTATTATAATTAAAATGATTTAAGAATATTTCATAAAAATAAATTTTAGTATATCTTAATAAAGCAATTAAATATGAAGTTATTTGATAAGTTAAATTGAAGTTGATGCGCACCTTTGAAATTTCCAATAGTTCATCATTTTTATTGATGTTAAAAATAAAAACAATTTATGAGTCAACAGAAACTTTTTAGTCATAATATTAGAAGTAATTACTAATTGGTAAGTAAAATTTTATATTAAACTTAAAATTCACGTTTTATTTTATTTATTAAAAATTGAAATTTTCAAAGAGTGAATATAGAAATTTAAATTTTACTCTCTACTGGTTTTTGTTTTTTTTTTTAAATATAAAATTTATATTTTAAGTTTTATAAAATATCTTAAATTTCCTATTATTTATAAGCTCAACTGAGGTTTAGTCGTTTAGACTCTACCGTTTTAAAAATCCAGTACACCTTATTAATGCCATTTGAGTATAAAAATTTAAAATATGTGACTTTTATGGTTATTTCTATACATTGTTGTTACATGTCTGAACTTTGTAATTATTCGCCATGGGATTATGTTATAGAGTACGTGTATTAAGTACTATAATGCAAGTTCTCTATGATAATGGTAATTTTGGTTACGTGTGTAAATTTACTCGAAGAGAGCAACAAGAAAATTTATATTATAACCAGTGAAGAGGAGAAAACTTGTTCAATAGATTAATGAATATTGAATATGATTATATAAAACATACAAGAAAATTATGAAATTATAAAGTATATTATAATATAGAGTATTAAAAACTTGAAAATAATATGTATATTTTTCATTGTTATAACTTACAATATTTACAATCATGCAATTTTGAGCACGGTTTTTGATATTATATTATTATTCAAAAACGAAGCAATAATGAAATACTATTCATCCTTTTGAATATAATAAATCAAATAAACTAAATGTATACTTTTCAAATAGTATATATATTACACTGATATATAATGTTATTGAAATACTCTTGTTTAAAGATTTGGTTTAAATCAATTTTATACATTTGTATTTGTTAAAAGAATATAATTTATAATATTTTCTGCGCAGAAAAATAATTTGTTTTGACTAGTTTGAAGAATGGTTTATTTTTTAGTAAAACAGATTACTGTACACATTTTAACCGAAAAAATATTATTTTTGGAATTATTAATTTTGTATTTATGAAAGTTACGTCTTAACAAATAATTAAAATTTTAAAGTATGGAAAATAAATTATATGAGAACACAGCTTTTTAAAAATAATATGGGATATTCAGGATTTATTAAATACAAATTAAATAAAAACAATTTCAAAATATTAGTATAGATATTTTTATAAGAAATCAAAGTACATAAATAAATTATTTCACAAGTTTTATTTTATTTTAATATTATATTTTTATTGGAGTCATATTAATATTTCTTACGCAAAAGTGAATCTCATATCAAAATAGAGGCTTCAAAAAAATAGAAACAATAAACAATATGAATGGTTCACTTGTACGTGTGTGTTATATATTATGTGGATATTTAATGTCATGATAGAAAAAAAAAACTAAGGTATTAAAAAAATAAAAAATGTTTCTGTACGGAGTATGGTTATAAGTTATAGTCGTTTTTTTCTAAATGTTTTTATTTATCCATCAAATTTATTTTGTACTTTCTTTACACTTAAGCCATATAAAAAAATCCTATTTAGATAGACCTATTTGCAATCAATACGTAATGGTTTTTTCAAGAATTTGAATTTTGTAGCGCTATTTTCTACTTGAAAAAGTAATTTTATATAATAGTATTTACTTATTTTATCAGAGTTATTATAAATTAACAATGTTTTAAGAAAATTTAATTCAGCTGTTGTCAAATAATTCATAAATATTTACTTTTTAAACTGTAATACTTATTAACAACACATTAACATAACTACATAAAAAAAATGATTAAGTTACAGTATATAACTATTAACTATATATTACATCCAGTATATCATATTATTATTAAGTTCAGATTTGACTTGGGTATTTTTCTTACTGACAATATATTACGATATATTATAATTAATACATTTGAAATAATATCAAGACTCCTATTTAATTACCTATTATAATGTGAGTTATGAACGTTACATTTTGTTAACTAATGATTAATCAATGTTATGAATTTGATCAAAAATAAGTTAAATAGTTAATCATTTTTAATAATTTTAATTTGGTATAAAGTTTATAGTTTTGTATCGTAAACGAAACGTGGTCGAACTCATTGCTTTAGTATCTATAAAATCTAGAAGTAATTGTTTTACAATACTGTTTACAGTTTTATAATTTTTTTGTACTGAATTTAAACTAATAAAGGTATATTAAAGTCAAGTAAATGACTGTCTGTGTTAAGTGGCTAATTTTCTTATATCTACCATTTTATAGCCTTCAGTAAGAAAAAAATAATATAGTTCCAGTCTAAGTACTATTGCTACAGTGATGCACAAAAATTATAGTAGTGGGCAATTATATTGATATCTTTATGTAACTTTTCTCAGAAAAATAAAATATAATTTACTTAATTGAACACATTTTAAACGCGAGTATTGATAAATTACTCGAACAACAATATAATTTAGACAACATGTAATTATGTAAACGGATTTATATTTCTAGTTATTATAATAGGTATATGATTTTTTTTTTTTTTGTCAATTCGATATTTACGCTTATAATAAGTTGGAAAAAATAAATGCATTTGGTAGAGTTATTTCAAAACCATATTTTCCTAAAGAATATTAAAATTCTATACATATAATGATTTTTCATACAAAAGTGTACCGTTCAATGAAAATTAATTGTGCCAATTATTGCATAATAATATAATATAAAAATGAATAAAGAGACTAAGATATGTTCATAACTCAACATGAACTCAAACTGTTTTAGTAAAGTTGTTGCGTTTAAACTAAGAGTATTGAAATATCATAATATATTATCTAATGAGTAAATACTTTCATATTACCATGAAATTAAAAATTCTATTGTAGTTTAAGTCTGTGTATTTGAATATTATTTAGCTACCTAATACATTAAATTGAACGCAAATTTATTTAAAAAATAGTGGTTATTATTATTTTGGTCATTGACTGTATTTATGTAATATAATGTTATATGTTTAACTACATATTATTAATTCCTAATAAAATGATTTATTTTTTTAAATTTATCATAAATATTATTAAAATACCGCTTCGTATTAAATTAAAAAAAGGTTAGCCCACTAAAGAAAGGTTATAAATCAGTTTAATAAAATATACAGATCTACATAATATACTATAATATATTACGTATCGGTATACGTTTTTTTTCTTTTTAACGTCAGGTTATTTTTTTATTTTATATATATTAATGGAATTCATTTCGCGTAATAATGCATAATTCAATATCTATGGTTATATTTTGTTTCAATTTTATCAAAAGTATATTATCTAAATATTAAGAAATAATTGTAAAAAAGATGCATAGATACTTTTTGACGTTTTATTTTATACAATTATTATTATTGTGCTTAAAAATGTCATCGTGCCCAAATAATTTTCATCACTATTTTTATGAGGGGATAAATCGCTATTCTTACACCATATATTTTATTATTATTCCTTCTTTTGAGCTCCAAACTATAGTTGATGGATAACATAGCGTTTTCGAGTATATTGACAGCATAATATGTTTTTGGATTGACACAATAAGAGATATTGATATAGCACGAGACCTGTGATACTAGCCTTCCGATCGAAAGTTCGTCCACGTCCCATGGCAGTGCACGATCGGTTCTGTTTTATCCACGTTCTTCCTAACCTGTTAAATTAAATGCAAAATGTCGGAATTTTGAATATTGCGGTAGAGAATGTGATCGAAAGAGAATATAAGTGCACACAAAGCGATAACGAAAGGAACAAAGACGGACAGAGAGGCATGAAAAAGTCACCCGAACGGAAATTGCAACCGAAAGAAACGTTCTGCCAACACCGGGTGTGAAAAGAGGAAATGGATTAGTTTTCTGAGTCGTCAATAAAACCATTGTCGAGATTTTCGTACATCTATAATATAAAGGAAAGATTGAACTACGCTTGGGAATCGAAAGACACTCATTAATTTACAGTTTTAGATTACAAATTAGATGGCGAAATTAATTTAATTAAAAAATAAATTGCCACAGCGTGTACCAACATCAATGTTAAAAATCGTTTAATTTTCTTCATCCACTAATTGTAAGTGAAATAAAATGGAAATATATTGATTCCGATTATAGTTTTATAAATATAATCATAGAATTCAGTTATCGTATAAAAGAAAGCCATTAAATAAATACCAACTAAAAATCAAATAAAACATGTTGGTGGTCTCTATGTATTAGTATTTAAATATAAGTAAAAGTAGTAAGTATATATATATATATTTACCTATAAGTAAATGTATAAGTAAAACGTGCCTATCCCATACTGCATAAATCTATTTAAAACGTATGTGTTGTAAATAAACTTATAATACATACGTTTTAGATATTATTTTAGTATGTACATCATGTAAATTACCGAATTTATACTATGAGTATATTACTTAAAATTGCATTAAAGCTTGTGAGTCATTTTATTTTATCATTATTTAACTGTTCCAACCCATATTTAATTAAATATTTAAATTAATTAGTTTTCATATTAAATGAAAATATAAAATCATTTTTTTTTTTTTTTTCATTAAAAACCATAATATATTTGATAAATTTATCATGACATCTTTTGAAATAAAATTAATAGTTATTCAATAATATATTTTTTTTTAAATTTATGACCGTCCACAATATTTCTTCGAATTTATTGAAATATTCCCATTACAATTGTATTTTTATAGGTCATCATTAATGTTAACTTTTTTTGACGTCAGTGATACTAATAAATGTAAACCCTTAGCTGAATAAGAGTTAATTTCCGTTTTTGATGAACACATTTATGTGATGTAGTTAGATTGAATCTCGGCAAGATTAAAACCATTGGTTTTATTTTGATAACATTTTAATAAACATTTACCTTTATATTTATTAAAAGATCTTAAATGATAATAATGATATTATATTGTAGAATATTGAAATGTGTTAGTTATACATCCATACATAGAATTAAGATAATGTATTATAGTGTTGTTTAGTGAAATAAGAAAAAATAAATAAATGAAAAATGTTCTAAATTATACATTTTGTGTTTATTACATTTGGTCTTAATGGTCTTCAGAAATTTACTTTATTTTTTGTATTTTTTTGTGATTTTCAGCAAAGAATGTTGTAAGCAGATACATTTAATATAATATTATGTAGGAATATTATACTAAATTTAATTTTGACTTGTGCTTACAAATTTAATTAAATCCTATATAAGCGTTTCTATTACAGACAACAGACATGATGATAATAATAATAATAATAATATAATATTACATTATTACACATGATGTAGTTTATTTTTCACGCATTGTGTCATTACCAATTATTATAAAACTTTATTTAAAACAAAAACCCAGAGTGCCAGAGACAATAATTTCTGCCAATTTAATTATACTCGGACGTTTTCATTTTTGTTCAATGCTACATAAAATCCAAAATTTATTATTTTTAATATATATTTAAAGGGATTATTAATAGTTTGAATGGATAGATATTTGACGTGAATATCTATCATTACATTTAGAATGATTTATTTATTATAATTTAATTATAGAACGCGTTTTTATAAATTTATAATATAAATTCTTTCCAAAATATATTGGTTGTGAATTGACAGTATATTTATCAATAAATATATGCGCAGACAGTTATATTTTTATGTGTGTTTCAAAGTAACATATTCTATAAGTAATCACTTTATATATATATATATATAAATTATTTGAAATACTGAAAAACTAGCGAAAAGATGAATTGTCTTAAAACATAACATAATCTGTCTGTAAATCATTCCATATTCATGTGTTACTATACTTAAGTCCATTTAAAAAATAAGAAAATACGTCTAATTAATGATTTATCACTGTGCAGGAGTTACGAACGATTTATTTAAATACAACGGGGTAAAACAAATAATCATGTCCAACAATGTTGCACAGTAACTCGCATTGGCTATGTCGAGAGCGAATGAAGTTTGTCTTATAATTAATATATATGCATGTTATTAGATTTATATTTTATTTGTCTGTTGTTGTTATTATACAGCTTATCGTAGACACAGTATGGTAATAACGCTCACTGTTTTATAGCGAATGGAATGCACTTCTAAATGCTAATATACACAAGACCATTAAATGCAGTTATCAACACAATCTATGAAAAGTCACTACCCAACGATTAAAAATTACACGCATATCACTTAAAACAATTTAATTTATTAGATAGACCTAATAAAGTACATACCGTGTGCAACAACTGCTGATTCATCGGTGTTTATACTTTTCAATTACACTCCAATGCCTTCAATAAAACAATTTACCAAGGATGTTCATTTTATTTTTATCTAAAATTATTATTTCATTAAAATTCTGATTTTTAGAATTTTTAAATATATTTGAAAATCGTACTTTCAAACTCTTGACATTTTTTTGTACTACTTAAGAAGTGCTTTGTAGTGATACAAATTTTTGTCTTAGCAAATAATTATTTTAAAAGGTTGATGAACCTAATTCAAAGTCTCAACTCTAAACTAATAATTTATAAGTTATCAAAATGTTTTTTTTAAGAATGGTAGTTCTTAAAAATGATTTAAAAAAATTATAGAATAGATGTAATATTGGATCTAGTATTTATTATACTAAGAATAGGTCTAAATCTTAAACTATTTTACAAATTATAAATGTTGGCGAATTAATATTAATTATTAAAATTTTTAAATCATCATATTCGTATATCTTTTAAATCTATTAGCATGGATATATTATCCTTAAAACCCTAAGTTAAATAACTTAAAAACCACTCTTTAATATTTTCAAAAAAATTATCTGCAATTTATTTACAGTGGAAAAAGCGAGTTATTATTTAAAAATAGAAGTTTGTATTTCTACAGAACATTTTATATTAAGTGGTACAACTCAATAATTTGAAAATATGATATTTAAGAAGGTATACTCATGTTTGTAAATTCTGAAACTCAGATTTTGAATAACTTCATTATTGAAGAAAAAAAGAGGGACGAACACTCTTGGTGAATTATTCTGTATTATAATACAAAATATCAAATCGTTGAGTATAATATTGAGATCTGTTTAGACAAAGTATTCTACAAAAACGAAAACAGTAATAATTTTATCGGCTGTTCGTGAATACGACCTTATAATAAAATGGCCGTTCCATGTTAATTGTTGCTTTACACGAAAATGCAATAAAAAAAAAATAAAAAAAAAAAAAAATATTTTTTTTTTACAAGTTCATATTTTTGTTGAAAATAAATATCATTCTAAATTATGATAATATATTTATTTTTTTTTGGATTCACGTTAATAAAAACTGGTTGATTGCCAATTTATTTAAATATAGTAATTTTAAAACTAACCGCATTGTTTTTAATAAAAACTTTGACAGCAAAACACATCCAATTGAAAATAATAACTTTTTGAGTTACCTAAATATTTTAATAATAATTTTTATTTTTTGCTTTCAAAATGTGGTAATCTCGTGGAAAATTTAGCTTATTATAAATTATTATTATATCGAGATACGGAAAATTGAATCCCAGTTTCTTAAAATATATATTTAAATATTATAGTCGAATGAATTAAAATATCGTTTTTTTAGAGTTTTTATTTTTATGAATCCGTATTAACTATTTTGGAGGATTATTTTTTTTAACCAAACTTTTATTTTACATATATTAATTCGATGAGTAAATAACCTTTTAACTCTACTTTTATTTTTATAATTACAATTAATTTACAAAAATATTTAATCGTGTTTGTTAACTCTATAATAAAAATTGAATATTATTACTCAGCGAAGTATGTCACAAGCCAAAGTAGCAAACTAAATTTAATTAAAAAACTACACAATTTACATATGTACTTGATCTATTTATTCAAATTTAATTTATGTTAGTTCTTCTAGTGTATAAAGAAAAAAACATGTAAACTAAGAGTTTATATATTATGAAAAAAGTTGGATTAAAAAATCAACCAATTAATTAAAATTATATTTGTTTATATGTTTATTATTGACATTTTTTTATAAAATCGAAACATCAAACGATACGTTTGGCGCTTATGTCATACGTTGGGTATAACTGATATATAATATTAGATTGGCGTTTATGTTTTACACATTTTGGCGCAAATAATAAGTATATAATTCGGTTATTGATTACTAATAGTAATTGAAAATAAAAATTGAATAATAAGCTTAAGTGATAATACAAATAAAACAGATTTTATACTTAGTGAATTATAATAACTGATACATTTATTAGTTAATTATTTAAAAGTTATGCAAATAGCTCAACTAAAAATTAAATTTGATAAATTATTCAAGAAGCAAATGTTTACTCAATTTTCCTCATTAAATATAATATATATATAAAAAAAATATAATGTGATATTTTGGCAGTTTTACACTGACCAATTTCAAAATTTGGCTTTACTCGTACAATCATTAATAATATGTATCTAAGATTTAATGTATCAAATTATGAAATCTGTTGATTTTAGAATGATTACTGTTTTTATTTTGTTTTGAGTATTTAAATATTAATGCGGGTAACTAGCAGTATGGATTTTTTTTTATTTCTTAAGAGAAAAGGCACAGAAAAAAATTATATCGCCAAGGATAATGGCCTCGAATTGCATGGATTTCTATGTAATCTTTGTTTCTGACAAAGCTTTTGTCTGATACGTAAAACATAAAAGAACAAAGAAATTCCGGTAAGTCTTTTTTTTTTTTGGTTTAGCCTAATTGTTATCTGAGCCGTTTTTTCAACCTTATTCTTAATTTCAAATGCTTCGAAAGATAAATAAATAAAAAAAAATAATAATAATAATACTCAAGAGCTATGCATTGACATTTATTTTATGTTGGCAACGTCGAGATAGTCTTTTAGTTTCCATTTGACAATGACACCAATTTGAGAACACTATGCATTAAAAAAATCCATCGTTTTGTATTGAAAACTAAAAATCATTAGAGTTTATATTATTTCCTTATTCGTTTTAATTTATTAACTTCAAATAAATTGTTAGATAAAAATGTATTTTTAATGCAATACATTTCACAAATTCAGTAAAATATATGTTTTGATTACTTAACTGTTAAAAACATATAATGAATTTTAAATTGAATAAACGATTTTATCTATACCACATATTAAAAAAAAAGAAAGGAATTTAAATCAGTGTATATCATTAATTTTTGAACAGTATATTACAGACATTGTATTATAGTATTTTTTATTTTTTTTTTTATCAAAGTACTTACACACTTATAATATAACACACGATTAATTATCACCTTAATACCTCATGTACTTAGTTTGAACTTTATAGTTCAAATGTTCAACTTAAACGCATGTAAGCCATTCGATGATGGATCTAAATTCGACAACATAATATTTTATTAGTGATGTATACTATATTGGAACTCTAAAGTTATTTAAAACACCGTTAGATTCATTCAATTAATCGATTTTTTATTTTTTCTCCCGATAAATATTTAAGTAAATCTTCTGCATTTTAGAATACTTTCAAATAAATTTTCGGCTTATTGTACCATTTGAAAATTAGATGACAAACGAGTAACGAGTATCCTATAACCTGGTTTTCACGTTGATAATTAAATCCGTTTGCAAATGAAAATATAATTTTATAGGTCAATATATAAGCGCATAATTTACTCAAGTATAATCTATTCATGCGTATTTAATATATATTATATTAGTTTATGTTTCGGGGATTATGCATTAACCCGTTTAAAATGTGGTAGGCCATATTATAGCTATATCAGAATCAAACACAACCTATTTTTCTGTGATTAAATCCGTTATTTTACTACTATATTTTAGGTTTATATATATATATATATATATATATATATTTTTATCAGAAATTTCGTTACAATTATGCTTATAGTGCGATCAGGACATTAATTTAGTTTGGGTTTATAATTTTTTAAATATATACGTGGCTGGCATGCACCCTGCAGCGCACAATTTTCAGTACGAGTATATAATGATACTCGTATTGTTAGCTATCTGTGCGCGTAATCGCAATTATTTGAACTAGCTTATCCTGTTATCCTTCACCTCAGTGGTTTGCGGACTGCTATCTTATCATATACGATGATACACATTTATATAAACATATATCTATTAGAAATATAGAATGGATTTTCAAATTGTTCGTAAAAGTTATTAAATGAAATATATCGCTATAAAACCCGCACAAACTTATCAAGCGTATTTTTAGTATTAAATCCGTAAGATGAGTGGAAGAACGTGCTCGACCAATGTATTTCACGAAAATAATCTGATTAGGGATAATAAACATATATTATGGACTATTATCAAAAAAAAAAAAATAATGGACCCTGTTACACGAAATAACGTATAATATTATATTTCCATGTTACATCCAATTATTCAGTTAAATATTCAAAAGAATTAGTTAAAGTTATAACACTTGAGATATAAAAAGCTTAATTTTATTTTAAATACTATATACTAATTAACTTAAGTAATAACTGCGGTAATTAAAAATGTTTTTATTTTCGAAATAACCAAAGTTGTTATCTTGTGTAAGTGTTAAAATATAACCTTAGATCGGCATTAAAAATAAAAATAATAGTATAATAATATATAAATTAATGCAAATTATATCTTTCGTGTATTGCATATCTTTTAAAATATATATAATTTAGGATATTTACAAATCTTAAAACGGAATTTAAAAATACATTCAATAAAACGCTTATTAATAATTATTACGATGATTCATAATCGGTGGTTTGGTGGTCTATTAAACGTCTTTGGAATAGATTTGAATTACTTGAATTAATATTTATTTTTTTTATTTTTTTATGAAAGAGATCCATGGCTCTACTTAATATTATTGTATATGGGATCTAAAGTGCAAAAAAAATTAAGAATTTGTGTAACTTAGAAAATCGGTTTGTTATAAAGTATTTTTTAATTGGTAGTAGAAACATGTACAATATTAGTTTGTAAAATACTTATGCGGTGAACAATTTTTACGAACCGTGGTAAGGTTTAAACAGTCTAAAAATATACAGTATAAAATATTTGAAACTCTTCCATCATTTTATCATTCAAATGTTATGGTAAGTTCTTTTTGGCTATCAATTCTTAAATTAGAGTTTAAATGTTTGATGATCAGTAAAATAATAGCTAATTTATAATTTTTCCATTACTATATTGCAGATTAGAAAGAAAATAAACAATTACTGAAATAAATTTATGAGTTTATACATTCTTATAGCCATTGTATAAATTACATTTAAAGTTCTATAGATTTTTTTTTTTTTTTTTTTTGGTTTAACTGTAAGAAATAATCTAAAAATAGGTAATTCAAATAATAAAAAATCGAGTTGATGGAAATATATCTTTGCAAAAAGTTAAATAATTCGTCTCTACATATGTATTTGAATTTGTTTTTATTTCCAGAAAACTGACCCACATTGGCGGCCTACTGCTAAACGCTCCTCGGATCTCGCTATTTCGTGCACTTCACGTGACGTACAAACAAAAAAAGGGTTTTTTATTTGCCACGGATCGCTTACCCCGACCCATTTGAAACTCATAATTCAGCACAATAAGCGTTGTACGTTAAACAAGACAGCAATATGCGCCCTTTAACACACGCACACATACACACATATTATTCATTCATAAGAGACTATGAGAAACACCGTTGCAGCTGTCACGGATATAGATAATAAACTGCAAGATTGCAGCTAAGTCTTCTTTACGTGTAAAATTTCTTTTTTCGTTCTTCTTTTTTATTAACATCTCATATAATATGTCGTTTCGTTCAAATAAAACATTATGTCACGACCATTTAAAGAACCTTACAAAATATTTAGTCTATACCTATAATAATATTACAACATGGTATAATATATATTATTGTGTTATATTTGTATGTATTATAACTTGTGATAACGAATTAATATTGTAAATTAAGGAGAGAGAAAATAAAACAACCACTGAACCATACTATATACGAAGTAAATCAAGATAAAATACATTGTTTTAATAAACCGTGTTTTGAACGCCGGAGGACAGAAAATTACATAAAATACACGTATAGGGAATGCCGCCAAGGACTAAAGTTATTTGAAGAGAGTAAAATTTTTATTTTTTATGGTACTTAGTAAATTGTGATACAGTTAGTATGAGGTGAGTAAAGTTTCGGTGCTTGTATAGTGATCGAAAGAAAAAGATAGGAGATTACCTAGAATGAATTTCGAAAGAACTTTAACTTTTATTTTGAATAATTGTGGTCTAGTGTTTGATATCAGTAGCTTACATTTAATTATGTGATGTGTAGATGATATTTGTTATGATTGGCTAAATCGTTTTCGAAACAAAGACCACCACAATCATATTGAACTATAGCGATGCCGATTATTGTAACGTTTGATGTAAAATAGTGAATCGGTGTAAAATCATTATGTATTTATAATTCATAACTTTTATTATCAAGTCGTGGTTGTTTAAAGCGATTGCGGTAATGTTAAATCAATAAGTGTATCAAATTTTTTGGCATATAGTGAACCACTTCTATAATTGCTTTAATATTATTATAAATGTATGGACAGATCACATACTATGCTCGTATTATTCTTTTAAAAAATTATCAGAAATGTGTGTATCACAGGTTAGTATGCACATTTTTATTGTTATATGTTGACTACGCATAATATTTGATGTATCTATGGTCACTGAATCTGTCTAATGTATTACATTATGAAAAATCTCAACGTGACAACGCGGAAGATGTTCAACAGCTAACCGTATACATCAACTCGTCACACTACCCAACCTAACCAACCTCACTCTCAAAAACAGATTCCATCTCAACACTGAAGCGAGACGTATCCTGCCAGAATCGGCAAAGTGATTGGGTTTCGCGCGGCATGTGCGGGGCTCCGAAAAGATGCATTTGGACCGTTTCCAAACCGTACGCGGCCGCCGTTGTGCCCCTAGAAAATTAACACCACAACGGAAGTGATCGCCCTCCCCCCTCCCATCCCGTCTACTACTCCGAACTTATGAATTTATATAGCGTAATTTATGCGACGTTACCGTGGTTGTAAATCAGTAGTGGCATACGGAGACTTGCGTGCCACTATACCGTGTACCGCCGAGAAGGTACCACCCGGCCGATGCATATATATGATGTAACACAATTTAAATTTAATACAGTTGCCGAATTTAGGGGATTTAGCACGTACTGCTGCCCGCCACCTCCGCTGATATTATTAATGGTGTGTACCTACACAACACTTCACTGCTGCCACAGCTCGCAACTGCTTCTCTCTGACCGAGCGATTTACCTGGTGTTTGACGTGAACCGCGCACTTACACCAGCTGTCATCTATCCGATACAATACGCGCCCGATATTACGTAATAATTTATACGAGCCCTGATAGATAAATAACAGCATACACACAACAGTGGTTCGATAAAACATATGTGCTCAAATGTATATTATATTATTACGCCGATCGGTGGTTTGCATAATACACTAAGTTATACCGCATGTGCAGTGTATACGCATTTACCAGATACTTACCTCTGGCGCTTAGTCCCTTGCACGTTTAAATAAACATGGCGGTATTCGTTGAAATACATAGCTTTTGTCAAATATCGGGAAAAAGGTTTTTTATTTTTTATTTATTTTTAAACCCTAACTTTCTATTGCCAAAGTATACTGTTTTGCCAGTAAAAATTATTTCAATTCTCAAACGTAACAATTTAAATAATTATATTTTGTTTAAACATAGAGAATTCTTTTAATGGTATTTATTTAGTATATTACATTAAAATTAATACAAAAATCCTTAATTTTTTTTTAAATATATTTTTAATAATATTTTAATACAGTTTTAAAGTCATTATGAAATTACATTCTTTATTTTTTTTTTTTATCAATTTAATTTTCGAAGCAATAGGTACATAATATATTTATTGTATTTTTAGTTTCATATTTAGAATATTTTTCTGAAATTCTATTTATAAAAATAAAATATTAAATTAATAGGTAGTTAATTAGTTATAAATAGGTATTTAATGTTTGGATGAGTGTTTTACTGAATAAACATTTTACGGGCTACAGGTGGTATTTTTTCAATTGACTAAACTTAATATATCTAAATAATTATAACTGAAATATTGAAATATTCAGCCAAAGTTTTATTTTTTATATAAAAAAATGTTAGTATTATATTGTGTTTTGGAAACTAAAAATGCACGTTGACATAAAAATTAAAAACTTAAAAAAAAAAGTTTACTAATAAAATTAAATATATTATTTTGTAATGTTATGACTTCAAATTAAGAGAAAAAGATTGCTTTCAAAAACGTTAATGTTTACTTAAAACAGCGGTTAAAACGGTAAAACGGTTATAATTTACCGTTAAGAAAATTATCCATTATATATATATATATATATTTAATATCAAAAGTTTCAAAAACTAAAAAAAAATTTATTTTTTATTTTGATAGGTCTTTGAGATGTCAAAAAATGTCAAAAGGCAAATAAAATAAAATTTATAAGTATAGGTAGGAAAAATTAAATTTTTAAAAGTATGATACAATATTTTATTAATAATGCAATAAATATAACTTAAGAATAAGTTGTTACTTAGTGGTACTCTTACCAAGTTTGATGAATCGTCAGCTACATAATATTAAATAAATAAATTATATACAATCTATCATACTATATTGTTATTTGATTAAAAAAAATGGAAAAATAAACTTTCATCATTTAAATATTTTTATTTTGAAATAAATCAATAAGTATAATAAAATATTAATGTTTAAATTATGGGAGTATCTGCATGTAACATGAATATTAAATATTCCTAAAGGTTTTGAAACGATGTGTTTCATATTTAAATTATTTTCACCGTATAAACGTCATATTTATTGGCCGTTTCAATTTTAAGTTACACATACCTAATAACTTGACTAACTCATTGTTGTTCCGTTAATTCTTGTTATAGCATTGTAGTTTGTTAAAGTTCTGTAAAAATTTCACACAATGATCATCAATCAACAGAATGTCATTGGCAAACTCTATAGTCTTGAATTTACTTAATAAACCCGTCAGGAACTGTTGGATACAAGTGCACGCTAATCGCCTTACTCATAATATCTTCAATAACATGCATTTAGATGATTCATATTTAAAATATAACATAAATGTAATTTTAAATAAAAATAAAAAGTCGATTATACATTTTACATTACAAACACGACATTTTTAATTACTTAAGATCATGATTTGTTTATATATTATTACAGTAAATAATAAAATATGAATATTCAATCATTTAGAACGCCCAGATTTATTTCTGAGAAGTTAAAGAAATATTATTGAATTATATTGTATCTTAATTATTTTAACCATTATGTAATAACTATGTTACGGTAATCTATCTTATCCGTCTTATCAAAAATAATTGTATTACCAAGGAAACAACATTTCATGATTTTCTTCACAGCGTACAATGGCTAGAAATAATTTATTAGATTATACTCATACTAAGAGACAAAAAAATGACAGCCAATTGAACTCGATTTTTATTTTGTTGAATTCATGCACTCGTAAAATATAATTATATAATATAAATATCACACGTGATATTAATCCAGTGTCAAAGTAATAAAAAATAATTTTTAAAAATTTCCTGCAGTATTATAATTGAAACAGGAACTATATACATAAAAAATAAAAATGTCTACATCTGTGAATGTACAAACAACTAAATTTCCATTTGCTGGACAGTGGTGTAGTTTTTCATATTGATATTTTGGCGAAACGCTTTCCGATCGGAGAGTAGGTATATACATTTCATGTCATACTGCTACAAATCGCGAGAGGGATTTATTTTTATGTGAAAACCCAGAATATCCCGTGGATCTAGCGACACAGCCACCATAATAAACAACAGGCACACCAAAATCGAATGCGTTTACACCGTAAGATATAAATATTTATATTCATCAAGCTCACTTCCTGTTTTTTCTTCACTATAATATAGTCATTCAAAATATGATTTTTAGAATTTTCAACTATACTTAAAAATCATATTATTTTTAAATTCTTAAAATTGAATTTTTAACGTTTTAACCAAAATTATCACCTAATGATAAACAGTAAAAAAGGGCTTTTTCGTTTGAAAGACAGAATTTTAACCATTGCAGAACACTTCTTAAGCAGCAAAAATCCTCAAAAATTCAAGTATAAAGTCTTTAAATATATATAAAAATAACGAAAATCAAAATTTGAATAAATTTTTATTAAAGGAAAAAATAATGTTGAGCATCCTTGGTGAACTTCTCCATACAATATATAAATATGTGTGTGTGTGTGTGTGGTTCTTATGTGTATAAGCTATTATCGTCAAAAAACTAATGGTAATAAAAAAAATAGTGTTATAAAAATAAGTATTGTATTTTTTTTTTTTTTTTTAAGTATTAATTTAATTTATTTTTATACTATTAAATTAAGCTTATTAATTATAGTTTTCAAACATATGTTATATTTTAGGAATCTTGAAAAAGTAAATTTTATTTTAATTCCATAAAACTAATAGATATCAATGACCTAAACGTAAAAAAGGCAATGGGTAAATTGAAACCCACATTTCACGATTTTGTATCCGGGCCTATACTACTCGTAAGATCTAATGAAGAAAGAAGTATAATATAACCTCGCCGTTTTTCTTCTCATAAATGTTTCACATACGCGTGCATATACATTATACAACCACACAATCATACGACTCTAAACGCATAAATTCATTCACACTTGTATTATTTACAATCGATCTTGATTAACGATCATCGTAACATAATATCGCTACAATATATATTATTATTATGCTTATGATTTAAATTAAATGGAATGTAGAAGATATTGGATTATATGTAACTGTCATATCTACATGACATTATGCCTGATAATTATTATTTAATCCTTTCTATCCAAAGCCCAAAAGCGCAAGATTTAACGCGTAGTAAAGTATGTTATCTACACTGTAGAGACACGCGGAGTCGTTTACTATACTAATCACTTGATTACATAATTTTAAGCAATTAATGACTGTAATATCAATACATATCAATATTGATATTGATAATATAATATTTTTTTTTCTCTGACACGAATTATCACCTAATGGCATAGTTAATGAATTACTTTGCTCATAAAATTGCTGATACATATATTCAAAATAAAACTTAATTGCTAATTATGTGATGTAACTGCGTGCACAATATTATATTTATTTATTATATTCTTTTGACATAATATACATTTTTAAAAATGTTTTGCTTTACAATATTGTATATAGGTGGGGATTAAAATGTTATGTGCATATATTCCATAATACACCACTTATTAAAAACAAAGTTAAGGTTACTTGTATATAAAATATTTATAATTTTACAGCCTAAATATGTCATACAATTAAATATTATTATTATTATTATTATTTTTTTTAATTCAACCTAAATGTTCTAAAAAGTTTTTTTTTTAAGTAAATACTTTATAATAGCAATAACCAAGATTAATTTTTATAAAACAATTATTTTAGTATTAAATGTGATAAAACTTTTGTTACACCTGCTCCAATTACTTACAGAGAACTATAATCTATATACATATACAAAAAAATAAATACGTTGGTTAGGAATATGTTTCAGTTCTACATTTTCATAAACTTTTAAAATTTAAAATATGCAAAATTCGATTTTTCGCATAAAATCTATTTACATTTGTACCCAAAATCTCAATCGAATCATTTGGATAGTTTCCAATAATAAAAATAGTTTGGGCCTTCACCTTCTTAACCTCTATTTTTGAGATTCCCGTGAGAATATTATTTCCTCTAAACTTATAAAAATCTTTATAGCTTCCAATTTGGAACAACTTTTATTCGAAAAGGGTCTTATCTAGTTTTTCATTATTTTCGTTGTATTCATTTTATAAATTGAATACAAAAGCTAAACAAATTCATTCAAACGTAATATAACATTTTCATTTGAAAAAAAAAAAATAATACCTATCAGATGAAAAAATGGTTAAAAGTATATTTTTTATAGACATAATCTCAAGTTTATAATTTAACATTATTAAAAAAAAAAATTTCTCAGTAAGATGTTTCTAATTTAATTTAAATTTCAATTAAAGGCCATTAAAATATAGATAAAGGATAAAAATGATGTCTTAATTGAACAATAAAGACAATAACAGCCATTCAAGTGCGATACTGTTAAAATTCAAACTTGAATTAATAACTTGACCATTAAAAAAAAAAAAAAAATTAAAAGGAATTTACCTAAAATAAAATAACTGGTTTACAAATCTAAACATTTAAAAACTATGTAACCTAAACTGATATTTAATTTACAAAAAATAAGTACAGTATAGATCGGAGTTTTGTTTTTGGAATATATATCTTTTGACTATGCTTGTATTAAAAATTCACGGAAACTCGTTTTTTTTTTTTTTTTGTCACATTTGTCACTAATATCTATGATTAATAGTAATATCATTTATTATTATGATAAACGCGTAAATAAGATTTTCATCCAACACCACATTATCACAATATAGCTTTTTAACTACACATCGTTAACTGTTCAACTATCTGAACCTATTTTAAATATTGTTAAAAAGAAAATTTCGAAAGACTGATATTTCAAATCTACACCTATTTGATTGACAATTTTATTTTAACGAGTATAAATAACATTTATTAAATATATATTCGATATATTATATTATGTTATGTAGGTATATTATACAATGTATGTGGTAAAACGAGAACCAAATTAAAGTTGCGCGAACAAAAAGTAATTTATAAGTGACATTTGGTTTAGGGCTATATCTAAAAAAAAAAAAATAATAATAAAATAAATCTTTAAATGATCAGTACACTACTTTTTTTTTATTTTTATTTTTATTTTAAATTTCCCAAGGCAATTGTTGAGTCGTTGGGTATAGTAAAGGTGACTTTATCATTTTCATAGTTAATAATAAAAGTACCTATTTTGTGTTTTGAGCTGATCGGAAGCATAAATGTAAAATAGCATAAATCAGTATTGCCAATAATAGTATAATTATTTTTAACTTTATTAAAGTAATAATTTAAAATATAATTCATAATGCTATAGCAAGAAGTACAATATTTTGAAGTAACAAAATTGTAAATATATCAAAATAATAAGGAAGTAATCGGAAAAATATCAATTATTTATTATAAGACATGCTATACTATCATATACTGTGTAAGTTCAATAGCTAACTGTTAATCAAATTATTAAAGTACTTTAAATTAATTCAAATTTGAATATTGGGTAAAATGCGTATTTCAGTTACCAACTTTTCTGCTGTATCTAAGATTCATAGTTCTTTCATACAATTTTTAAAACAAAAAAGAATTTTAAAAATATTAAGAACTTATTTATTACTAAGATATTTTTTTTCTTATCCAACAGGATATTAATATTTCTATATACTAGAAGCTTGAAGCGGAGTCGTATGATGCAGTAATTGGCTAAGGATGCACTGAGTACAGAAGTTTGATATTGAATTGTGATTTGTAGGAGTACTGAGAGAAGTATAATTTAATGAGTGGTAGTTATATACATTATTAGACCTACACATATATTTGACAGGTAAATTACAATTATTTGAGTTGGGTTTCTTAGTTTTAAGTGAACAGAATGTCCCTTGTAATTCGTGAGGTTCAACACAGGGCCACTAATAAGATTTTACAGTGAATTTAGACATTTTGAATCACTCTAGAAGATATTAGAGATTTGACGTTTAAATAAATTGAAAGATTCTGTTACTTTTTCGAATTTCTATTTAAATGTGTTTCGGTATCTATTGACATAGTAATATTCATTGATAATTGAAATTGATTAATTTGTTTATATAGTTTAATAATTCGTATTAATAAGTCTAATTAGGTTAATAAATATGGTGTAATGTAATCACAACTCCAAAAATCCATTAGAGCGACAGTATACCTTGTACTATGAAATTAATTGAAAATATTATACTATACACTAATATTTATTTATAGTTAATATATATTTATAGTTGAAACTTTACAGAAGGGTAAGTGAAATAGACAGGTATAAATTGAGATTTGATTTAGCTTAAAAAACTCTATTTAATGTAGAAAAAAGTAAAAAAAAAGCTATAAAATTATGTAAACTTAATTAAACATAATTTGCGAAGAAATAACAACATATGTATATGTGTGTTTCGAAGATTTATCGAAAGTAAATAAATCATTGTTATTAATATTATTACTAATTTAAATTAATGAGAAAATAATATATAATATATATAACAGAAAATAAAATATTAAATATAATTTAACACTCCTAAATTAACTATAAATGTAATATTTCGTACTTATCTTATGGAACATTTTTATTAATATCTAGGTTTTTGAAAAGTAATTTTTAATTAACTATGTAGGTAATGAAGAATATACATTTAAATATTTTAACCTAAATAGATGTTCATACCTAATTATTTTTTTCGGATACAAAACAATCATTTCCAAATAATTTCTCTAACAGTCCTTACCTGTGAACAAATAAAAAAAAAATTATAATTATTAGTAAATCATATCGTTAATTATGAATAATTAATATCAGAAAATAATAGAATTTTAATCATATTATTTTACTTTTATGTTGTTTTAGTTTTTTTTATATATTTAATAACTATGTCTATAGAGTATTGCATTTTCTTAAATTTTTATTTCATTGTCAATACTACTAATAAAATAATAAAATAATATATTACATGAACACTATCAAGCACCTTTAGAATTTACAAAAAAAAAAAAAAATAAGAAAGAAGATGTTCCAGGAAAAAATATTATCATTGTAATTTTAAAAGCTTAATATTTACATTTCTCAGAATAAAAAATAACAAAGTTGAAAGTGAATCTAATTTAAATGGATTGATATTTTAAACATGATGTCATTACTCAAATCCATAAAAAAAATTTCAAAGAAAAATATTGTTTTTTAATAGGTAGTGAATCAGTTCATTGTTTATTCATTTTATTATGATTATATCAAAAGCTATCAACAATTATTTCATATATTTATATATATATATATCTGAACATTTTTGAACATAATTTTTTTTTTATTCTTAATTCTTATGTATTTACTTACATGAACATAAGATTTCAAAAAATATAAAACCATTAAATATTTTATGAAATAATAAACATTTTAATATCAACTGTCATAAATATAAAACATTTTTTGAACACAATATACCGCATTTATTATAATGTATTTGGTAGGATACTAAACAATTTATTATTCATTGGTATTTAAGAAGATTTCAGCGCCTTTTTGTTTCCTATCTTTGACCTAATCATAATATGACATATTTTCGTTCAATAAAACCAACTTTGTATTGCTACTTTTTATAACTTGAATAAATTGTCGTTTTATCGAAGTTAAAGTTAAAAACATTCTCTATATGTGTACATTATATTTTCTGGGATATTCAAATTTTTTTACGATAAATACGCATTTTTAAATTATAATATTTTATATACATAGTTATAACTTATGTAAACACTTTAAATTTACTAAAAAAAATAATAAAAAACACAAATAATATTCCTAACTTTAAATTTAATAATAAGTCAATTTAGATTTATATTTATGCTAACATTATAAGATTCAAGTTTGGTTCAGATAAACACGAATTCGATGTTTTATGGGTTGGACTGTCGGAGAGAGAAAATAAATAGTGCGCTTAAATTATCTTATTATAATATTATTAATATTTAATTTGTTTATTAGAAATAAGCCTCAGTAGCGGTGGTCATTGGCTGACATTGTTTACATTGCTTTTTACATAATAATAGTTTTACATCATTTTTACATAGCTTTGTTTTACATATTATTATTATATAATATTACTTAATATTTAAATTACTTTTACGATTTCTAAAAAAAAACTGATATATATATTTTAGTTTTTTTTTTATTAGTTAATTTTATTTAGCGATATTTGACAACTCTACAATCGATTAAGAAAATAACGCTTAGTTTTATGCATAGTGTAGGTATTTAGATAAATTATAAATTTCTATCCAGAAACATAAACTATTTATTTTTAATGTGCATTTTGTAATTAATCATAAATTATTTGAATATTTCTATGTTAATTAAATAAAAAATAAACTATAACAATCAATCAGAAATTAATTATTTTGTTATTATTCTATTGAATTTTACTATAATAACCTATAACAATTTTTAAGGGAATTTATTGCAGTCTTATAGTTTATGGAGTTTTTATACTTAAATTTATATTTATATAATCGGTAGAATAAAATGATTTGTTTTTTTTTTCTTTTAAATGTTAAATCTGTGATATTATTATCAAAAACAAGTATAAAATTGTAAAAATATTGCTGAACAAGAAGAATATGGGTAAGTTAAATATTATACTTTTAATAGCTTTTACTGTATTATTATCGTATACACAATATTTGGTTGTAAGTGAGTGGTGTAGTATTAAGGCAAAGGGTGGTACAAGAAAAAAAGAGAATCATCCGACGTAATAATGGCTGTTGGCGCCGAACTTGAGCAATTTAGGCTATACGTTATGTTATTATGTATAATTTATACACGAGAACTTTCAATCATTAAATTCTCCACAAAGTGTTTACAAGGATAAAAAAAATTGTATATATTAAATTTGCCAACATATGTATTTACACATAAATTAAGTTATTAATATCTAAAACCATAAGCATATTTAATAGAATTAAGCAGGAACGGCGAAAAATTTAAAATAATGAATATTTATCACAAATATCTATAATATTATTATATTGTTATGTGCCTAAATTCTATAACTGTATAAAGAACAAGTTTTAAACGAAAAATATATAGATTAATACTTTTTTTCACTACACGTTTTTACACAAGACAAATAATGTCTTTAAAGTTTTAACATTATTATGAACAACTGGAGCTTAAAAAAATGTCTTAAAAAATTTAAAATTTAACTGCTATCATGATTGTTATGAAAAGTGTTATTATTTTTTATGATTCAATTTGAAATGTGATTATTGTGGTCTATGTTGTTTACATAAGAAAATTAAACTAATTTAAAATATCAAGTTCATGTAAACCAAACAAGGACTTACAAAATTACAATAAATTCAATCCAGTTATCGAATTCCAAAAGAACTGCTTAATTTGAAAAATAATAGTTCACTACGGTACAACATGTACTAGTTATAATATTTAGAATAGACAGATTTATAATCAGTCACTTTCAAATTAGCCACATGGTTGTAATTTTCGAAATGGTTTGATATAACAAATGAACGTTTATGACACTTTATTTTTTTTACTTAAACAGCTCATTAATTACACATATATCTATTGATGTCATGCGAACGATTGTCTTAGCTAAGCTAACGCCCTAACTTAAACGGCCGGTTGTTTCCGCTGTCAGTCAGACCATTTGTTATGATAACGACCACGACAAGATGATCAACCTCTATGTCAAGCTTGGGCCTACTCACCACAGTCAAGTATATAATTATCGAATGCCAGCAGAACATTCCGACACAAGCATCAAATTTTAGAAACTCAGCAAGAAAATATAATCAATATCTAATTTATAAATGAAAAAGATTTCTAATAACTAATTTAATAATATATTAAATAATGTAAACAGCATTTTACCAAGTAAATTTATAGCTAATCATTTATTTTAATTTTTTCGAAAACATATTTCATAGAGTTTTCTTGATTGAAAAGCTTAAATTATTATTAGTTATTACTTATTTTATTAGGAACCTTCTTCTCCCTTGAATTTCCGATTATCTTAAGGGACATTATCAATGAGTAAAAGTATTTGAAAATATACTTAAAAAAGTTTTCATCGCTATTATTATAGGCCTCACTGGGTTATAATATTTCTCCTCTAATATTTATACTGATTGTTAATTATATGACTTCAGTCAAGTTAGCTAATGTTAGCTTGTTTGTCAATGATTTAATACCATATATATAGGTTTAACCGGTAAGAGATTTTGTGGACCTTTAGAACAATCTTAATGTTTGTGTTAGCTAGAGTAAAACAAATGGACTCTTTCTCTCTCTCTCTCTCTCTCTCTCTCTCTCTCTTTCTCTCTCTCTTAATGCTAGTAAATATTAAGTTGTTTATTTTTCTTGATATCGCAATCCTATAATATTTTACTATTTAAAATATTACTTTAAATTACCTAGAGTGTCTTTTTTACATAATATGGAAGTAATTTTACGTATTGATTTAACATTTGATAAATGAATAAAATCAATAACCCTGATAGTGTGCTATATTACTGGTTTAGTATATGGGCAACACTCGGAGATTAAAATAAATTCATTAATAATCTATATTTTAAAACTCTATAGTGAGGCCAATCTTGGAGTATACAGATCGGTGGTTTTTTATCCTTGTTGGAAAAAAAACATTTTTATGGTATTGAAAATTTTTAACATTGATTTTTATGTAATATCTACCTGAATAGGTTCGATCAAATTTTTCTATGATATAAAAAACTAGACTCCATAACTCTACGAGTATCTATAAGCTATCAAGTTATTTTTTAATATTTCTACTTAAAAATATAGACGATTATTTTTGAGATGACATTTATCTATAATCTATTAATGATAATATTAGTGTATAGTTATATTCTTTCACTGACTAATATTGGCGTCTCCTCATTTTGGATGCTAAGGTATGTTTCTCCTTTAAACAGAATTATTACAGCACAAAATAATATAATGATATATTTGTGGATATAAACAAAAAAAATGCATTCTTACCTTTAAATAACTATTTATACTTTTTTTAAATATCATTTGACGTATAATTGTTGTCTCTCTAATTCATTGTTATTGATATATAAATTATTATTTTCTATTTGCTATGCTTATGTCGCTGTTCTTTTTTTATTGTATATTTGAGCATATTTTATTGATAGATACTATCTCGTTTGTGATATTTTAATCATTTGAGTATAAATTAATTAATATAACTGTACCGGTTAATGATATTTTCATTAACGCCAACAATATATAATTAATAATAATAAACAGCAAGTATTTATATCATTTACTTTGTTTTAAAAATATTATACAACTAAAAGATGGTCTAATATTTTAAGATCAAGCGAACTAGTTAATTTAAGATTTTTTCAATCCAATTAGAAACATTATAATTTGTTAGTGAAATACCATGCACGTGCAGCTTTTTGAGTTTGAAGGATATGCAAATTGAACTAAACTTCGACAGACAAATCAGAAGTTTTGGTTGTGTAGTTTTTGTGATATAATCCATGTACGTGTGGAATCAAGATACCAACTAATAATTTAAAATTCGATCCCTATTATGGACGTTGGATAGTCTGGTCACATCATTATAGCGGAATGAGATCAAGTTTCTTTAAATGACGGATACAACAACAATAATGGTAGGTATAATAGATAAAATACCGGGATGTTTGCGGATAGTTATTATTTAGTTTTACAAGGAAGCTTGTCTGTCGATTAATATTATTATTAATGTTATCGTTATTATTGAATAACACTAACAATTGTAGACTTGGTATTTCTTGTTTAAATTCGTTCTGTTGATATAGGTGTATAATATATTATAATATATACATTGTGAAGAAACCATAATTGAGTCGTTACAACATTAAAATATTTCCTAAAAGTACGGTATTGCGAGTTTGAAATTTAATTAAAATATTTTAGAAATAATTTATCATAATCATATGAAATTGAAAATGTTTGAATTACAGGCTACTTAAATAATCTTATTAACGAACGTATTTGACCGGTGATATTGAAATTATAACAAATCTTATTTAAGATACCAAAAGTATGTGGTTTGAAGTTTTTTTTATAAATTTTAAAAATATAAAATTACCAAACATACATTATTTTTTATCAGAAACCACCTACAATGTTGGAGAATTTCAACAAGTTTTCTGCTCGAGAAGGTAATAACAGAAATAAAAACAAAAAGTTTTTAAAATTCATCATTGTAAAACTAATATCATATAAGTAAATTTATTGTTATTATATTATTTTTATACAAAATATTAACATTGAATTGTAAGCTACAACTGATTTACTCAAAAACCTTTTGTTTGGAAAATATCAAAAAAACTAATATTAGCACAAAAAAGCGTATGATCTTGTTACTTGCCATATCTAACATAACAAGGCAATGCGATTTGTATTAATCCGAAAACGTGATTCTTATACCTATTCCAAAATATTTGTTTCATTACTATAATAATAATGCTATAAAAGCAACATCATATTGTACATCTAAATTATACCAATTATAACCATTCAGAATTGACAATAATAATAACAAAATGGATTTTGTCAAAGTTCAACTTCAAATTATACACTTAAACAAAATAAATTTGTATCATATAAAGTCAATACTGTGTTTATAACATTAAATTATTAACATAATAATTTTGTATTATAATTCACATCAACAGTATTCCATGTATAGAGTTCTTGATAAAATCCAATTCAGGTATTTCAAACTTAATGCTCCTATTCTTGAATATTTATCAGAACCTTAATAAATATGTAAATGTACACTAATATTCAATGTGACACTCTTTATCCTTCATTAATTAAAATAATTGAAATATAATTTTGTTTCGATTGAAAATAATAACTATGAAATAATTAATCTGTAATTCTTAATTTTTATTTTATTACAATTTGAAACAAAGCATATCATTAATATAATTAAGATATGGATTTTGTGTAATATAAAAGAAAAAATATGTAAATATGTAAGTACCATATTTTTTACTAAAATATGTATAAAATAACATGAAATATTTCACAAAAAAAATTAGTTTATTAATTTATTACATACATTTTATTTTTTAAATTGTATTAATTAAATTCATCATCATTGTTATCTTCTTAGAAATAATTGGATACAACATACATTTGGAGATTTTTAAATTTAAATGTACGATGGTTGGATCTCAAATTGATTTGTAGCGGCTGAAAAAAAGCGTTCAACGTTGAGCGAGAATAATGGGACATTTTTCATACTTGATATATCAGATGGTGTTAATTCAATATGCATTTATGTGTTTTCATTTTTATTCACAAAAATATCTCTAATAGGTTTTATGTTTTGTAAGCCAACATTTTTAGCAAGCACGTAATTTAATTTATTTTTCATTATTACACCGGATTTTCCTTGAATTACATTTAATGTGTTTATTGTATTTTTCATTTTCGAAAGACTTTTAATAATTGTTAGATTCAAAGTTTCTAATTTTTTATTACTTTGACCAAAAAACAAAAATTAACGGAAATATATGCTAAATGATTTTTCGGGAAGTTATTTCGCATAATATCAGTAGTTTTTGTAATAGCAATTACAATATCTAAATAAAAATTGTCATTATAATAATAGTTATTGTCAATAATTCTTTACATTTTAACGGTACCTACGTATAAAAATAAAAAAATATGCACTTATAAGTAAAAATATTTAAAAAATTGTAAAATAAAAAAAGTACTATTTTATTTAGGGTATTATGAAATTAACTTATTTTAATCAGGATTAAAAGACTGCATTTAAAATAATTATGGATTTACATACTTATATATAATAAATACATTTTATATATTAAATGCGTAATACATTTATTATTAATTACAAAACAAGTTTTTGATATTTCTTTTTATTTTAGATTTCTAAAAACTGTTTAGGACATCTTTTACCGGTCAACTAGATATGTATGATTGTTAATAGTAAGATAATTTTTTATTTTTTTTTTATTTTATTTGAAAGTAAAGTTTATGGTATTGTATTAAAATACTTTTAAAAACCGGAAATTTAACACGCTCAGAGAATGAGATTTCCTAAATTATTTATATCTATATTTAAATATTAGATAGATAAGGAAAATAATTTTATTCGATATTTATGAATATTTTAATACATGTTTTATTATTGTTACTATTATCAGATGTCATTCTTGTTTTGGTAAAAAAAAAAATAATAATACATGACACCATAGAAGGATATTTCCAGAAAACTATAAGATGATGTCTGTGTACACTTCGTAAATAATTTAAAAAGCAATTAGTTTAATTAATTTTACTAAGGAAATATTTTTAAAACGAAGTTAAAATGTACACTTATAAATATTATAATGCGTATAATATTATATTTTGTATTGTAAAACAAAAGTGTCTACAAATATTTTAAGTTTTCAATTTCAAAGGTTTTTAATTTCACTCAAAATTAATGGGAATTGAAAAAGCATTTTTGTTCCATAGTACTTGTTAACTTGCTATAACAGTGTAGTCAATTCATGTTTAATGGTTTAGGGAAATGGATGGTTGAAAAAGTTATGAAATATATGATAGAATAGTGGATGATTTATTGAACTCTGAATCTGAGTCTACCATTTGAATATCATCTTTTTAAGCAACTGAAGCGTAGTCAAAATAATAAGAGCAACATGACTTTTTTGTATTATTTTTTTATGCAATAATAACTTTGGTACTAAATAATAAATAATTTAAAAATTAAATGTCACAGTTGTATATGCATCAGTCGATAATATTATAAGCAATATTATTAAAAGATACAAACATTACGCAAGAACAGAAAATATTTAAAAATATCAAATGTTGACTTTAAATTTAAATTATACCGTACCATAATAAATTAACACAACATATTATTATATTATTATATTGCTTTGATTATGGTATTAAGTATTGTGCTTAAATTATTCTGATAAATTCGTACAGTTTGATTATGCGTATTCAATTTTTATTTTTTTTTTTTTTATATATATATATATATATATAGAAGTTTTAGTATCGTAAATTTATTCACATTGAAGCTATACAGATTTGTTTACAACGAATAAACAATTTTCACATAAATATTATAATACAATAAAAATGTAAAATAATGTTACCGTTATAGCAAAAATGTTAGAGGCCGAGGATGTCATCATTCTTGAAAGTGAAATGTATGTACCTATTCAAAATATTCTGAATAATATCATCTGCTATCTATTTTCATAACCATAAATATTATGTTTTACTTCGATTTTTTTTTTTTTATTTAGCATCATTACTTTATTTTTCTCAAGCAGTTATATTTCAGGAAACTCTAACAATTAATTTCTCGCATTTTTGTTATATTGTTATTGTACATAAAAAACATTTTAAAATAATTTTTGTTTTTTGTTAATATGTACAATGTATATTGTACACTTATATACATAAAACAACTTTAATTATTTGTTTCAAAAGAGAAATTAAAACACTACTCAAAATGGATTTTAGTTCCCAATGATAGTTTTAAGTTTTAAGAGAAAATACATCAGTCCCTATATTTTGTAGTTCAGTGAATCTATCCAAAACAGAGAATACTGTCCTACTACTGTGGAGAATTTTGATTTTTTTTTAAATTAATTTAATATTCTCTTTAACATACTTCCTGTCATATTTTAATATTGTGTATAGATATAGTTTATAACTCTTTTGGTTAAAAAATTGGCTAAAGAAAATTAAATATTGTACCTATAAACTATATTAGACTTACATAGGATATATCATTTTTTTTTTTTTTTTATCGTCTAATTATTGGTATAGTATAGACTAACAAACATGAACATTTATGACATATAAAACTAAGCTCATACCTACTGTATTATTATATTATTGTTAATCTAATTTTTATTAATATTTTAGTGTTAAAAGTATTATTTATTTAAATTAATTAAAATTAAATAGCTAATTAATAAATTTATAATAAATATAATAATAACTTAATCCATTTTCTAAATTAAATTATAAAAATATTAAAACATACAGTTTTAATGTTTATAAATTATTGTTTGTATGGTCAGGGAAGAATTTTACTATGACATGAAAATTAACAGATATTTGAGTTAGAGAAATGGTTTTTTAGAAAAGTTTTATCTGATTTATAAAAATATTTTCATTTTGTTAATTATTAATTATTGTCGTTGCATAGGTTATAACACGATTGCACCCCTTTTCATATTTTTATCTGCAAAAATTATGATATCAAAACGCTCTATGAAGTATTGAGCTTTTAACAATTTTACAATAAATTAGTTGTGGCCAGTAAGAGAACTCGTGAGCCACCCATTATACATACTAATAATAATGGAAGAACCATAATGAAAAAAGATCATATTAATATATACACGATTATTGTAAATAAGATAAGATATCTAGTGTAATAATATGTATAGAATACAAAACGATATAAAAATTAATAAATAATTAAAAATCAAAAAAAAAAAACCTATATAAATATTAAGAAACAATTTATATTTTTTATAAAAATATTTTGTGTCTTAGATAAGATGCTAATTGCATGAGTCCATGATGGGAACTGCAGTTAGGCCATCCTTGCAATATACTATTTAAAAATTTAAATGATGAGCAATTATCAAGTTCGATGTCTTATGAAATGTAATGTAATATTCGGGTATTGAATATAAAGTATGTATATATAAGCATATGTAGTTTTATAAATTAATAATTTTTAATTAGTGTGTTGTATGTACTATATAATAATTTCACGATATAAAACAATTTTTAACAAATCCAACAATTTACTTTTATCAGTCTTAAGCCTGTAAAACCGTGAAGGAAAATTGTTAAGAGAACCAACACCTGTATTTAATGGAGCGTAATCGTACTGCATTTTTTCATGTAAAATGATCACAATTATGATATTTTTAGAGCGCTATCGTATTTTTTTTCTTCATGTAAAATATGAAACAGGCACAAATGTGTTGCAAGACTAAATATTGCATCTAATAACATAATTAAATACCAATTTTAAACCAGTAAATAATATTGTTGTATTCAAATAAATTATATTAACATTACATAATTATAAACATTTACACAACTAACTGTTTTATATAATAAATTATATATATTATATATAATATATATCTATTATTTTGGCTATGACTAAATAATATTGTTATCTAATTTATTGAATTACATAACTCCAAAACATAACATTTTACGACGAAATATAACATTTTAATGTTGCACATTTTTTTTAATCGATTAGTATTTTACCAAAATTTATTTAATATTAATATTGAATAATTTTTTAAAAATTTAATATTGATTTAATACATTTTCATAAAAAAATTAATTTTTCATTAGATTTATGTATTTTTAGTATACAGTTTCTAAAGAAACCAGTTTTTCCAATGTTACCTACCACGAAAAACAAGCATATTGCTATTTAATTAATAAGAAAATACAGCCATTTTGTTAAATTTTTATTTTTCAGAGCTACCATAATTTCAAAAAGTTTGACAATAATTTAATAGAAGAATTAAAGTATAATACTTTAAATACATTAACAGTTATAGAATTCATTGCATATATTTTTTATTTTTTTTTTTTTTGATCATTTTATCGATACAATAATCTTTGGAATCAAGTCCTTTGTATTGTATGTTTGTTATAGATTTTAAAAATAAATTCTACTTGATTTTTATTAATTATGTAAGCGATTAATGTATTACTATAAAATGGTAGGAATATTTTAACTTACTATTTTTTTAATTCTTGTTTAAATCAAATTTCAATTAAATTATTTTCTATTACAATTTAACTAACTGGTACATATTTAAATGTAACTAAATATGTGATGACTAATAGCTTATCAAATTTATTAAAAATAAAGATCATTATTGAAATCAAAAACTATAAAATATAGTCAAACTTACAATCATACACTTGTGTTAAAAAAATTTTTTAAATATTTCTATAATAAACGTATATGTTCTCAATAATATAGATTCAATTATATTGTGTTTGATATTTACTTTATAGATATGAGATAATTAATATGTTTTTTTTTTTTTTTAATGACAGTAATTAGCATAATATATATGTTAAAATTTTATACGTACTATACGTAAACTAATTGCATTTTTAAAGCCCACAAGCCCAAAATTTCAAAATCTTTGTTTCAAGTCAATAATTATAAATTATTTTTAAATTATTCACCAAAATTATTATAATAAATTTGTTTTTAAACTTATTAAATTCTATTCCAAATGTACCTTTTTTGAAACTCTCGTTTATTTTAGATAGAGAATCATATTTATTTTTCTGTACCCACGTTGTAAAAAATAGTATTATGATGTCTTATTAATGAAATAAAACAACGTTTCGTTATTTATGAATTATCTAGAATATTTTTAATAATTTGTTAAAAATAAACAAGAAAAATCGAGATATTATTACCAGTAAAGGACGAAAAGCTCATAAAATATTTCACTGATGAATTTTTCATTGTTAAGTCTCAACTTAGATAAAAAAAAAAAAAAAAACAGTTCGAAAAGCATCTTCCAGTTGAGTTTTTACGTTAATTTGACGTTTTATTTATTTCGTACAGTATTATTGTTTTTCTGCGGTGTGTTTAACTGTTTGAGAAGATCAAAAGTTTTGTTCGTACGACACATAAAATATTTCAAATTAATTTTAAATACTGAAAAATTATCATAAAGTAAATTTTATTATTAATATCCTCTGAATCATAATTCTTTGTTTAAACATCTGTTAATTACTCTCAAGTTGATTATTAAACTCTTCATATTAATATAGCTTTTAGCTGCAATTTTTCCGAAGAAAATCAATATTCATATTATCAATAGTATTTTAATATTAAAAAGAACTTTTTGAGTAACAGTAAAATGTGATATACGCTAAACGAATCAGGAAATCAATTAGAATTATTGTTTTTGAAATGAAAGTAAAAAAAAAATATATATATATATATATGATGTAACTTAGAGTAAAAATCAAAATATTTCATATCTGATCATTATACACTGAATTATAATACACATTAGGTCGTTTGATTTATTTTTTAACGCATTAGATATATATGAATAGTTTTTAGTTCCTAAATAAAATTTTCTTTAATTTGAGATATCTAGTTTTTGACTCTTGGTTTAGGTTTTGAATTTAATAACTGTACTTGGAAAAGAGTTCAGAGTAGATCACAGTTTACGATGTGTGGAAATAAACATATTTGTTGAATATTTTTAAAAATTAATATATTATTAATTCGATTGTATCGCTAAAATATAAAATACACAGTTCCATATTATGTAAGACATTCCAAATATAAAAAAAAAAAAAAGTAAAATATATAATATGTATGATAAATTTAATAAAATTTAGATTTAGTGGCCACCGTAAATCTATACACTTCAAATATAGCACAATGACAATTTATTGATGATTTAATGTGAACTTTTGGAATTTAGAGATAATACAATTTTATTGTCATGTATATAATATGTATTACATACTTCATTCGCATACGTGTAAGTGTGTGTGTGTATGTGTGTGTGTGTGTGTGTGTATCCAATGCCTTTGTACCAGTCGTTGCCGCCACTCCACCGCTTTCAAAGCCTTTAATTATGTAAAATACATGTCTAATTGCGATACTACTCCACTGCAACGTTATGAGTTTGAATAGCGCGTTTTACACTGACACTAGAACCTAATAATAAATTATAGTAAAATTATATTATCGATAATTGTGTTATGTATTTAGAACACACTACTGGAATGCAGAAAACCGCATAACATTATTCTAAATAGGAACATGCATAATATTAAATGCGTATAGTAGCTTATATGTAATATAGTACATTATACAATGCTGTATCTAAGCATATTAATACTTATTATAAATAACGAATTGATTGAGAAAATAATAGTACTAATTTTTCATTAAATATATTTCGATCTCAATTATAAGTATTATCAGAACATAATATTTTCCCAATATTATTCGCCTCTTGGCGTATGGCCATTATCCATAATATTTGTTATTACTTATAGTGTATTACATGTACATAGAATACAGTAAATTCATATTGAACACATGAAATCATCAATTATTTTTCGAATGCACATTGGTTCAGTTAACATAATACAAGTAAGTATTTTTTTTTTATTTTTTTTTTTTTTTTAGTATTATTAATTATAAGTAAAATAATATTACATGGTGACATTTTTGTATTATGACATGCAGCTATATTTTTCTCAACAACCTACTTTATTGTTTAAACTGCGATGAATTATATGCTACCTATATCATACAATTATAGTAATCAATAATAGTGTAAATTAAATGAGATGAATCACTTAAAAGTTTATGTGTATATTTGTGCGCATATTGTTTGTCATGTCAATTTTAGAATATCTAATTAAATTAAATTTTATACACACTGTACATAAGAAATAAAATGTATTCAAGTTAAATGCTTAACCAAAAGTAGCGTTGTTTTTGTAATATTATGATAAGAATTTTATAATGTATCATAATTGAAATACACACAGTGATTCACCAAATATATTCATCGCCACTTGATTTGATATTGAATTTTTATAAATTTTCGACATTTTTAAATGAATTACACATTTTTATGATTTTTTTATACTACTAAAGAAGTTTTCAGTGGTGATACAAACTTCTGGTTTTCAAATAAAAACAGGGATACATATTGTACTTTTTTATAGTAAATTATTTAACAGATATTTTTTTTTTTACATTTTTTATGCATTTATTTAATTTTAAATTCAAGCTAATAGTTATTTAGATACTTAAATGTTTATACTAAGGATAGTTATCTTTAAAAATGGTTTTACAAAAATATAAAATAAATATAATATTGGAATTAGTGTTTATTATAGTACTATTATTACTATTCTTGGTATACTAATACTATTAATCTAAGTTTTATAAATTCCAATTGTTAATAGGTTAATATAAATTATAAACATTTTAAAGTCACCATAGGCTCCGTATTTGCCAAGCCCATGATCCACTGTGCTCACAATAGAATTATTATCCTTATTCCTCATAGTTATATTATGACTCGACAACTAATCATCTAAATTTTAATTTTAGTATTTCCAAATGTTAAGACAAATTACCCACTGAATAATTTACAGTTAAAAAAAGAGCGGTGGTTCTTATTTTAAAAACAGAGGTAAATCAAAGGCAATACAATAAATCTAAATATAAAATCATTTTAAAAATCAGACTTTTAATAACTGCATTATTAAAAACAAAAGGTTATAAGCATGCTTGGAGAATCACCCAACATAACCCAGATGCGAGTTTCTTCTTATATGTTCGTTTTTTTTTATTATCACAGAATTTTACTGCATATAACTATTTTTAATTATTTGTTTACTTATTAAAAATATTTTATAATAATATTCTTGATATAATATAGTATTTTTATCAAAGTAGTCTCGTATCATCATTATTAGTTATACGTGTATTTCTACCGGATGTTTGTCAATTCACCGCGGCTAAATTCATCGCGCGTCAAATGAACGCGGATTATTCATCGCACGTCAATTATCACCAAATTTCATCAAATATTTATTTATAGTAATTATTTAAAGAATCACAATAAATATTGTTTGTGGTTTACATAATATACATTGTTTACAAAATTTACAATTGCAACTGAAAATTATGAGCTATTCCTAGTAAATAGTCGTCAATAGTTCTATTTTCAAAATCATAGCATATTAATTGCTTCAGAAATTGAGCTTTATTTTGGTAATATTTTTTTACTTGTGGGCATTATCCAACTATATATTGTTCGATTTATATTTTATTTGTGTTTTCCTCCGTTTCTAACACTAACATAAATTTCCATATACTTGGATGACATTGATTTAAAATCAATGTAAAACAATTGTGCCACCCTTCAATAACATTATTTGTTCTTGGTAAATCTTCAGAAACTAACGAATAACAGTTCCAAATCAAAATTTTAAAAACAGACGATCGCATTTTTTGTCACCTGTCAATACGTACTATCCAAGTATTTTCAAAATAATTAAGAATTGGTGATAGTAGTTCGTCATTTTCAATAAAATATTTTGTGTTCAACAACTTTTCATAAGACTCAATAACCTAGTTTTCTGGTACATAAGCTAAGCTTGGTAATTTACGAACTTATAGTGCAGATGTTTCTTTATCTATATATTTTTTTTAGAGACCTAAAACATGAATTAGTCGCCAAATACATTGTGACAAATGAAATAAACATCTTTTTAGTTTTGCTTCAGGAAATTCAAAATTTATTGTATATTCGTTACACCTTTTTTAAAGTCGACCATACTTAACTTAGGATTTAGATCAAACACAACTATTTTTATTACTTAAAACATAGGTTTATAGGTGTGTTTTTTGATAATAAGATGTAAACAGACAGTAAAAAATTAGAATACTGAACAGCGTGAATTGTATAAAATTGATGAAATAATGATGGAATTTTTACTTACGTACACGTTTACATTTTAATCTATTTATATTAGGTAACTACCCAGACGATTAAATAGGGGTTTGACAAAGTGCAGAACCTATTACTAATTGTGTACTCATATACTCTTGTTACTGGCTATATATTTTAGTTTATTAAGTGTTTTTCTTTTTTATTTACCTCGACTTCGATGAACTTAGAACGTGATTATGGTTAGTGTTTTAATATTTTCCCTTCGTTTAAGTGAAGTTGTTCACGATATTTATTTTTATAATATTGATTAAATTGTCAAATGGATTTTTTTACCTTTCCGAATTTCTACCATTTGAAAATCCATAAAAGAATAATTTTATTAAAAACAAATAATAACAAATCAGCATACTCAATAAATACACGATGGTTAAAATTACGATTTGACGGTTGTCATTATACTGAGGCTTTGGCATAGTTCAGAAATTATATAATACGATAACACGCAATAAATTGACACACAATGCATTTATTCGTGATGAAATAATGTGACACCATTTCTACCAGGTCATCATCGATAAAGTGAAAATTTTTATATTTACGTTTTTTTCTAACATCTTATGTTAAATTTTTCTTTGTATAACTAAGTCTATAATCTAATTTAACACAAAAATCCTCATTTTTTCCACACTTCTTGCATTTATCTGTTAATGGTGTATTATATTAAATAAATAGAACTTCAATAATTATTATCACCATGTAATAATATTATAATTAAGGAATACATTTTAAATTATGTAAATAATAAAATTATAAGATTAATTTGTATTAATAACCATACTAACATCAAACTAGTGCTAAAGAGTTGGTACTATATTATGATATTTTTATTAAAAAAACGTCTTGATGTTAAATTTCAGATACGTTTTAAGTTAATTTTCAGGTTATTATTGTTTACCAATCAATTATAACCATTTTATTTCATTTATATGTATTTTGTTTATATAAGGTCTTTGAACCGTATAATTTCAATGTACATAGTTTAAATTGTACAAATCCCAAAATATTAAAAGATTCTTTGTTTTAAGGGATTCCATAAAGCTCTTTGATGTACAAAATAAATTATAAATTAAACCTAAAAGGAATGATTTTGTAGTTGACATACCATTCGATTTGTTCTGAAGTAATAATTTTAAATTGAATTTAATTATAATGCATTATAATATTAACGATTATTTGTTAATAATAGTTAAGAATATAAGAATATTAACAGTTCTAGTCGATTTACACAAATATCATGTATAATAAATATTTATTAATTATAAGTTACAAAATACACTCTTAATAATTTCAAACATAATTAGTTTTAAACATTTTTTCTAGAGATTAATTAAAACTATTGATAATTATATTTTTAGCCCTGGAAAAAATATTATTTATCTGAATAAATTAAGATATATTTATTTTTTTTAATTTGACAAAAAAAAAAAAAAAAATGTTCTCATTTCATAAATATGCATAATCAATAAAAATTTAATATTATTTGGTATTGTGAATTGTATAACTTTAAATAAATGAATTAATTTATTTCGCAAGAGGATTAATTTAATTGATAAGTACTCTTCTCAATTCCAATTTGTTATTATTTTTTTATTTGATTGTCACTTTTTAATTATGTTTTTATAAAGCCAACATTATATTTTTATTAATAAAACGATATACGGTCTTGAACATATACAAGAGCAGTATATGACTAAAGTTTCCGATCGCTGTCAATTTTACTACCTGTCAACCATATATCGTTTTTCTTTTTTCTCCTTTCCTCTCCTTTTTCAGATTTTTATTAATGTTTCCGATGACAGTATAACTGAATTGCCAACATCTAACATGTATGCTCACCATTGACGACGGCGTTCGTTATGTAAAATAGTTTATGACACCATTATTGTTAGTACATAAATCAACTCTACATATAGATCTTAACTCACCCAAAATCTAATTTCTTATACATAAAGGTTATAAACTATTTAGATATTATGTATTAAGTACATTAAAAATTTAAATTTAAAATTATTTCAAAGAAAAACTTAAATTTAATAGTTTGAATTATACAGATTAATTGTCATATAATGATTGAATCTTTATGTTGGTTTCATTAAAACTCTAAAAGTCAAACAATCATTTTTAAAACATTTAACTAATTTTTTTAGATTATCACAGATTGAACTAAAGCCAAAATGTTCAGTTTTCTGAAATAAAAACTTAAAATTATACAACAAAATAATAAAATATTTTTAAAAACTTATTATTTAATAGAAAAATAAACAAAATATGTATTTCAAAAAAATAATTAAATAGAATAACATAATATGATTTATACGTATAAACAAATGAGTGTGTACATGTATAAATACCTATAGAATTAAATCAATTAATCAATTTGAAAAAGTGTCTAAGCTTACGATACCTAACTTGTCAACTAGGTATCTAGGTAATTTTATGTTAATTTAATCATAATTCCATATCTATTTTGTTAACCAATGAAAAGACAAATTTTAAAATTAGTTACCTATAGATAAATATATTATGATATATTAAACATTTAAATATCCTTCCCTTTTATAAAACAACAACATTCTCGCAAACAAAAATATTCAAAGAATACACATTATAGTAAAAGGTTTGTATGTAACATAAGTATATGGCTTGACTTAGTAACTAAAATACATCTATGAAACGATTACAAATGAGATAAATTTATAATTACATCTAGTAATATTTGATTAATACGTATAAAATAATCTTAAAAATTTATTAAAAAGTCAATTTTTTTCATTTAAATAAATATTTAAATTAGTAATAATACAAGAATCGTCCATGAATGGCTAAAAATATACAGCAGAAATAAAAATTTTTTCTAATCACTTGTAGTTTTAAATATGCAAAGTTATTTATTTATAATAATTAATAAGTTGTTATCAATTATTTTGCATACAACCTTTAAATACACGCTACTTTTGAATAAACTGGAAATTAACTGAACGAGTTATAACAAAACATAATACAGTTGATAAACAGTATAATACTTATGAGATTGTAAATGCACACAACTGACTGACTTTGTTTATTAGTGTCCAATTATAAAAAAAGCTTAAAAAGCTAATGTATATTGCTATGTATTTTATTAATAATTCAGTATAATACACAATATCCAAACCTCATCTTATTTGTAGAAAAAAATAAAAAATCAACCCGAAAACTGAGTGATATAATGATTATAATTTTAATTTAAGTTTTTTTTTTTTGTGAACATTATTATGGAGAAAAAATTAATGAATTTATAAACTTTTTAATTAATTGATATCGTTATTACTGTTTTATTTGTATCATTATCATTATTTTTTTATTTTTATTTTTTTTTTTTTTTAATAATTCAACCACGGAACTTTTTTATTTAATATGAGTATTCTTTAAATTGCAGGTGCTATATTCTTCAGATATTTCTAAATAATTATAACTAAATCATACAATTAAAAATGTCTGATCAAAAGAAAAAAACAGCAGTGAGTTAATCGTATTTTTGGAGATGTAATTTTGCTCATTTTCTGAATCGCTGAACATTTGTCATTATTCTTTTATTCATATTACTCCATTTAATTGTCTTTAGACTTTATTACAACTCATTTCCGAAAAAAAACAGTGATATTAAACGCTCCTATTTAATACTTACAGAGAATGAATAAAATGTCATATTTTTACGTGCGACTTTATTTTAGTTCCTTGCTTAAATTTTAACGCTAATTTAGTTTTATATAATGTGTACGTTTATTTTTAAGTTTTTTAATTATTCGATTTACATTGTTTATTAAATAGGGACCATTTATTTTTATTTTATAATGTTTTTATTTTTATTTTTAAATGTATTGTGACATGAATTTATGAACTGTATTCAAAGAAAAATAAACATACTTAAACATAAATATACTTTTTTTTTTTTTAATGGACGGTACAATAGGTAAATTAAGTAGTAGTTAAATGCTATGTTGGAAAAAATGAAAATACTTATTTATATAGAATACAAAATTAATTTTATATATTTCTAAGTATGTTTTGTTGATGCATTTTTATTAAATTAGCTTAACTGATTTACCTTAATGTTTTTTTCTTATATTAAACATTCAATTACGGATTAATATTTTACATTTGACAACTTACTGTGAACATTTAAAGTATTCTTTGTCAGTCTGTGGTTAAGTCATCAACATCAAGGTTCTTGATTTAAATTAAAATATTTTGAAAAGTGTTTAATCATTTTTAATGATGTGAATACTCTAAGGGTCAAAAGAATATTAAAGTTTTCCATAAACGAATAAATATTAAATACCTACATACGTTTAAAAAAATCAGCCAAAATCAGGGTTATAGTTTTCCAACTAAGATTTTTGTTTTTCTATCATGAATAACGATCATAAGAATTATGCTTAATTTTGTATTGAATTTTAATTTGATGAAACCATTTTTTAAATGTTGTCAACTTTAACAAAAACATTGTTTTGAAATCAATATATGCATAATGTATGTATATTATTAATCTTCTAATACTAAAATTATAATATAGTCCTAAACTATTCATTTAAAGGAATAAATGGTATAACATTAGGTTATTTTGGTCTCAGTATACATCAAATTTATATGAGATCATTATAAATTATAAAATACTATATAATATTGAAATTTAAAGGTCACTCAAGAACTGACGATTTATTCAATACTACCCCTGTACGAATCCATAATGTTATTGTCCATAAATAACGATCATCCTTTTGCTTTATATAAAATATGACAGACTATCTCGGGTTAATGCGAGGGTATAAAAACTATGTGAAGTTGACAAAGCTCATTATGTGGTTAGTATAATTTATTTATCTATAGAAAACTGCCCGATGAAAAATTAAACTAAAGACATAACTATCATTACATTGATAGTTTAATCAGATAATTGAAAACGTTTTGGAACTAAATGTTCCTTTAGTTTTTTTTCAATAATGGTCAAAAAATATAATTGAATACTTCATACTTTTTTAACGTGTTGTAATACATGTAATTCAATGATAAATCATATCGGTTAAAGCAAATTTCCAGTTAAAGCTCGGAGTAAAAATTGCATGTATAAAAATATTTTAAAAATAACTCGTAAAAAAATAATCATGAATTTAATGTAAAAACGCATACCACTGTTAACTTATATGTATTGAAATAACCTATACAGTATAATAAATTATTATTACGTTAAAACATGTAGAATTGTCGGTTAAATTAAAACATATTATCTATAAAAACATCGTATCACTAAAAATATATACCAGCTATTATTCAAAAATCTTAATTCCATAAAAAAAAAAATAAAATAAATATTTGGAATGAAAACTTTAATGTTTTAATTAAAATTGATAGCTTAACTTATAGATCATATATTTTATCATGTTACATTTAAAGCACTAGTTATACCAAAAATACATGTTCATAGGAAAAACCAAATATAACACATTATACCGAAAAATCGTTTAAAAACTTGTAAGAAAATGGTTACTCTGTATAAAATATTTATAACAAAGTATTAAAGAAAAATCTCAAGAATTTTAAAATATTATGGTATTTAAGCAGGTACATTATTTAAAAATTTCACAATTTAAATTTTGAATGATTATATTATTTAAAGAGAAAAAAAGAAGTGTTCGTGTTTGTTGAATCACTTTGTATAAAATAATCATTTTGTGCAACATAATCACAGAGCTATTTAAAATTTAACAAATATCATCAATGTTTTTAATTTTATTATGTTCAGTCTATAAATAAATAGTTTAGTACATGTAGTTTCTACAATATGATGTATCTACATTGAAAATAAAATGAAAGACACAGATTGCACGTTTATGATAATTTTATCATCTCGTACAAGTTTGAAACAAAACTAAAATTAACATTTAAATCAGTCAACCATAATTTATATGTCTATCTTAAACAGTGAAGTGTTTCTTTTACTTGATTAAATGAATAAATAAAATTGTTATTAATATTTGTTAGTTTTATGTAAAATTATAACGAAATTATGATTATTTATATACTATAATTTATGATAAACTGATTATAAAGATTCAAAAAAAAATCAATAATTTAACCGTATTTAAATATTAAATTAATATTATTTTTATAATATGTTTTAACTTGAATAAATAAATTATAAATTTTTAATCATGAATGTATTACATATGTATTTATATACATTTGTATATTGATAAGTATTGGAAAATGCGTAATCCACCCCAGAGATAACCGTGAAAAAAGAATTATAAATATATATATATATATATATATATATATATATATACATAAGTATATATTTATTGGAAAAACAGCTAAAACAAAAAACCCATAAATATTAATTCCTATCAAAAAAGTTATTTCATTTAGTTTTAAAATGAATTTCAATTTTAATATATACACATATATATATATTAATTTCATGATTTATTTCAGGATTTTTTAAAAACAAAAATGTTTATTTTATTTAGTCAAAAAATAACACTTTTTTAGATTCAGAAGTGAATTTCAACCAAGTTTATCATACACTTGCAGGTGGTCAACTTTGGTGAAAAGATTTTTGGTGCCTGTCAAAAGATTCAACGTCATAGAAAAATATTCTTTCTAAAATACAGACAATGCAACCTCCATTGTATAAAGACTCGGTAGAACATATTATATCAAGTATTCGATAAAAGGTTTCATGTGAAGATATGTCTGTACAATAGTTGTATCAAATATAAATATATATATATATTATATATAGATAGATATATAGTTATATGCACATTTTGTGTTTCCGTCAAAGATTAGAATCCATTAAACTATTGCAAAAAGAAAGGAATTGGAAAGATATAGTCAACTATTTAGGGAAAAAATGGTCCACGAAAAGTCAATCGTGAAAAAAATGACATTCTAAATGCGAAGAAAAATATATTTTCTGTGAAAAAATCATATTCAAGTCGATTTTTAAAAGAAATTTCATTAAACTGAACAGATATTTTTAGTTCAGTGAAGCTTCAGTTTTCATTTTATATTTGTATTGTATAATTCGTAATATAGTAGTTTATAATTTAAACACATAATAATAATATAATATAACTTATGAAAAAATAAAAATAAAAAATATATATATATATATATTATTTAATATAAAAAGTAAAATTAAAAAATAAATTAAGAAGATTAAAAATATTTAAAGGGTAAGAAATATAATACATTTAATGTTATTATTTATAATTTATGTTACTAACTAAAATATGTTCATTTTCTGAAATTCAAATACAGTGCATGGATTAAAAATATGGTAGACGGCAGTTAAGAGTGGGTGGAAAATTGTGTTTCGTTAAATTTAAGTCGAATGTAATTGAATATTTGATTTTAATGCGATATATTTTAGTGCATAAATTAAACGAGAAACGTTTTATTTAATTTATTTTGTATACAAATATATCAATTGTGGAACACTTAAATTAACTTAATACAGTAAGACCTCTAGATAGTGGACAATCTCTGTCATTGAATTTGTGTCTACTATTCAGAGTGAGTAAATTATTGAAATTTATAAAGGATAAATATGTAAAAGGAAAAATATGCGCTAGGTCGCTAGGATCAGTTAAATCATAATATTTTTATTTAAATTTTTAATGATTTTATAATAATTTTAATATTTTAACGATATTACATATTTAAATCGATAAAAAAAAATAAATAATGCATATATTGCATATACATAAATACAAAGCAATTTTATATAAAAAATCAGATTTTGAATGAGTTTTTTATCGTTGTACTAGCTTATGTAAACATGTTTATCTGTCATTGTTTCATTATTATTTTCAAATTAAAAATAAAATAGATATCTTTTATTTAAAGAATCCGCTATTTGAAGATTTCCATTTTATTTATTTTTAAAATATAGTAAACATTTCCCTGTTTCCAAAAATTTATCTTCTTTTGGAATATTTTAGTAAAGGGGAGGGGGTAACACTGTTTATATTACATGCTTCAATATTTGTGTGTATTAATTGTAAAATGTTAAAAGTGATCTTAGAGAATGTGTTGAAAGAATTAGAGGATAAGCATAATTATAGACAATGTTAAGACATTTAAGTAATATAACTTTACACAAAACAATATTTTTAGATGGAGCGATATGGAGCGATTTATGATTCATTTATTGAAATATCTCTTTATAATATGATGGAAATTTTTTTTTTTTTTTTTTTATTGTTTATGAAATTATATATTTATTATCTATATTAAAATTACAACAAGTACGTTTGATGAACAAATTTGTATACCTAATAAAACAATAGTTGAGTAGAAATAGGAAGACTTTTAGTTAGATAACTTACTAACTTTAATTATTATATCATATTTAAATGTTTTTGAAATATAAATTTGTGTTTTTAATCAAATGAAAATTAAAAAAAAAAAAAAAGTAGCATTTTATATAAAATATTCGACATGATAAACTGATAAACAAAACGTATGATGGATGATTATTGCGTTAGAAAGATAATACTAATTTAAAGTGTTAATGTTTTGTAAACCACTCTGTATATATGTTGTTATGCATTATTATAACATTTGTATTCTTGATGTACTCACAAGAAACTATCATTAATATTGAAACCTTGTTATTTTTTAATTTAGACACTTTTAAGTTTATATTTTTCAATTGTTTACCCAATCAATTTAGGTTTCAAATAAATTGTATTTTTAGCACGAAAAAAATAATTTATCGAAGACATTTCACGAAGGCAACTACATCTTAATCGACTTATGTGATATCAAAAGTATGGCAAACAAAAAATCTTCGTAAATATAAATACTTAGAAACCTAAACAAATAATGTGTTATTGATCATTTTCAAACCAATTTTTACTTTCAAAACATAATGAACAATTTAATATGACTAATCCAAATAATATTTTATTTAACTAACACAATATAATTTTGTTATTTTGACTGCAGTATAGGTAAATTTTATTATTTATTCTTGCTCTATCGCATTATAAAATGAAAAGAACAACATAACATTTACAATCTATCGAATACAAACTATTTTTCATGAAACATATATGTGCTATTTTTCGATAAGTGATATTATTTGACTCTATAAGTAATGAAAATTCTTACTGTTATTTTGATAGTCATTAGCACATAGGGTGGAGGTCAGGGTAACTACACAACTTATGTGTGTCCAAAAATCGAGACAATAATAATTGTTTTTACTTACATTTTGTCAATGAACCAATCGTCCGTTGAAACGTTTCTTGAATCAAAATAACAATGTCACGTGATACTACGTTTAAAATCTGTTCTACCTCTAGTAACTGTTTTGCAGAGACAAATCAATAGTACAAAAATACCTATTACTGTATTGTATTTGATAGACCCTACATTTACAAATATAATATGAAATGAGTGTGTTCATATTGTTTTTAAACTAAGAGTAGTTTTTATTATTTTAACTGATATTAGTTAAATAGTTTAACAATTAATATGCATGCAAACGTAAATGCAAAAAAATAAATATCAAATTATATTACCATATATTTATTTATAATTTAATTTTTAGTCAGCTATTATGTTAGCATTGCGTTAGATATTTTTTGATGTAAATATCTTATGATTTAATTTATAAATTTTGATCAATAACTAGATAATGTTAGTATTTTATTAATTATTTTGTTGAATTTTTCAATATTTTAATAGGAATTAAAAAGAAATGTTGGTACTTAATTTAACCATGATACATAATTAATTGTTATACATTTGTATAATATTTGATAGGTAGCAGTATTTTTTATTTATTTATTTATTTTTTTTTTTATTTTTTATTAATTGTTAATTTATTTTATAATTGTATTTATCATCCCTGAAGTTTAATATTTGATGCCATAAATACTAAATATCATAATTTTGTTTATATTTAAAATATTTACCTAATCGAAAACAATTTACTTCTCAAATAATAATAGACATTTGTAATTATCATATATTACAGGGGTGTATTTGTGTGGGGGCGTGTGTTTTTATGCATTTTTTAAGCTATTAATATATGAACAAATATAAGTGTGTAATTACAACAAACTCTGTTGTGTCGTACTGGATTTTGCAACGCGAAATTAAGCATACGACAGGGCAATAGGCGTTGGTGGCGATAATACTTAAGGTCCAAAAACAAATGAACACGGAAATATATATATTTATAAATATAACTTAACCTAAAGTAATTATACAAAAGCGTGACTAATCCTAGTAGGGTTTGTAGGCGAGTATCAGGTTAGTTTTGCCATACCATTTATATGGCCACAAGTGAATTCTCGCTAATACTACGCGCTATATCTATCGTACATAGGCAAGTGTGTGTATAGGCGCATGCAACACGGTGAGCCAGATGTATACCTTACATAATCCGGTACGACCTTCCGGTTCCTACTTGTACTGCGTCTGAATTCCATTAATCATTCGCACTTAGACTCGGTTTACTATTGGCAAAACGTTGGTCTCTTTTCCACGCTTAGCCACAAACAATTATTATTACTATTATTTTGGACCGGACCTCCGAGACCCGCGGCAGCCACTGTTGCCCATACACCACTGGCGACACAGTTGCGTATTTTCCACGGGTCTTTGATGCGTTTTACGGCAACTATACACAACTGTGTGTTTCGTGTCAACCGGAACTTAATAATTATCAGCCGGAAAAGTCTCAGTCACCGGTGTTGGACGTCCGACACGGGACATGACCGTCACCGATGCGTTTTGTCCCGAGCGGACACATACAACCCCGAGATATTTTACGGGAAATAGATAACGACAGTTGCGTGTTGGCGTAGGTATCGGAAATGACAAATTGTAAGACGTACCGTATAAATCCCACGTCCGACCGGAAGAACATCTGTGAAAAGGCTTATGTATACAAAACATACTGTGCACATTATACTAAGAAACCGTTATTTCTGGTAAAACACGAAACTCTGGGCAGCGTTTGAAACGTTAAAGACATTGTATTTTGGTCTGAAATTTTGAAGATCACGGATGTATCAAAATAAATGGTGAAGCGCATATTTCCGTTTTATCAATTAACAACGTAATGTATACCTATTCATAACAATAATGTCTAATGATCACTGACCGTACAAAACGTTCGTAACATACATAAATAAATAATAAACTGCTATTGAACGATGTAATATTCCATTTAGGTTTTATTTAAATGCTATGGTTTTTCTTACTTTGCTTTAAGTTTCAGCGGTAGTCCTCTAGACTGTGAAACCCTAACAACAAACAGTTAGTAAGACCGAAGAGAAATGAGAATACATTAAGCAAATCCTGCAATACGATAAAGAGAAACATTTTTAAAATACCGTTTTCATGCATAATGCTAAAACAAAATTTTTAAGAAGGAGAAAAATAATAAAACCAGAAAAGTATATCATAGTAGTTACATATTTTACAAGGTAGGCATGTGCCGTTAACCTCGCCCGGTGACATTTTTATACAAATTTTTGTATACGAGAAATCAACAATGTCTGCTAGAATTATTTACGGCATACGTAAAATAACATGTATTTTTTATGTCTTTTGCTTATTCTATTCTGTTACATTTCATTTGTATAAAGACATAACGTATTTCGTACAACAATAAGACGTTAGGAATTTTATTTTGCTTTATTTGTTCTATACTTTTGTAACTTTACTACTATTATGTACTATTATGACATAATGTAATATTCAACCAAAAATACTAAACGAACAGAAAATATCCATTTTTATCGTCTAATAATTACTATTACTAAGTAAATACTGAGTTTTAATAAAATTTAAGTTGTGAATATAATAATAATATTTGGCAAAGTATAACTTAATCATTGGATTGTCTGTTCGCTGAAATTACAATAAAACCTGTATATATTGTCATAATAATGATAATTAATGTAGTACTTTTTGAGTTAATTTATTAAAAATTAAATACTTGCTTTTTTTCTATCATTTATTAGATAATTACATAACAATACATTACTTCAACTTATTATATAAGTATAGAATATTTGGTAAAAATCGAAATATTATTTTATTGTCATACTATAAGTTGACCATTTTTATAAAAATAAATAAACGAGACAAACAACTTTTTATTAATATGTTATTTTTTTTATTTTTTCCAATTACATTTAAGTTACAATTTATTAAAATAATAAAATAACAATCAATAAATAACCATTATAATATGTTGCTCTTTTTAAAATTGTTTTTTAGTTTTTTATTACTAACATAATTTAATTATATGGTAATTATGAAATTAAAACAATACCATCCTTTGAAAATGGGATAAATAGCGTCCCGTTTGGAGTTTGTCGGGACAACGGGACATGATGATCAAAAAAGGGACCATACCGTTTTAAACGGGATGTATGGTCACTATATCATACTATAATAATAATTATAAAATATTATTATTCATTTATACAATTTTAGGTTCAGATATTTAATACTAATATAAAAACTTAACTCCAGCAAATCATCAATCCACTTGCATAACTTGAAATTGAGAATTTGTAGACGTGATAAAAAGTTATATCTATCATACCATATTAATTTATCTACCATTATGGTAAATATGATAAAAATAAATATATTTGTTTAAATTATATTTATTTAAATAACTTATTATTCAAAATATGGATTGAGTGGATTTAGTTTTATTATTGTCCATAATTATAGGCTACAAGGTATATAAATTTACGAAAAGTATTTAAATGATCCTTAGTCATTATTTCTTTACTTGTATATAGTAAAATAGTTAATTTAATATTAAGTAATGAATTGCAGTGTCTTTAAGATTATACATACATAGAATACTTAATATACATCATAAAAAAAGTTAAAGGTACGATTATATGTTTTTATACATATAAGTAGGTATATATGTATATGAATAAATGGTAACCTTTATACTCTAATTGGATCACAATTAAATACTATAACTATTATTAAACTACTTGATGTGTACTAAATTTTTTTTTTTTTTTTAATACATTTACAAAACTGTATTGGATATGCATATTTATTATTTTTTTTATTCAACATAATGAAGTATACTCGTGTTATTCAATACGTTTAATGCTGAAAACAATTACAGATAAAAATTATTATTTTTAAGTTATGTATATAACTTAAATGAGGAAACTTAAGGTATTAACAAAACGATTAAAGAGCCACCATATTTTTTTTTTAAACTGACATACTTTGATTCTCGATGGTCTTATAAAATTAAGTAAATCATAGAAATTATGAGAGCTAGGACTGAAAAATGTTTGAAATTCTTTCCAAAACTTATTAACCCTTAAAAATCTTTCTACCTTACCCCAAATGTATTTGAAATGTTATTTTTTTTAAAGTTATAGTCTATATTTCAAAACGCCAAACTTTTCTGAATATCTTAAATATGTTATTATGGGTTAATATAAAATTATATAATTTAGAAATTAAATTCCTTATATTCTATTAATATATTTAATATTTTGAACGAATTTTATATAATTCTATGTAATTTAAGACAAAATTCTAATTTTATTTTTAAATTTGATATGAATAACTTTTATACTATTAATTTTTAATTGAGTCTTTTTAATCTTAAAATGTATTTTTTTAATAATCATTTTAAAGTATAGAATATCTAATAAAGTTATTTATAATAATAACTCCAAAAGTAATTTTAACTTAAAATACTTAAACGTATTACTCTACTCTACTATTAATTTACTATACACAATATGAAAGATAAGTAATTAACATAGGATAATACATTACCTAATTCAATAACTTAAAGTTACGTGGTATTCAACAACTGTAACTTACCTGTAAAAATAAAATAATAAATTAATCAAATATATTGTATAGGATTTATAACTACTGATTCGTATCTAATTACTTAAATATAATTATTCTACTTCTAATGATTTAAATCATGATACTTAACTCTATGTTTTTTATTATAAAAATGTATTTTATATTTTTAATTATTTCATATTTTTACATCACTGTGTTAATCTAGAATCATCTAAGATTATTGTAACAATATTATTATCATGAATTAACGGATACTTATCACGTATAACGGCGTAATGAATAGGCAATATAGATGCATCGTTGTCGTGCATGCGAGTAATGTCACTGAATAATACTTTGGATCTGGTATTATCATATTTTATAAGTTACAATTAATATCTAATAATAATAATAATATTATTATTATTATCGTTTTATAGTAATATAACTATGGATATTATTAATGTAATGTTATAGAAATCATGCGTGCTAAAATATTACATTGGCCTTATTTCGTAACATAAAAAAAAAAAAAAAAAAAAAATTAAAAGTCGTGCGATATAATTATTTATATTAAAAAAACTCTTAATAAAATGAAATAGTTTTTAATTTTTAATAAATATGTCTGATATTAATAGGATACTCATAAATAACTACAGAAAGCTAGTAAACAATAAGAAATATATTTAAAATGTATATTATACTAAATAATATATTATATATTATATATATATATATATATATATTTATACATTTATATTTTTATATAAACCATAAACAAAAATAATGTAGTTTTTAATATTGAAAAATAATATCAAGACATTTTATATTTTTCAGCTTAATTTAAAACTATAAGTAATTATAATAATTGTAGGCATAAATATCATCATTTCTACGTGCAATCAAACAACTCCTATAATTGACAAAATAATATGAAAGGTAGAAAATGCTTAAAAATACCCAACAACTTTTTTGAAGCCCTTATATATTCTTATTTTTTCTACATTTTATGTTTATTATTATACTATTCATTGATGTCAACATTTAAATCTTATATAATATGAAAATAAATACAGTACGTCATTTTGGTAACTTGGTTACATGCATATTTTAAGCTTAAATTAATTGTAGTTTTGAGAGTAAAATATAACATGTACAACATATATTTGAATATTATTATAAGTTAAAATTATGGTCACAGAGAAAAAGTTTGTACATCTGTCCTTATAAAGACTTCTATTTTAAAATTGCTTCTTTAAATGAGAATGATAATACAAAAGAACAAAACATGTATTTTTAAAATGTAATTTTGACAAATAAATGAGTAAATTATGTTCCTTGATCAGTAATCATATGGTGTTTGTTCAATTTTAACAATAATAACATACAAATTATTACAAGTTATTAATACCATATAAACTCGTCCAAAAGTGTATACAAATATGAGAAGATATTTGATGTATAAATTATTATTTTATTAATTTATTAACAACATTTGATATATTTTTTTTTTTAATTCAGAATAATTGTTTGCATATTTAACATAATTTTAATGTATATTTTGTAATTTTTTCATACATATTTCTCCTTTTTTAGCTCCTACAACTCCCGAACCCTAAATATTATCAATGTGTATAATTTTGTGTTGAAAAAATAATTCTTATTAAATTATTACTAAAGATTTTTTTTTTTTTTTAACTAGATAATATAATAAATATAAATTAAAACATCATATCAAAATATTTTTTTTGAATCTGTAGATAATATATTAGTTTGTTTAAAATCCAAAGCAATAAAACACGTTATATTCATATGATTAAATACCAAATACAATTTAAATAATATAAATAATAACAATAGAATTAAGTTAATACAATAAATGTATGAAAATAATTTTAAGTAAGGTGATTCACGTAAAATATTATACATAAATCATTGTTAAGCAAAATAAATTTATATATATATATATAAATTATCGTTCTCAGCAACAATATTAAGTGGCACCCATTTATGGTGACTAACTCTACAGAATTCTAATGGTACAATGCTTTTACAAGGCAATCATGCTATTATAACAATGGGCATGACGCAAGTTAGACCATTTTGAGAATAACAAACACCATTATAATATAATAGAATAGAAAATGTAAGGGATTCGATAAAATAAAAATCCTGTTTAAATTTTTAATAAATTTCTGTATTAGTAAATTTTAAATTTTTTATAAAAAATATTTAATCAAGAAATGTAATTATCGTATCTCAATATAAATTTGTATTTAAAAATGGGTTTAAATATTTCATAATTATGCCAAAACAATATTATGTAATATCTATGTATAAATATTTGAAAAAAAATAGTTGTAAATTAACAATGTATTTATTATTTTATTATTTTTTTATTTCATTTTCATTTTGCTTTGGTGAATTGGCCATTTATGTACTGCTAATTTACTTTATTTATAAAACATTATCTTTTTTTTGTATTCATTTCATTGTTAGTATGTATGAATTAAAAATATAAAATTAAAATTAAACTATTATATTTAATACTGTGAGCTAAATTATGTACCTACATAAAATTGGATATAGTTGACTATGAATACATATAAATATATAGTGATAATAATATGAAAAAATATGTCACCAATCTATTTTTCACAAGCTTAAAGTCCATAAAAATATTTGGAGACAATAATGTTTAACAGTTAAGTCAGTTCATATCTTTTTTTTTTTTTTTAATTAGAAATAATAATCAAATACCAATAAGCTACTATGCAAAAAGTGAATAAGTTTAGGAACTAATTAAAACTAAACACTGTATAAGTTAATGGCAATTTAAATTAGATTGGTTATTTATGAATTTATAATTAAGTAAATAAGCATTTTTATATAAATTTTAATTTGTAATTAATTTAAAAAGAAAATTTTCTAATACACAGTGAACTGTTTAATTCTTTTTTAATTTTAATTTAAATGTTTTGGAAATAATATTTTATAATTTAATATAATTTTACTTGTACATTTATTATTACAAACTTTAAAAATTTGTCATATTTTATCATTTATTTTTTTAGTGAACAACATTTATAATTATTCAACTAAGAAATACAACGTTCAAAAAACTTTGTTATTATTATTTTATTTTATTTTTTTAACTGAAACAAAATTAATACACCAATATTAGTATTTGAAACGATATAAGTTTTAAACTCTTGTTTTTTATATCCTGTTTGGTAATTGTAAATTAAAACGAGTAACTTATTACATATCATATTGATATGATATTTTTTTCAAGTCAAATAAGCACTTTAAATTCAATTAAACGATATTTTAACTATTGATAATAATATTCTAATACGATAATTCCATTTATTTACATGCATAATAGTTATTTATACTAGTAAACTGACAATGAATTGTTTTAGCTAGTTTAATGCGTATAGTTTTTATGATCATAATAATATTGACATCAAAAGGTAAGAACTAGCTATAAGTATCTATTCAATTAAATAATAGAACTTTCGTATAACCAATAGTAAATCCATTGATATATGTTTATGTACATAAAATACATAATAAGTATGATACGTATAAAATATTTTTAACTCAAGTCATAATAATTTACATGTATTTTATGTATTAAGACATTAGGTTAATAAAAAAAAGAAACAAACTTATTATCTATTGTTAATCTATCAATGTAATGTTAAAATATAAAAAATTATAAATTCAATATGTGAACATCATTTTATGTACATTGTATATAGTCTGAATGGTAAAATTAAAACCTTTATTTACTCATAGTTAAAAAATACATAGTCTACGTTATTTTTTATTTTTATCATCTTCCTAATTTTTGAAAATAAACTGTAATTATTGTATCACAGAGAAAATTGAGATGAACACAATGCATAAAAATATAGTGAACAAAATCTATAATACCTGTTGTAATACTTGTTATATTTCGAAAAAAAATATGTCATCATAAAAATGAGATACGGTCGTTTATAATATAATAGGTACCTATCCAACAATAAAGCTTACAAAAAGAGATTCACAAACCACACCGTTCAATATATTGAAGGAAACACACAATAATAATAATAAACAAATTATTCATAACGTCGTATTCATAATACAATAGATTAAATCATATTATTTTGTCATTAAAAAAATAAGTATTGTCCCCAACGTGTTTACGTATTATGATGAGTACTAAATAATTAAATGAACCACACCATTCACATAGATAGGTAAAAACTTAACATTTGTTTCAAATCTACCCATTTGAATATTACATGTATATTATTTTGAAACTGTTTCGAATCCGAAGAGAATAAAATATTATATAAAGGCGCTTAAAAATTGTAATAAAATGAACTTCTCACTTGAGGTACCTATAATTTATTATAGTAGGCCGCCCGATCCATCGCACACCTACAGATCCGTTTTGGTTTTTATCTATGTTAAAAGCCAATAGTTCTCGTTATAATCACTCAGACACACAAACAAATGCATAATATTATAATAATATGATTTTATTATTGTGTATGTGTACACAGTATCGTCGTTTATCGCCTGTTAAACATACAAACGGCGGCAATGGAAGCAGATAATCGGGATGAAATATTTATAACGAGCGGAAAGTTAGTGGCGAACGCCCCTTAGCCGCTACGTTCGCGCTACGTCGTCGGGCGGGGCTGCGTGTTGACATTTACGATCGTTATAAATCATTTTAAACGAGTCAGATGTTTTTGATGGGCCTCAATGGTGGCGAAAAACGACGGCCCATGCTGCCACGTCACACGTTTATCATTAAGCAGTCGGGCGCATGTGTGTATGTGAATGCGTATGTGTGTGTGTGTGTGTGTGTGGGTGTTTATACGAGATGAACGTTTAAAATAAATACATGTTTTTATTTTTTTAATTTAAACTTATAGTAAACGTGAGTTATAGAGTCGAATACACATATTATGCACGGTTTTTATAAATATTGAATCATGATCAAACGATAATGAATAACCGAGTTCGGCGAATGGCGGAGGTACAGACTACGTTCATGACATGACATCGTATATACCAATAGACCTGCAACTGCGTTTCATCAGCAGACTAAATAAATAGTCGTTGTGTATATTATTATTATGTAATGCACATACTGTTGTGGGTACTTAAGTCTACTCGTATGATTAATATTAATCAAGAAATATAATATTGTAGGTAATGGTTTATATTAATATAGAGGTATGGTTATTTGGACGACATTGTACTGAAAACTGTAAATGGACCGTAATTAAAGTTATTGGAAAACTTGTTTCTCTTGTATAATAAAATATAATGATAATTAATATAATTATTAAAAAGGGTCCTTTACGTGAATTACTTCACGCGATGACAAGATGACAATTTTTGTCTTCAAACAACCAAACCCTACAGTAGCTATTTAGTGACTTGAAAATTCACCGTTGAATGTATAAGATCAATTTCATTAAATCACCATATTATTGTACCCAACTAAAATCAATGCTTTGTCACTGGCGCTTGCGAGAAATTACATTCAATAATATGATTTCTTAAAAATGTATCTTTCGTTTATTTAGTGAGTACCTATGAGGTAACATTTTTTTACTGGGCGTTTAGTTACTGAGACGAAGTTGTTTGAATAGTTGCGTAGTCGTTCTCTAACTAATAGTAAATATTATTAAAATAAAGTCTAAATATTTATAACATTAACAAATTCAGGTATATGTATCTGATAATTACCTTCATAATTGATGGATACAATTAAATTACTTAAAAAATAATTAAATTTTTGATTTACAATTTAAAAATTTGCGTGTATCGCAAAATCACCTAACATTCATACAGAAAATGTTTAACACATAAAACCACCTGTGAAGTTAAAACCGTTATATAGACCGTTAATAATCAGATCGGACGTTTGTTATTAATTATTCAGTGCACTCGTGCTGGGAAATAATCCAAACGGGTTACAAGGTGGTTCCATTATTATTCATTCGCTGTACACTTGTTGCTATACATTATGCCATATTATCGTCATGTACTGAAGTATATGTTTAAATTTGCCCCAAGTATCATAGATAGAGAATAAACATCATGCTAAGTTCATATAACTTATATTCGTAAAAAATGAAAATGTTCAGTACTTTTATTTAAAATAAATCAGAACTTTTTATTCACTTAAGCTATTACTGAATAAAATATAAGTTCACTACGGATATTAAATAGCATTTTAACGGCTCCAACAGTGTTTTTCTTACATAAAATATATTATAATGTTTTTCTTAAGCACATACACATACAACACACCACACATATATATATATATATATATATATATATATAAGATATAACGTATTATAGTGTCATAAACATATCAGACAAATGATACACATTTTGTCACCTGAATATCAATCACTAATACTAAATCTCGCACAATCAATACATAACACATTGTAAGGATTACGCTAACATGTACGATATAAAATATATCTATCAGTTGTACATAAATGTATGTAACACAATATATGCTATAAATATTACTGAAAATCAGAAAATATATAAATAAGATGTGAAAAAATTTAATTTTTAATAATCCTTATTTATTGATAAAAGTGAGTGGATCTTTATATTTCTAATCTTTCTAATTCGATTAAAAAAATTCTGTTGTAAATAAATAAAAGAAAAATACAATGAAACATGATTTTCATTATATTTTTATTTCGTTTATGAAGATATAGCAAAAATATTACTTACTTTTCTTAGTAAGAAATTATATATTATAAAAAATTTATAATATTTATGTTTTAATTAACAAAAAAAAAAAAAATAATAACAATATTGTAATAATGACATCGGAATATTGTAGGATTTTCATGAAAAAAATGTTAAAAAATGCTAAAATGTCTGAGTTGCAACCAACATATTACGATCGTACTTCTACAAAAACTTGATCATAAATATAAAAGGTGATTCTTTTAAAAACTAATACTAATTTTTTTTCAAACAAATTTATTTTTATGGATATATTTATACTGTTTTTTTTTAAATGGATTATTCTAAAAATGCTGTTTATAAGGGTTAAAAATTATGTAAAACAGAAAAATACAAAAACATTCATAATAAAAAAAAAAAAAAATAAATGTTAACTATTAAAAGAAACGCTTTGCTGTAAATAAATATTTATAATGTTTTTAATTATTTGGTTACGTTTTACTGATAGTAAGTTATCTAAACATTATTAAATACTATATTTTCTGCGTTTGCAAAAAAAATGCAAATAAAGACGTATTATAATAGTAAAGTAATTTTTATAAATTGAATAACATTTTTTACTTTATTTTATTAGTACTGCAAATGATTCTTAGAACGTTTATGTTTGATATGTCTCTGATATGTATGTGTTTTTAATTCAGAGTATTGTAATTATGTTTCATGTGAATTTCAAAGGCAATAGAAAAAAAAAATTTCTTGGTGTCTGAAATTATTAATCATCAGCGTTTACTTGAAATCTAAATAGAGAGCATTATTTCTTGTAAAAATCATGATTTTTTTAAATTTTATTACTCATATGAATATAAAATATGTTATACTATTTTAGCTCTAAAGATGTTTCATATTTTGTTTTTTTTTTTTTTTTAATTGCTCATATAAAAAACCTAAGATTTCAGGAAAACATTAAATATATTTTAACTATTCTAAAAACCAAAAATCAATTTATTTTTCATGTATAATTTTTAATTTTTTTTAAATTATACATTCTCAATATTCATTTTTTTCACCAAAATATTTTAAATATTTTATAATTGTTTAATATACTATTATAATTTCTACGAGAAATTAATTTTAACTTTGATTGCATACACGTATTGATGATTATTTTCCACATATTTTAGTACAACTCATTATCTATTCAAAGTAGCCTATATACATTTGGGCATTATTTAAGGATCTCTTTGCAAAGACTACCAATACAAAACGAGTTTTGAATTATAAATTATGCCTTTTAATTAGTGCGTAAGGGAGCATAATTTTACGTCCTAAAATATTTTACCACTGCAATATATATTATATATATATATATATATATATATATATATATTAATTTAATGTAGCTGTGTATTTTTTAATTTATTTTTTAGATGACTATAGTACTTGTTAAATTATAAGATTGATAATTACAATTGAATAGACTTTTTATGAAATCTGACGACTAATACTATTAGCGTTGCTTAAAATATCTCTAATATTGAAATTAACTATTTTAGTAACTTCTAACTAAAATTATTAGAATAATTGTATTCTATCATATAAAAACAATGTATTATTCATTATTAAATTTTCATTGTTAAAATGCCAAAGACCAATATTATAGTAAAATATAGTTATTTCTGTTAATTGGTTAACTTAAAAATATGAATCATAAAAAATGTTAAATATGAAAGAGTATACGTATTAAACACTAATACATTTTAGAAAAAGAAAACATGATTGGATTTTTATATTATTAAATTCAAAATAAATTATATGATAAATCAATAATTATGAAAATAAAATAATTTTAAAAATCCCTAGCTTATCTTCTTGTTATGTTTTTAACCCTTTGTTGACCAAACTTAGAATTAAAATTATTTTTCCATTTTTTTTTGCATAAAAATATAATAATTGACCTATTGATAAATAAGTGCACCTTTAAAAAAAATTTTTTTAGCCCAAATTTGAGTTAAGTACTTGGTACTTAAAAGTACCGTTGGTCAGTTTAACGTTTTGACCCTGGTACTAAAATGTACCGTTGGTCATTTAGCACTTTATTTTTTTACATACAATCTATACAAATCAAAAAATTATTTTTGCAAAGATAATTTTTTAAAATTGTAATATTATGTTTGGGTTCTAAATAATACAAATTTCTCAAAATATGTATATGCATTTAATATAATAACAAATATTTAAAACCTTATACATATGATTACTATTTTATTTTTAATTCTAAAAATGATAGAATCTAGATATACATGATATTGTCGACGGGACAACCAATGACTAACGTGAAATAGCTAATCAGAACGGCCCGACGGTACTTTTGAGTCCATTGCATATAATCAGATATTTTCCATTCTTTTAATATATTGAGATATAAACAATTACAATATTTATAATCTAGACATAATTACAAACAATTCTAGCGGATAAGAATGCTAAAAATAGCTTTTGTACGTATTTAAAAACCAGTCTAATGTTCGCATGTTTAATTCTAAGAATGTTAGTGTACATTGTTTACTTTGACAACTATTTACACGGTATATTTCTAAATTTGGACCATAGTTTTATTTTTTTCTTGTAGCTAAAGAGGTACTTGTACGTACCAACGGGTCACAATAAAGATAACCGAATCATATTATTTAATATATATTTATTTGTACTGTGGTACTCAGAAGTACCGTCGGTCGACAAAGGGTTAATAACTGAATAATAACGACTAGCAAAATCATAATAAAATAAGCATCGTATAAAAATTTAAACCAAACCTATTATTCAATATGACGTACCGAAAAAAGATGATTAATTTTATTTTTGTATAACCATTCTAGAACTAAACAAATATGGTTTTACAATAAAAATAGAAATGCAGTATTTGCAATAATGTTTTACAATTAATCAAAAATAGCTCCCATTTCATCAATTTAGTTTATCAAATTTATTTTGTAGGTCAGAAATATTGAATATTGTATTAAAAATATTAAAAATGAAAACATACTCTGTTACATGCAATAACGTTTAAATAATAATATATGCAATAAAGTATACAGATACGTATGACTTGTATAAAGTAAACTATTTTTCTACTAGATATAGAACAATAGTATTTAGGTCAATAACTATATACTACTTTATACAATACTAATTGTTTAGAAAAATACTTTAGAAGATATTATCAACAATCATATTTTTTTTAAATATGAAGTTAAATCTGATGATAAAATATTTTTTCTTTACACATTAAAAAGATTATGTCAATGAACTATTTGTTTTCTCTCGTAGACTCACTCATAACTTGGAAATTGTTATTTGTTTGACTAAACTAACCTAGTATTATTAATTTTGATAAAAGTTTGCTGATATATTCTCAGAATAATTATTATAACGTTTATTTACACGCGTTTTAGATCTAACTTAAGGCTTACTCTTGAGCTATCGAGTGTCATGTAACCTTCATGTTTTCTCTGTTTAAGTGCATTTGAGGAATAATCTTTTGCGCCATGAACATGTGTAGTTTGTACATAAACACATTACACATATAATATTATTGAACTATCTACCTTAGATTTTTTTCATCAAAACACGGTAAATAATAAGCTTTCCGAGTATTATTCAGAAGGACTCGTTTCGCATAAACAAAAAAAGTTTCATCAAGCCATTAAATATTCTCAGCGCAATCCGACAAGTTTTATTTTTTTTTTTTTCTATGAAGAACAATATAGACCAAGTCTGATGTTTTTTTCTTTTCACTTTTTTTCTAACGATCCACGAATTTGATGCTGAGCACATTTTTAAACTTAAGTTTTTTTAATATTGTATAAATATAATGTTCGTTGGTGAAAAATACGTGAAGCAAACGAAAAATATGTATATTACCACTTTAATCGACTTAAGTTTAAAAACAGCAAAAAAGTTTTTCACGTCAAAAACATGATTACATATAATATTGTTTGGCAGCAACAACGATGCACGTACATTTAAATCAAAAACTATTCAAGCATTTAAATTATTTTAACATTTTCTATATTATTATTCAATGTACACCTTACATTATATTGCACGCTTAGTATAAGTAGTTAGGTAGTTTAATTTAGGGATTAAGATATTTTAACTAAATAATACATTTTGTCAAATTTAATTCCCTTTAAAAATAAATAACAAAAATGTAATAACAAATACGAAGCTAATTGCTTTTTTTTTTCATTTTTGAAACAAATAATGTAAAATTGAAATAAAATGAAAATTGAGAATATTAACGAAAATAAAATTACGAAAATGAGCTTATATTTTATAATCAATTTTTCGATAACTGAAAAAATCAAGTCATCTAATAAAAGTATACTATTAACATTACGATTTTTAATCCATATATGATACTATTAAAACACTTTTAAGAGTATTCCTGGTTAAAAAAAATATTAACCAAAATAAAAATTACATTTCTCAATCCTATCAACATCCAAAAATGTTGACAATATGCAAATAATTTTTAAATAAATTATGAATATGATAATTTTTTTATTACAAATAATGGCCATAATATATAATGAAACATATATTAACCTAGTAAAGTATATTTAAAATGTTAATTTCAAAGAAGCATGTTAAATAAATTAAACAAATTTATGTATATTTAAATAATCAATTAGATATTATATTAATTTTTTTTTTTTTTTTGATCAAAATACATCAGCTACAAAGTTATTAATTACAGCTTTTTTTTTCAATTTTTAACTTCAAATTTGTATATTTAGATAAATGCAGATATACTTAATAATAATATATTGTTTATGGTTGCTCCATATGGGGATGTGTTGCGATACCGTATATCTCTGGATTTGGTTATGTAGGTCGGTTTTTCTTAAAAAATTGATCGTGTTTTGGGGCCTAAAGCTTCGTTTATGTTAAATGAGATGTTATGTTTTTTGGCATTTTCTGCGTACTTAAAGCATTCAGTTATTAAGTGTATGACTGTTAAGATGACTCCGCAGGTTGAGCATTGAAGATGTTCTTTTTTAGTTATAAGAAACTTATGTTTTAGCCTTGTGTGGCTTATCCGGAGGCGATTGATAACTATTTTTATCTTCTGTTGAGATTGAGGTTAGGCTATTGATATTTTGTACTTTTGATTTCACGAAGTTTTATATATTGCGTTAGCCAGTGTTTCTACCATTTAGTTTGAACGGAAGTTTGAATTTGGTTTTTTACATCCGCATAAGTTGTTAAATTTAATTTAGAGGTGTTTGGTAATTTCATGACCTTCTTGAATTCTTTATCTGCCTTTTCATTCCCTTGAATTTTGCAGTGGTCTAGGATCCAGATTAGTTATATGTTTGATCCTCTGTTTGTTGCTTGGAAGATTTTTTTATTGTGTGAGTTTTGCTATGTCAGTTTTTTTTTTGTTTTATTTTTAAGTCTTAAGAGTGTACTCATAGAGTCTGTGAATATTAATATTATATTAATTATGTCGGTAAAAAAAATTATTTAAATTTATATGCGAATATGGGTGTTTAATAAAGATTTGAAATCAAAAATATTGTTCTGAAAAATGTGTTAATAAAAAACAATAAACTTAGTAGTTAGTTTTTATTCATAAAAATGTAAAATAAAAAAAGTAACCTCAGAATTAATGAATGTATATTATAATTATGAAATATGAATATTGATTTCTCAGACAATACGCTTTCGCCCTTTTGATAACAATAGCAACAAAAGTTAGTTATTAATACAAGGTTGTATCTATGTAGTGTGTTTTTGTTACCGAGCATGTGGAACGCAAAGACCAGCCGACCAACCGGAACTGTTTCGTAGCAAAACCGGCAGTAATTTTAAGTGTCCACCACAGCAACTAACCACCACCACTATCACTACCCACCACCACTATCACCACCATCAACACCACCCTCAAAACTAAGGGTTTTTGGTACAGCCCGATGGCAGTCTGGGGCACGCGTGGATGAAAGTCCTGATCATAAACGTCACTTTTGATATATTGTAAGCCAAGGACAATGGGTAGGCGATTTAAGGTCAGTATCCCGATAATAGTTTAAACGATATTATACATTATGTGCAAGTACACTTCTATTTTGATAATTGCTTTTGAATTATCTATGCAAAAATAAAGAAATTACGCATACTTTTATTGAGAATTTTGTTCAATTAGTATGTAATTACCATAAATAATCTTTTAGATTCTTAGTAAAGCAACAAATGCATTAGTTTTACAATGAACAGCGTTTTTAGTTTTTTATCTGTCGTCGCCTATCGAATAGTTAAATCTTCTACATTGAGTATGGACTTCGGTAGTAGATTGAATTCAGTTGTTACTTAAGGGGGGGGGAGGTCATAGAAAATGTTTTATACTTTTCGTGATAATTAAGTAACGACAAATTAAATAAATATATAGAAAATAGGTTTTTAACAAAATATAATTATTTAAAACTTTTTAGTTTAAATATACTTGAAATTTTCTCCAAATATTTATATTTGTATTTTCTAGACAAAATAAAAGGTTCATAATAGTTTGGTACTTGTTGAGCAATTTATACACTTATAAACTTTTCAACTTATATATTATAATTACATTTTTTTTTTTTTTTGTTAGTAAAGACGCTTGAAAATGTAATTCAATGTGCCTTGTTAGTTGGCCTTACAGCAATTAAAAAAATATATACTAAATACATTATATCATAGTCAAAATTTTTCTTAATAATTGTTTTAAGTTCAAATATTAATAACAGTTTTTATTTTTTTGAATGATTTTAATTGAGTAATAATTCAAATAATAGTGATATATGTACATTTATTATATTCTATACACAATGTAATTTTCAAAATATTTAAATTTAAATTTATAATGTGAAAATTATATCAAAGTCTTAATAAAAATAATTGTGTATTATTATACGTTATATTTTATTTTATAACAATGATATTTCTTAATTCAATCTTTATTATTCGTTTGATAATTTTTTAAATTGTATTTAAGTTTTACTTTTTTTACCGATTGTAACAAATTATAGATTTTTAAGATGAATTGTATTATTCCTAGTATATATTTATAACTAATTAAATTTATTAACTATTATTATTAAGAAAAATATTTTTATTATTAATCTTAACAAAAAGTATTTGTATTAATATATTATTTTAATTTTTAAATTTTAAATAATCTTATATTTTAACAATATAATTATTGTAAAATAAATACGTATTATCCGTAATATTAAATGCAAATAAACGTAATAAACAATTTGATTAATTGTGGAAATATAAATTTTGATCGATATTATCTATTGATTATTACGATCAAAATAAAATTAGTGTTTATCGTATTCATAACAATTTAATTAAATAGTGTTTGACCTTAATGTATAGAGAAATATTTATGTAATGCTTAATTTTCAATAAACATTTTAAAATATATGTAATAAAAATTCAAAGTACGCATTTGAAAGCAAACTATAACCTTTAACCCCATAAATATCAAAATATACACAATAATTCTCGTTTTTGAATATTTTACCATAAACTTTGTGAATCGTATTAAGTTTTATTAAACTTAATATAAATTATATATATATATACATATAAGCAAAATGAATGATGTACTTTCAATAAAAAGAAGATATTATTACATTTTGTAGGTATTGAATATAAATCGTATGTCATGTTAATACTAAATACTGTTTTGTATATTACCATTTCCTGAAACTAAATGAAGGAAATTGATATAGACCAATCGAATGTAACTATTTTAAATGTATTTTTTCATAAAATGTTTGTATACAATAAACATAATCATAAAACTATGGTACAATAATAAAAAATAATAAAAATATTTTTTTCTTCATTCAACTATATCTGGTTTTTAATTTAACTCTCAGTCTTACAGTTTTGAAGAGTCTTATAAAATAATAGCTTCTAGTTAATTTAGTTAATATTAATATTTCAATTTATTATTATTTGAAAAAATGTGTATATATCTACTAATAATAATATCAAACAAATGAAAAGAAATAACAATTTAAAATTATTACATTTATTGGTTTACTATATTAAGATTCAAAATTATAAATTATGTGATACAAATGTGATAAATTATATTTATTTTTAAAATAAATTTCTATAAAATTGTTCAGTCAATGTGTATTATGTGCTCTACTCAAACCATAGTAATATATGTAATATATTATCTAACAAAATAATATTATCTATGACTAAAACAAATATGTTATACGTAAAATAGTATTCCACGTATAATTAAATTCAAAATATTATTTAAATATATCATTATTTTAGAACAATATTTAATACGTAAATTGCTTGTATAAAATAACTACATATAAAATAAATACCTATTTAAGTATTAAAAGTTATATTATAATTGTACAATTAGTTATCGTTATTTTGATTTATTAAATCAATAACTGTATTATATGTTGTAAACTAAACTATAACACTACACTTTAAAGTATGTGTTGTTTTAAGAATTAAATAATCAATACAATAGATATTTATTTAAGAACATTTTTGCGAGCATAATCAATTTAACCACGAAGATTATAATATGAATAAAAAATTAATTCTGTTTTATGAATACATATGATATATGGTATCAATTCTCTATGATATCATATCTATAGAAAAATGTTTGTTTCAATAATATGATATAATTACTCAATATTATGTAAAAAATAACTAATTATAAAATTACACGACTGCGACGTCGGTTTCGCTTATCCGTTCTTTCTTAAATTTAACCATGATTTTTTATTAGTTCACACGCTAGTGTTTTTAAACGAGACGAATAAATACCATCAAAAATACTTCACGCGTAGGACGATATTTTACAGCAGTATAATAGTAAATAACCACAATAACCCCTTATAATCTCTTCTATTAAACTTATTTCGCTTCTATGAGTATAATAAAAATCGAGTCTTTCGTCTGTAGATTTTAAACGCACTTGATGACCACGGGGTTGGAACTTTAAACTTTCAAACGGTTGGGTGGTACACTTTATACAGTAATAAAACGCCCGTGGGGGGCTGCGTGCCATTAGCACGTCGTCCCCTTGTTCAAGGATTCATATGCTAACATTGAACTGCAACCGCAGCGGTCTGTATTTAAATCACATACTTATAGCGGTTATCATCTAAAATTCCGTTGTCTATACATTCGTCTTGGCCATTTTCACGCCAAAATGTTCACTGGTTAGTGTTTATGGGTCCATAAGTGTTTGCCAAAAATATCCATTCCATCCCTTTTGGCAATAAAAATACAAATGTTTTTTTTTTTCTATTTCGTCTATTTTATAAATCCATAATTTACACAGTAATATTTTTTTTCCTTTATGATTAGTTCTATTAATAAAACTACTGTGATTTAAATAATTAAGTTAACTTACGATAATCGAATCATAATTTCATCACAAAGGTATTATTTTGATTAAAAACAAATTTAAATGCATTTTCGACATCTGTAAATTTAATTGCCTATTATCTATCGATGATGTTCTTAATTTTCATAAAAATTCGTGGAATACTTTCCATTTGGAAAAAGTAAATTTAAATTTACTCGTGAAAAACCTCACTGATATTTTATCAATTTCCAATACACTGCAGTGGAATGGACATTTATTTTTTGTGTGGATTTCAACTGTTATATACGGTAGAAAGTAATAGAGATCGAATCAAAATGTGTGATAAATTTTAACCGTGGATGTGTATTCGACTAGAACAATAACAACAATTTCGGTTACTCGTTAATAGCGATCCATTTACTTGTTTTATGTGACGACAATATTCAATGGCCAAACGACAAATGTTATGGAGGTGGGCTCGAATAAGCGGTAAAAGTTAAAGCGCCACGGTGGTGGTGCACATTATGGTCACAAGAATGCTACGAAACAGATGTTTGAAATGCGAATATTGCCCACTACAACAATTTAGACCACTACCGTGCACCAGATACACCAGATATAACCTCAACTATGCTTGGAACGACTTTTGTCCCCAAAAACATATGGATTCCATGTAAACATAATAGTACATAATGGTACATATACAGTATACAAGAAATACAATATATTATATATATATATATAACAAATTTTCCGTGAAAATTGTAATGTTTATTGTATGCACGTAAAACTCAAAACCCTATAGTCGAAGAGAACTTAATAATGCGTTGATATTATGTAATAGTATGTACAAAATAATGTTTTGAATAATATGGACAATTACCATTAGAGCTCGTGACATTCTAATAGAAAATTTTCCATTATTCTGAATACACTAAATTTACTAATACTGACGTTTATGCGTTTCGTATAGTTAAACCATTAATATATCAAGGCTCTTTTCAAAACAATACATTGTAAATAAACTGCACAAAATTATAAATCACCTCCTTAATGTTTATGAAAATCATAAACAAAATATTATGGATTAAAGTATAATATTTAAATATAATATGATAATATACTAAAATTATTTTGAGAATATTAATAGATTAAAAATAAATTAAAAAAAATTAAATATCAGTTAATTTAATATTATTTAATAAATATTTATTTTTCATAGCTATACAATATCAATACTATAAATAAAGTATGTAATAATTCGAATAATAAATAGATATATGGTTGAATATAGTTGAATTAGTTTTAAAATATTTATTTATAGATTTATTTTTATAATCTTTTTTTAAAATTTATTTGAGTTTAAAAAACAAGTATCAATTATTCATTATTCACTAAACGTGAAAAATTAATGTTGTGTGTAGGTACTTAGTATTGTGGACTAAAGTACTTTCAACATTTATTCATTTGATTAAAAACTTTATTTTCACTAGTAAATAATATGCTAAATAATTGACCTATATTTTATTAATTATTATAAATTTAATTTCAGAATATTTATGATTTATTGTTGTCCCTTTTATATTATTTAAATATCTGTGATGCTGAAATTTAATGATTAAAAAATAATATAAGAATTTCAAATACCTAATATTAAATTATATTAGTTATAATTGTGTGACATAAATATGATTTATAGGTCCTCAAAATTAAAATAGTCTGTACCCACCTATCACCATAATATACTTATCATCATTACTTAGCTTTAGATTTTGTTTTGTAACACATAAATAATTTTAAGTTATCAAATATATCAATTTTAATTCTAGCATCAGTGCAATAAATTTAATAAAATAAACAATATCTAAACCCAACCAATCTTTTATTTGTCAATTGTATACATATGAGTATATGACTTATCGTGATAAAATATATTTTATATAATCAATAAAGTTTATTTTTAATAAATTAAGTAACATATTTTAATGAAAAGATAATAGGGAGTAAAGTTATTAGTCACTCACCAATGTTCATAAACTAAAAAAAAAATACATTATTATTGAATAAATAAAATTAGTTTAATGAAATTTCCAGTGTTGTCTTTAAACAAGTAATTTTTAATTTATTTCATTAACTCACAATTTAATAATAGGTTTTGTTCATTTTGAGAAACGTTACTACGTATTTTACGGTATTGAAAAGTATGATGAAAGCTAAGTACTACCTTTTGTATAACCTTAACGTGATGCATTTTCATGCTTCAAGATCTTTTGTTTTTAGCAAGATATGGTTTCTATAAATATTTTACATACATATTTTATCTATTGTTTGTACAATTTTATTGTTGTACAATGTACATATTTAAAAAAATATATAAATATGACCGAAAGTCTATCGTAAAAAAACAATGACGATTAATAAATGTCATCAATATAAAATATACTTATTTAGTATCCATAATATGGTTTAAAAAAAAAAATAAATATTTATTTTTTTTAAATCCAACTTTAGACAAAACAATTTATTCACTTAAAGTTTACTGATTTTTTAAATGTTTAATATTACTTACAATAGGTATAATATATTATATAAACTATATAGGATATGCCTTATAAAACATAACATCATTATTCATATTTTCTATGAAAGATATTGTTCACGCGAATATTAATATTTTATATCTTGGATGTTTGGTTAAATCAATACAAAAATAAATTGTTATATTTATACCATGATATGTAAATAGATAGATCTAAATTATCTAATATAATATTAATTAATACTTGTTTATAATAGGTACTTTTATAATATATTAATATTATTATAAAGTCAGTTATTTTGTCTCTTTGTGGATTTGTCTAGTAAAATATAAAACCTAATATTTAGTAATAATTAATATAGAAAAATAACATATAAATAATTATTATATCTAAATGAAAAATACCTTGTATAGAATTTAGAGATGTAATAGAGGTAAGATATGTAGAAAATAATCTAAGTCAATAAATTTTGAGACTTACTATGATATCATGTACAATTTGTAATTATTATGGTTAATTAACAAGAAAGACAATAATTATTATAATTTATTTTATACCACATTTAGACATTTTCCAATACAAATACTTGTGTAATGTATCAATTAGAATTTTTTTTTTTTTTTAAATATGTTGCTATTAATATTTAATATACATAGAAATAATTTAATCCATTCATAAATAAAATATTCAAATGAGACAATTCTTGTTGTCAATAAAAACATAATTTTTGAGTATATAACTATGATATAGAACATTAGAAAAAAACTTAAAATATAATTTAACAAATAGGTAATTCGTTTATAAATATTATTTAAATTTTTTTTTATACTATACTTCATAGAAACATACCTTCATAGAACCTTAAGTAATTATAGGCAAATACGTTTATTGGTAACTTGGTATTTTAAGAACTGGTTTTGACATTCACACTTGATTTAGTACTAAATAAAATAAAAATATAACTTTACAAAATGTAATCCATCAAAAACTTAGACGATGACTTCAAGAATAAATTGATGTGTCTTGATGAATCAATCCTAATATTATAATGCGATACGTGTGAGGAAACACTAAATAAATGCATCAAATCTAAAAAATAAAGTGTTTTAAAATCAAATTCAATTTATCTCACTATCTTTAACTGATAACAGAATATAAGAACCAGAAGTACCAGAAATAATATAATAGTCATCGTTGAATTCAAAAAGATACAAACACGTTTTAAAAACTACAAAAAAATTCTGAATTAGAATTTTTATTGAAGTTAAAATATATTAATTAATTTTAATCGATGTGTTATGTAGTTATGTATAAAACAAAAGTTGAAATAATTTAATCTATACTTAATAATTAAATTAAAAATTTCTTCAATTCTAATTTAATAAAAAATAATGATAATAATACCTCTAAAATTCTAAAATAAAATTTATAACTAATTATTTAATAATAGTTTTGCTATGAAACATTAACTAAGCTACACAGCAAAAATGAAGAAATTAAATTCAATAAAATCCAAATCAATTATTTTCGGTTTTAATTAATCCTAATACAAACAACAACCCCTTTTCAAATGTGATAATAATATGTCAACATTTTTTTTTTTTTTTTTTTTTTTTTTTTTTTTATATCCATTATGTATTACTAAACAAACAATACACATTACTTTAAAATTAAACGCCATAATACACTTTTGTATTGACAGACATAGAACTCATGACCTATTTAACTTCTGAAACAATTTTTCTCTTTTTTTGTAATTCAATTATAGAAATAAAACGTTAATAGTAATACTTAATTGCTTACAATTAATAGTAGTATAATAATATATTTTCTTTATTTATTATAAATAAACATAATATCTTTAATTTTCAACGATATAATACAGTTAATGCCTATAATTCAACAATTATAACTAATAGTTTAAAGATAAACTTTTATACATAATATAATCAAAAAATAATAGTTAAATATGAAATTTAAATGAATGTATATAGATACATAAATAGTTAATAAATAATACTTCATAGAAAGAAGTAAATAAAAACATAAAAATAAGACAATTTACTTAAGTTTCATAAATTTGTTTTAATCGTCATTTTTGAGCTGAAAATTGAATATCAATAATATATTTTGTGAGAAAAAACTTATTAAAATGAATGTTCAAGAATATTTTTAAATAGATTAATAATGGCGTGTGTTATCACACAAGAAATTACATATTATATAATATTGTAATAAGCCGACATTATACCAAAATGATCATAGTATTATAATACATTTTCAAATATTATAAAAAATATTTAAATTTTATATCATACATTTATATTATACTAGATTCACTCATACATGGGATGTAGTAACAGAGAGAAAATAATATCAACCAAGAATATCGAATTTTTAGAATAAAGACAGCTGACGTAAGGGGTCACCTGGTGACAAAGTGACTTTTTACAGTTCAATAGCGTGGCAATAAAAAACAAGTACCATTTCCAATGTTCGATTTTTTGCATCGTTTTCTGTTTTAGTATATCAATAATATAGATTATGTTTTTGTAATTCATAGTAAAACATGATATTATTTTAAATTTTTTTGTTAAAATATAATATTGAAAAGATTATTGAAACTCGTATACATGTCCAGGGTTATTTTAATTTACAAATATCCTCAATGATATAGATACAATATGGTAAAAAAAAAAAAAAAAATTTTCTTGATAACAATTAAATATATTAATACATGATTTCTATTTTGTTAATACACAGAGTTTATAAAATAAATATGACCCATTTAACAAAGTATACATAACGAATTTGATGAGTAAGTTTATTCTTACAATCTTAAACTTAAGAATATAGAGTCAATGAAATAAATAGGCCAGTGATAAATGTTCAATGTTTCTGTACAAAATAGGGTAAATGATTGCGACCGATAATTCCTTTGAGGCTAAATGAATCTATAGAGGATTTGTAAGTATAACGCAAACTTCACATTGCATATACGCGAATTCGATTGAAATTATTAAGGTCAGGTGACTTAGATATCGGCGGGATTCTGAACACGTTTCCGTACGCGGATGAGATAGAAAGTTTCCTGTTGAATAAGGTGGTGCATGGTAGATGTGGGGTGGCAGGGTTGGGTAAAGTTCCGGTATGGAAAACATCGGCCGATCCGATAAACAGAATCTACGACTATTTACTACTTTGGTGAGCTTTATATAAATAAATATATACATATTATAAATGTTTAATCGTGAGCTAAAGCACAATTTTGTTTCTCTGCAGATACCAAAATTTTAATAAAATAAGTTTAGTGTATATAAAAAAAAACACAAGTGTATAGTGTGTTTCTCTTTTTAAATCAATAAATGTTCGTTATATATTATAACGTATAAAAATAACGAATATTGAAAAGTAATAAAAAAAATTAAATATTTTCGTGTGTATATAAAGTATCTAAATTTAAAAATAAGATAAGTAGTATAAATAAATCATGTTGCGTAAAAATTTGTTTATAATAGAAATATGATAAACAATTAATTACAGGGGTCAGAACACTCATACGGATCGTTAATATAAATATTTAAATTACCAAATTACTTTTAAACTCATATTTATTTATTATGATATTATTATTTATTGTTAATTATATTATAGTATATTTCTTTATGGATATAATATTATAATAATGCAAGTACACAGTATTTATAACAATAAATTAAAATTTTAAGACGTATTCAATTTCACTTTTTATTTTTGAAATTCTGTTTGATAATTCTTACATTTTTATTACTTAAGAAAACATTTATGCATGTGTTTAATTATATGGTATTTTGATGATTTAATAATATTTATAATTATATTTAACAGGTATTCGTGTGCAATGAGTCATACAACTCATAAGTATAAATAACAATTTTCAAAACACCTAAAGTATCTATAAATTTTTTAAATTTATATTTATATTATTTATATTTAAGTTGGTTAAGTGATAAATCATGAATTCTACATTACCATTTTGTATTTGTAGTTATTCTACTCAGTAAATATAACTTAATAGAAGGTACTCACCTAAAAAAAAAAAAAAAGTAGTTAATAAAATAATGTTTATAAACAATAGCATGTAGTAGTAAAAATATCATGTTAAAAATAAATATAAATATATATTAATATCAATAGGCTTGATTTTTTTTCAATAACTATGGTGTTATTTGTAAAATAAAATAATGTTCAACTTAGTCTTTATATCTAGTAATAATATTGTATGTTGTTAAACTGAAGAGAATATCAGAGTACTTTTTGTTTTCTATACCTTGCCATACATAATAGAGATAAAACGCATTCACGAAATATCATTGTTTTTATTTTATGTTTTTTAGTAATTTTAAAATAAAATGACCCATAAAATTATGTATAAGCAATATTTCTGAAAATATGACGAAATGATTTCTCTAAAAACAATTTTTACACAATTAAATATATCTATCAAAATCAAAACTAATTATTTTTTTTTAGGCGAATATAAAGTTAATTAATTATAAAATATTAAACTTATATGTTGTCAAACGCTTAAAAGTATTACCCACTAAAATATTTGTAATAATTAAATTGTTATATTCTACGATAGCTCAAAAATTATAAATAAAATATTTTACACGAATGTAATTGATTTATGTAACGTGTGAGTTAAGATTGTAAACAAATATTTCACTGACATTCATTAAAAATTTAATACGTAAATGAAGTTTTCCCGTAATCTAAATTATAATTATTATTTTAAGATTTAAAAGTATCAATTGATAATTATTAATACTTTGTAGGTTAGTTAGAATTTAGTCGAATGATTATTGTCGATTATACATTTTATAATTTTATTCTATATATATATTTAAAGAAATTTCATCTCACAATAAAACTTAAAAAATATACATTATTATAAAAATGTTTTTAATGTATCACTTCTTATTCTACGAATATAATTATTGGTTCTCAATAATGTACAAAATATATTTTAAAAAATATCATAGAATTTTTTTGTTTTTTTAACAATAATTTTTTCAGGAAAGTAGGTATTATGGGAAAAATATAAAATTATTTTAAGTTGCCCATACGTGATTCGAAACTAAAAAACAGAAAGAAAAGTTAGATAGAAACATCATAGTGTTTTTTATTTCACATGTTTAAATTAAATTATCTAAATTATAAGGGTGTTTGGAACGCATAGTGAGAATACATCCTGCCAGTAAATGTAACTACTCAGTAGATATACTCAACTACGTAGTTAAGTACTTATCCTGCTGCGCACTAACAAAACTTTTTAAAGACAAATACTTTTTAGATATATTACCAGATGTTTCACTAAATAAAATAATTCCAAAATTATACTCAATTGTATTAATCTACTATCGTCATCATCATTATCATCAGATTTAACTTGATAATAGTTATATTTTCTTTGATGATTAAAAAGCTTCGCTCAGCATCTATAAAAGTTATCAATTTAAGTTAATATAAAAACTTGATACGTGATTCACATATATTATATTAAGTTTGTTGTCAAAAAAAATAAATATATATATATACCATAGATAGTTTTGAACTTATAGTGTATATGTACACTTTTATGAAACTAAAAATCATATATTTAAGATAAAGATTCAAGTTATCGTTTGAACATATACTATTATTATTTGTCGCAATAAAAATAAGATGCAACTTTTTTATTTTAAACAGAGAGTGAAACAGATATTAATTTTTTTTTTTTTTTTTATGTTCTTCCTTATACTTATAGCTGATAAAACCAAATATACTGATCGAAATAAGTATATATATATATATTTTACATGTTTCATGATTATACCCACATTTTTATCAAGGTTTTCCGCTATTAAATTGCACACTCAAATATAGTTTTAATTTAATTTATCATGCTAATTTGTTGTGTTATTTGCATAGCGTTAAAAATATTACTTTATAGGTGATACAATTCATATTGTTTTAAACATTTCAACAATTAAATGTATAAGGTATGAGACAGATTAAAATGAGCTAAGTGGTTATACTAGATATACTTTATATACTTTATAAGTTTCGGTTGATTCAACCAACTTACAAATACATATATATTACTTAATCTTTATTAGTTCGTTAAAAGTTTTAAAGACATTAATCTGAGTTTATCAATAACTTAATTATAAAATTTAAAGATCAAAATCTTTGTAAAAATTAATTGTTTAATAATATAGAATTATAGAATATTGCATTTATAAAAATTTTAATAAGAAATTATAGCATAAGTACCAAAAGATTTAACTATATAGGTATTTATCTTTTGTTGTATACATCATTTCAACATATGTGTATACACAAACTTATTCAACTATAGATTTAAAGAAATAAACTAACGGTCATTATTTTTTAAGTGTATGGTATTTATTTTTATGAAGAATTAAAACGCACTACATAATATCCACAAATTTTAAATTTATGTTTTTAGTCAAATATTAAATATCTACAAAGTATCGTCATCAGAGTTACATACTAGAGTAACATTAATTTTAATAATATCTATTCAGACTGGATTGGATTGGAACAAAATATCTAAGAACTATTGTTTATTTATTTACAAATTATTCATAACTTAACTGCGTATAATTGATTTACACTGTTAAGTTATGTAAAATAATAATATAAGAATTCGTATATCATGCTACCTTGTGCCACCCATTTAATCCTAAAGTGAACTTAGTCATTTTGAAAAATTTTAATAATAAATAAAAAATCAAATACATTCATCTGTAAATTATTTTCGTTATAAATTAATAACTTTGATTTTCATCCACGAGTTTCATCAATAATATAATGAATAAAATAAACCACAAAATTTCAACTTATAAATAAAATATAAAAATAAGCTTGAAATAATGTGTTTGTATTTTCTTAAAAGTATTTGACTGCTCAAATATATCTTAAATACCTTGGAATTGAATCTATACCTGTAGTTAAACCTATTAAGTTTAAAGTTTTATTATACTATATTTTAAATAAAAACATAAAATACTTTTAAATATTAAATTACGATTAGTTTTAGTGTATAAATTTGTATAGTTTATATATATTTTAAAAACTATAGATTCTATCAATAATAATCATATTTGATTTTGTCATATTTTTTTAGCGATAATAAAAACAATCTCATTAAATTATCCCTCCTAAACGTTAAACATATACATGAAAATTAATTAACTTTTTAATGTTTTTGAACTTTTTACAACAGAAAGTGTTAAGTTTCAAAACAATATTCAGTCCTGACAAACCCGAATAAATATTTGTGATTTATGGTTTTAGAAAGAAAATTAAATTATTATATAATTACTACTTTATATTTTATCAAAATACTCAAACAAAAGTGAGCTAAATAGAATATTTTTAAAGTTTCTCACGTGATTAAAATTTGCATAGTAAAAAAAGCCGACAACAGTTGAAAAATTTGTATTTTTTGTTTTTACATATTCGCATGCAACTAATCTTAACAGCATATGAAAAGTGTAAAACTGTTTAACATACGATTATTTAGGTTTAGTTTCGTGTAATAAAATATGATGATCTACCTAATTTTGCAACTCTTTACTATATTTATAAAGAACGGTATAGTAGGTACGTATCATACATTATGTACAGTTAATAGCCCAGCTGCCAAGTCTTATTCAAATTCTAAATAAAAATATATGTATAAATATCATGTAAAACTTAGTAGTATGTATTGAATTGTTTAAGATTAAAAAACAGAGAAACCGTCAACGTAGTATTTACAAATCGTCAAAACTTATTATTTTATAAAAAAAAAAAGGAAAATATTGTACGATCGTATGAACGTGTTTAATGTTTAATTTCGCATTTTTTTTTTAAATCAAAACAGTTTTTACACTTCAAGTTGAATCAAGACCAAATGTATCACTTACATGATAAAAATATAATCTATCTTGTGTCTACATAATAGACGAAAGATCATCAGACAAAATTGATGCTGTAGCAGGATTTTTGTGAAGTATAAAATATTGTTCAATAATTGTGAATTTATGATGAGAAAAAAAATTCAAAGTTTCGCTCGTTCTGAAAAATAATACATAAAAATATAACCTTTCTACGTAAAATATTAAAATTTCATTTGTAAAATTCTTTGTTTTTTTTTAAATTCTAGTTAACTCAAGTTAATTTTTATTTTTTTAGTTGTTTTTTTTTATTGTTTTCTAATTACTTTAAATGTAAAAACTCCATTCATATGATTGAACATTTAATTCAAAATAAAAATACATTAATTCATATCAATATTATATTTATATATTTAAATATTATCATAATATATTTATTCAAAACTATTATTATCTATCAGCTATCTTATCTACTTTAAATTCCATAACTTAAAATAAAAACTAATTTTAATTAGCAAAGGTTAATTATATTAATACCAAAATTAAAATAGGTTATGTATTATTATATATAAATACGTTTCTATTCGATAAAAAAAGAAGTGATGTCTGGAGGGTTATAAATAAGAGTGTTTAAATAAAATACCGAGAATTACTGTTAAACACATACAATCAAACAAATAAAATTATATAGATATTGCTCCTCGACGTCACTCATAACATCAGCCACAGCATGGCATTAAATAAGTAGGAGTAAAAAATAATAAAGAATTATATTGTACTAAATTATTTTAATGCAACAAACACTTTTGTATTTCTGAACAAATTATAATATTACACCTGCTTACACGATAATTATAAACATTATGTTTACTAATTTCAACTTACTATACTATAAACGTGTATTTCCAATTTGTTTTTATTCATATAAAATTTCAATACAAATTTATTGTAACCGATATTGCATAATATTCTAGACAATTATTCTATACATATACACTTGCACAATGACAAATATACCGAGTAGTTTTATCTTGATTTTATTGTTAAGAATTACAAAGTTATATTTTATGCATTTTTTATGAATAAAAAAAAAATAAAAACGATGAATCAAATAAACCAATAGTATCTCACATTAAAAAAAAATAATTCTATTGAAACAATAATACTTCATTATAAAGTGTACAAATGTGTACTTGTACAGCAAACGTAATTACGAACGATGATGCGACAATCCACATTAAGTATGAAACGCACATGCGTCCTGCACATATAATCCGCAATACATGGACCAAACCAGGTCCGGTGGCAAAAATTAGTTGCGTTCTCCCTCCCTGTACTAGTACTTCGACCACTAGGACATTACAAATAAATAATATCAAACCTGAAGAACCGTATTTTATTTATGTGTTTATGACACTCGAGTAACGTTGAATCACACTCGCATCGTGCGTCGGCTGCTATATATTATATTGTGTTGTCGTGGCAACAGCGATTTTTATTTTTTTCTCATTCCATTAACAATGGTGAAATAATGTAATATTTGGCTTTACTACTACCACAGATCAGAAGGAGAGGGGGGCAGTTTAGGGAGGGTTTGGACAAGCTTCTTGTTTGTCACCATACGCATTCACTTTAATCCACCAACGCTACAGCCACCATTACCTGGAAAAAAGCAGTGTCTCGTCTACAGGTCGACGAGCGATCAGTATAGGCGACTGGATTTATTCTTAAGCCTTTGTGATTCATTATAGTAATAATATTACTAATGTATTATTTTTTCTACATTTATATCAATTTAATAATTGCTATGCTATACGTAACCTTCTCCTCCACTCTTTTACAAACATTTGTTCAATTTATCGTAGGATAATTTCACATATTAATATTTTATTGTTTTTTTACTCATGAACTCTGCTTCTTCTCTCTTTCTGAGAGTCAACCCCTAAATTAGCCTACCCTGACTTCCTTGAGTATTTTACATTTCTGTGTCTTGAAACTTAATATCCGTTGCTTAAAATATTTAAAGAATATACAAAATATTTTTATAATATTATAGATTAAACTAAAGATTTTATAATTGATAGCATGATAGCAATATTATAGCTAGTTCTCTTAAATGAACATGATCTGTGCAACGTAGTCCGCTACAGTATCAAGTAAAACGTTCAGACATTACAGTGTATTCAGGATACTCGTTCCTATCAACCGCCACTTTGGATCATAAACAATACAACTCGTTCAACTCTTCTACTTTATACGGCCACAGGAAATGAGGGGAGAGGTAACCAATTATACACGTATATGTATGAACTGCCGTCATTAACATTTCAATAAAAAAATCTGATATAAAACATTTAATTGTGCATTTGATGTCTGTGTTTTTATCCTCATTTTTCACAAATACAAATTTTGATATATTATTTACTTATTCATTTTTGTTAAAAATAATATTTAACGTTTATAACTTTACATCAGTTAAAGAATTTCACCCCTAAATCACCTGCCTAACCTACTGTTTCTAGTAATAATTTATAAAAATTATGCTCATGCAACTTATAAGCAATTTAAACTATCTAAAGATAATAAAACTATATTATTAATTCATATCAAAAACTACCATAATAAATTGTTAATTTATAAAATCATGATAATATCGGAGTATGACTCGGGCTGACCAATTGGCGATCGAACAATGATGGTGAAAAACCACAGCAGATATATATTTGTATTTATTCTTTTTTTACTACAACATGAGTTACGTATATACAATAAATATTATTTCGGGCACAAGTATGTCAGTTAATTATCGTGTAGCTCGTATCTATTCATTATAATATATGTATATTGCATATAACATTAAATAAATAATTAAATATAATGTAGCTGGAGTTGTACTGTCATTGTTATTATTGTTACATTCAGTTATTTAACGAGGAAAATTCAAATTCAAGGAAATTGAAAATATTAAACGTATTACATAGGTATTTTGATGAAATTTGAACAACATACATTCAACAATTTAACAAAATTTCTACAGCCTGCAGGCATATATAAACGATAGGATACCGCTGATACTGCGGAGAGCATAAATTATTGTAATTATTCGTTTGTGGTTCATCTAGTTATAATTCTATAGTAATATTATGTTAATTGTGTTTCTGTTTATTATATAATAAGTTATGATATAATTTATAATAAACATATAGGTATAGGGTGATTTTAAATTTTTCAATATTGTTGCGTCCCGTTTACAATGTCGATTTATGCATCAACGTAGGAATGAAATACTTTATGTACCTATTAGATGTTGAAAAGTCTTTATTTAACGTAACTCAGAATACAAAAATACAATATGTGTAAATTGTAAATACAAGATATTGGGTGAGCGGTGTTACGATCTGTCTTCAAAATATTGATAACGAGACCGTGAGTGGTGTTACGACTTGGATATCTCTAACAGTCTGCTGGGCTCTTACCCAGGTCTCCCTTATAAATGATTAGTTCACAAAGAGAAGTGACTATAGTGATAGTGACTTTCAATGAGGGCTCTCGCGTTCTGATTATTATTCTTGTCGAATCTTACACTCTCAGAGTTTCAAATTTTCTAAGAAATGAGCGACGTGTCATCATACTTAAATTGTCTAGATGCTCACACTATTTTGCCTGACCTCACATTGTCTTGTCTTGTTAAATAATCGGAATATGTATCACCACACTATAAAATATATATGTTTTAAATTAAACTAGATATTACATGGTTCGTAACAATACTAATAAGTATACTTTAAGACCATTTTCTCAAATTTCTGGTATTTGTATGTATTTTAAAAATTTTCCTGTGGCAATAAAAATTACTTTTCAATAGAAACCTTCTTTTTTATTATAAATAGTTAGTTATGAGATGACTTTTTTCAGACGTGGTATGGGATCATTTTTTAAATCTGCTCCACGCCCATATAATTATTAATGTTTGTGAGGTACTCCATGAACTGCCATAATTGTATTAATTATGCCGTAGATATTATTCACTATCGATCTACATAATAATTAACAGTATCATGAATATTTATAATATGTATATATGATGTAGCTATTGTACCTCGCTATATATATAATATAATGAAATATAATATATGAGGTATACAAATATGTAGTGAACACATAATATCCTTACTGAGCATCCCATCAACAACCCGACGAGATATAATATTATAGAGTACATATGCATTATATTGTACAACAGTAAAATCATATGATGCAAGTATCAACCGAGTTTCGGAAACGAGGGCTTTGAAATATTTTATAAATTAATCCTTCTCAAAAACGTCAATTATCACAAAGAATGTATAGTTACTAGTTACCTTATACATAAATAAAATACTTTAAAAAAATCGTCTTTTTTTAAATATATTTCAATTTACAGATACAGTTGAATTCATTTATTACGATGCCTTATATAACGATATCCCGGGTAAAACGATTCCAAACAATGTATTTAGTTGGATTTATATCTTATGTGTAGTTACTTTTTATAATCCGGGTATAACGAAGTTGGTTATAAAGATCAGATTCTCTAGGTTCCTTGAAGATCGTTATAAGTGAATTTGACTGTATATATATATATATATATATATATATACATTTTTTACTATAAAAACGTTTGATAAATATTTATATCATATCAATATGCAAATAAATGTTGAGGATAAGATTCACGTGGACTACAATTTATCTTTTAATTATGTTTAAAACATTATCTAAACTGGATATAGAATAGGTATCATAAAAAAAATATAACAATTTTGATCCAGTTGTCTAGCACTGAGGTATTAAATTTTAAAAAAATATGTGAGATAAGTGTAATTAAAAAGTAGCTTATTAAAACATGTATTAGATGTGTATAGTGCAAGCCTACTATATAATAATTTGATGGAGAAAATGTGATATTATTCATTTGGAAAATAAAATAGCTATACAACTTTCTTAATTGCTTCGTTAAACCTTATTGCATCAAATACTATTAATGTTTGTGAGTATCATTTATTTCTTGAAAATAAGAATCTTTTTATGTACATTTTTAGATTTAAAATAAAACTAGACATGAGTTTGAGTTTTATTTATTCAAGTATTGTACATGACTAAAACGTAAGAATATAGTTATTACTTACTATACTTGTATAGCGTATGAGTTGAGCTGAAAATATTTTAGTGATATACAAATAAAAACCTAAATAATAATGAGTTCCGTAACATTTAGATATTATATTAACATCTTAACCAAAAATAGGAGACAATTTTATATTTAACGTATACACATAGCTTTTTATCAATATTTAAAACTCAGTTCTTAATTCGTAAATCGCCCACCTTCACAAAACATGAAAAAATAAATAAAACGCTTGAAAAAGCAATCTCCCCGTAGCTAAAACGCATGATGTTAGTAGACAGTAGGCACCGGGAGAAGTCGTTTGACGTAATATTTCCACATCAATTTTATTCATACATAACTTAGTTTAAAATATTGCGCACACACACACACACACACACACACACATATTATATATATATTTATATTTATATATTTATAATACCAATGTATAATATATAATACATATTATATTAAACGTGACGAATCGTCTAGTCTGTTTGCTCTCAGTTTTCTTTTAATGATGAATTTAATTAAATTCTTATTGAAAAATTATTAAATATACTTAAAAACTATATTTTAAAACTCTTGACATATTTCTATTACTTAAAAAAGGTTTTGTAATAATAAAAGCATTCGATTTTAACCCCTTTTTTATTGTAATTTATAGGATATTTTTTTTAAAAATTTAACATATTTCATTCGGAATTTGAACAACTCATTTATCAGATATGATAATTTTTATAATAAAGATAAAATACAATATATATTGAACCTAATCATTATTATACTTAGATAAATTTTTCATATTATAAATATTGATATATTATGATATGTATTACTAGAATTTTCAACTTAATATAGTTCCATATCTTCTAATTCTAACAGCATAGATGTATTATCCTTAATACATAAAGTTAAATAAACTGCTCATTTGAATTTTAAATTGTATATTTCAAAATGTTCAGAAAAATGATTTGTTAAATAATTTCTGATAAAAAAGGAAGGTTTATTAGAACAGTATAAATTTATATTTGCACAAGAAATTCTTTAAGAAGTAAAAATCATACAGGTACATTTTTTTCATAGTGATCTTTATGCAAATTCAAAAATTACAAAAACCAAATTTCTACATTATTGAAGAAAAATGTGAACGATACATGCTTAGTGAATTGTTTATGTGAATAGTATATAAATGTACTTCATAGGTTCACAAGTGCTGCGGTATTTGAACTATATATTATATAATATAATAGACATTATTTCAGTGTATTTTGTGCATCCGAAAATATGTCAATAACATTAAAAAAACGTATACAAATAACACATGTCAATATTAATTTTTTATTAAATTCATAATTTTATCAATAACGGTACATTTAATACCGTTATACTATTGATTAATTGCTTGTATAATACTATTAATTATAATATTTGCCTATAACAAAATACAAAACATAACAGATCAACAATTTGTTTAATACGTTGTAAGTGAAAAAAATAAAATAAAAATTATTTATTAATATATTATTTTAATATAAATAAATAAATTATGAATGGAAATATTCAGCGTCGATAACTGAGATACTTGGAACTTCAATTTGTGGGATAACTAAGTGTTTCGTACAAAAGTTCTGCACATCAATCATTTAAGCACAACAATAGTATGTATGCTGTACACTGTACGCAGTATGCGATTCATCAAAGGTACACTGTAGCTTATTTGATATAACGATTAACGATTTCAAAACAACGCTTAGTATAATATGCATGAATATCATTCAATCATTCGAGTGGATTATATAGATATTTTATTTTCTGTAGTTTTTAAATGACATGGTCTATGCTAGTATGGTCGAATAGTTACATACATTATATCAGGGTCGTCCTCAAGGGAGGGGGGGGGTGAATGGGGTAGTCACCACCTCCATGACCTCTATTTTCTTATTTATTTTATTATAAATTGGTGTATTTTCATAGGCAGTAGGTAAACTGCGGCAAAATTTACCTTTTTCAAAAAGTCGATATGTAAACTACGGCAAAAAAAAAAAATTAAGATTATATAATCTGCCACAAAACCAATATGATACATCATACAAACTGCGACAATTTAATTAGATACCTATTGTATTATTATTTATTTATTTATTTATTTATTTATTTTTGATTATACGACTTTTTTAAATAATTTTTAATAATAATATATTTTTCAATTTTAAAAATTGGTTTTTCTTTATTTTTATGCCTAATACTCTTAAGAGATACTAATAACTGTCATAACACGTAATACCTACGTATTATACCTAATTAAACAATAAACGTGTATAAGTATATAAAATAAATTGCCGCAGTTTGTATGATGTATCCTATCGGTTTTGTCGTAGATTGTATAATCTTAATTATTTTTTTGCCGCAGTTTACATATCGACTTTTAGAAAAAGGTAAATTTTGCTGTAGTTTACCATCTCCATTTTCATATATATATATATATAGGTGATGTATGAAGTTCGCCCCCCCCCATAAAAGGGTCTAGAGACGCCACTGCATTATATAACTAATTAAATAATTTAACAATTACTATGGAATATAGTGAAACAAATCTAACTCTTATTAAAAAAAAGTTTTAAAACAATCGGCAACTAAATAATTAACAGTAAATGCGAGGAATTTTAATTTTGATAATTTAGCATTTTTAGAAAAAATATTTATTAAATAATATACATTAGAAAAGAGAAAAGAGCTGTTTGAAATCCAAAGTTTATATTGCTACAGGACACTCTTTAAATAATAAAAATAATACAATTTAAATAAATTCTTTCCAAAAAAAAAAAAAAAAAAATTAGGGTAAAAACTAAGAACTCAGTCAACTTATTTGATTGAAAATAAACTATTTTATCTTTAATGACAATGGTGTCAAAACTGTAATTTAAAACAATAATACAATATAAACTTGTGATTTCTGTGTTCGCCTTTTTATGTGTTAAAGAAAAATACAAATACGTTATCAAAACTAAATTCGTAGGTATGTTATACATATTACATAATATAACAATGAGGATGACTCAAATTTTTCATACGTCATAATGTTATGCGTGTAACATAACATACATAACTCGATTTTCCTAAGACTGTAATTTTTATCCAATTGACATAGGCACATACATTGTACTTTTTGACGTTAAGAATTATTTGGCAAGAAACTTCTCATAAACAATAATAATAGGAGTATAATGTCAAACAGACTACGCAACTGAAATAATGAGTATCTATTGTCTTCATGCATAATATAATATAGATTTAAAATTATTTTAAAACATAAATAATATATTATTAACTTTTTTTTACATTTTCATTGTTAAATAATTACATATTTTAGTTTTTGTTAATGATACAATTTAAGTACCTAGTGTATACTGTATTAAACATACCTAACTATATTCGTTTTATATATTGTATATTTTATTATATTCGCGATAACGATGATATTGAAATTTAAAATATACAATTATCGATTTATGAACGTTTTTGATTATACATAATGATTTACAAGACTTTTTTTTTTTTAAACTTTTATTTCCAAAATAATTTCGAGCATAAGTAAAATGGTTTTATTCCATTAATTTTTTCAATATAAAATAAAAACTTTAATATAACACTACATTCGAATACAAAACATACAAATAAAATATTAATTTATTATTTATATATAATGTTATAATGTTATATACACAAAACACAAATTCAAAATAAAAAAAAACTTTTATACTGTTATTTTTTGATTTCATACAAAGGTCTAAGAACATGACGTTTAAACCTTAAATAATATGTTTAAAATATAAACACTTAAATTGGTTTGTATAAATCCATTGCTATACGATTTTTAATTTGTTTATAGTTACGCTATGGTCAGTTTTAACAGCACTTCGCTTTCAATTATCTACACATCTTCTCACCGTGGTACACTAGTTAAGCACTTAAGAATATATATATTATGTTTATCAAATTTAATAACACGATGGGATCGTATATGACGCAACCGTCCACATACACCCTCTAATCTCTGCAGTAAATCATATCCATGAAAAATGAATTAGGTATCATCATATGTATATAAATTATCATTTTATTTTTATTTTTGTACTTTTTCTTAGAATTTTCGGGTGTAAATATTTTCTTCGTTTATATTTGTTTTAAATACGGATACATGATCGCACTATATATACATTATAAAATTACATAAATTAAATATTATAGGAAACTAGAATTAATTTATAAAATACAACATTTATTCATATTTGTATATTATTCTTGAACAAAAATATAGCGTCAAATTTAATGAAATTAAGTATTGTTTTTTTTTTTTTTTTGAATAGACAAATAGAAAATTTAGTTTTTATACTTTGAACATTTTTCAGCTCTCTCTATTATATCTTTTGTATAGTCACACACAATTGATGAATCTACAACTGTTGCTAGATCTAATATCTCAACTACCAAGACTTTATTAACTATCGTTTTGTAAACGATCTTTTAATAAGAGTATTGTTGTATATTTTGACGATTGTAACCGTAAATAAACAACGAATACATGTTGTATTGTGCGTCTTGTAGAAATATCCCATGTACATCGACTCATCGAACCGCTATTTATTTTTTTTTCAAATCAATTTTATTTCATTTACTAAAATCTGACATAATCACATTTTAGAGTAATACATTTTATTTATTTCATACAAAATCCAATTGTAAAAAATAACATATTTGCAAAAACAATTTAATGTTTAGATTAAAAAACCAAAAACGTTTTATTAATTTTAATTTTAAAAAGTCTACAATCTATGCATGCAAAAACTAAAATCGTAATTAAGAAATCAAAAATCCCTCTTAAACCAGTTTGACAATAGTTTAGTGTTATGGAGCGATATATATAGTTTTAGATATGACTTATGATTAGTTTAAATTACATCCATAAAAAATTGTATTTAATAAGCAGTAAAATAAAATTATTAACATACGTACATAACTTACAGGGATCAAAATTACATTCATATTATATATTATAAAAGTTTCATTCATCATTTGAGACATAATAGATTTTCGACTTTAAACTTTGAGGTAGTTGCTGATAGTAAATAATTATATACCTAATTGTCACTTTGAGAAGTCAAAATTAAAATATTCTTATTATTTTTCTTAATAGATTAGGGTAACAAAATAAAAATTTAAAAAAACGGAAATTTTTTACAAAATCAATTTTGTGTTTTAGTTTTACCTACGTAATTTAAAACAAATAATAATAAATATTTGATATTTTTAAAAAATACTAATATTTTTATTTTTTACATATATACATTAAAAGTTTAAAAATATTTTAAATTTTTATTTTATTTTCTATACATGCGGATAAAATATTTATTGCTGGATAAAAATTCATAAAAATGTAACATGAAACTCCTCTAAAGTTTTTTATTTAATTGGTAAAATAAAAAATATCGATAATTTATATGAAAGTGTTTTCATAAATATTTTAAGTTAGAAATTTGACAAAATCTCGAAAATTTATGATTTATTTTAATGATTGGATATCATATTTTTTTTACTTTTTAACTTAAAAAAATGAATACTATATTCGTTGTTAGTTTTTCCACCTAAAAGAGAAATTTTAATTTTATCCGAAAGTCATATTAAAATTCTTTAAAATGCAATATAAGATCTCACATGTCATAAGTTTTTTCTAGATTTATAAGTTAAATACAATTATTTAATAACCCTAAATATTTTATTTTTTATAAATTATTTATTTGTATTTTAACTAATAAACCCATATCAATTAATTTTTTTTTGATTTATTAAATTCATAGTTTTAATTTTTTATCATTATAGAACTTAATATTGATAATTTTTTATTTTAAATAGTGAATATATATATATCACCGATAGTCATTAGCATAAAAATACAATAGTTAAATTCACGTTTTCAAAGTATGAAAATATTAATTACTATTTATTGCTAAATAAAAATGTATAGAAGTATTTTCATATTAATTGAAAAATATATCATTTATTTTATTTATAATTATCTAAAGCCACAAATCTAAAATCCATAAATAGTTATTTCGGTAATTCGATGAAAATATTATTTTAGTTATTTGGACATACGATCACCGTTCCGGTAAAATTGCCACCTAACAGTTTCGACATATTATTATTATAATATTAAATATATTATCGCTGGTTGGTCAAGATGGGCAGGTTAACCACGTATTTAAAAATCTAAAGAACAGCATTAAAACTCTATATTTACGGAATAATAATAATACGCCCGGCAACCGTTGTTGTTTGCCGTCATAATTTAAAAATATTAAACATAATAATATAGTATATTTCATAATATTATCTTTAATCCATCGCTTCTGAGCTCTGGTTTTATAAATGACACAAATACACAATTGACATATCATAACTACATTGTGTGTATATTAAGTACCTATACACGCATATATGTACGCTAATGTACGCTATAAAAAATAATACGAATCGCGTATCCGCAATGAGTTCAAATGAGTTCAATACACATTTTGCATTTACGTTAGGATACTGAAAATTAAAAATAGATACAGTCGCCGGTTATTAGTTGACGATATTATAAAATATACTCAGAATTATAGACTCTCGATATTCTTTGTTCAGAATCATTTTTCGTGTACTATTATTTTAAATCATTGAATTCAAATTGAGTTAAATTTCGGATGAGTTAATCCATAGTCACCACTACAGTAATTAAGTAAACAAGACACCTAATCTATACACCCTACAAATAATAGCCGTTCCCTGCAATATTGCATTGCTTATTTTTTTTTTTTTTTTTTAAATTTAAAATTATAAAAATGTTTTCAAAAAACTGCAACTAAAATAACATGAATTTATATAAATATATAGAAAATAACGTTATTTTACGTTGATTACTAAATATTATTTAGTTTATGTTTGGACGTAGTTCTAAATCAAATGTTATAAAAAAAATAAAATCGTGATATTAGGAAAATGTAATGTTTAAAAAATTATATTACTATTTTAAACTCTACAAAATATTATATTATGAAATTTAAAATTATAATACTTAAAATTTAATCTGGTTTTAATATTATTGAAACGCCAATGTTATTAAATTGCTGTCTGAGATACTATTTGAGATTAAAAAAAAACGTGAATTTGTTTTTAAAAGTACTTATATTTAATTTATAGTTAAGTAAATTAATATCATACAATTACCATAATATATTTCAGTATAATTGGTTTTAAAATATTTTTAAAAATACTCCTCATTTTTTATTTTATATTTTAAAATGTAAATATTTATTCTTTTTTTTTATTTCTTTATTGTTGCATATTTCAACGGCTCCTTAACTTTTTATCATGTATATATAAATTAACTATACTTACATAGGTTTATTGCAATTTAATTTATAGATTTAAATATTAAAATAAATGTTAAATTTATTTAAACTATAATACTATAAATATGATTATTAATTAGTATTTAAAATATTTCAAAAATGTTGAGTAACTTTTTGTTTTCTTTTAATATAATACGCAACTATTGCTAAAACTACAACTTTATATTTCCTAAAATAGTTATCACTTAACTATATTTATTTCTTGATTAATATATTTTTTTTTTTAAATATGAACTCCTAAATGAGTTACTTTTTCAAGTTTTAAAATGTTCAATATACATTATATTTATTTTTTTATTATTATTATTTTAAACTTTTCCTGACATTAAATCATTGAAATTTTGGTATACAAAAATGCAATTTTTAACACTTGTATATCAGATAACATTGGTTATATTGCAAAATTACTGGGTTAAAATTGAATAGAGTACAATGATAATTTTTACTTTGTACAATTATATTACATAATAATTTCAGTTACAATTAAATTATATTTACAATAGTATGTGAAGTTCAATGAGCTAATTTAACACGTCGTAGGACTATCACGTTGGAGTCTGCGTCTGTTAGAACAAACATTCAGCCCGAAGTGTTTTGAACCTCTTGCTTTGTGTAAATGACTGAAGAAACTTACCAATAGAACCTTGATGTAGTTTTTGATTATTAGTATTTTGAAGATTATGTGCAGTGCATCGTTTCGAACAAACCATAAAGCATTTAAAGACTTTGGATTATAGCACTTTTATTTTATTTATGTGAATTATAGCACGTTGACCCCATACCAGGACAGCATATATTATTAGAAGACAAATAATTTATTTATGTAACAATAAAGGGATACTTCCAGCTCAAGGAAGTTTGACGAATGGATAAAATATTTTTAAACGTTGGTATTTTTGATATAATTTGGAAAGTAGGTGAAGATTTCAGATGAATTTTTATTCGATATTACTCAAAGATATTTAATATTATGTGAATATGCGATATTAAATCTGTTAAGCTTTAGAGTATTATAGTTTTTGGGTCTGCATTTATTGAAAAGAATTGCTGTGCTTTTCAATGGATTTAGGACAATTTTCCATCTTTGCATCCATTTTTAGATTTCGTCAAAATAATTACGACACTATCGTCTGCATATAGAGCTATTTCTAAGTTTATTGTTATGAGGAAGTCAGATATGTATAATTATTTGAAAATTAATGAAGATAATCCAAATTCTTGTGGTACACCTACATTAGTTTATTTGATATCTGAGTTAGTGACATCTATTAAACGGTGAAGCTTAGAAAATTTAGAAAAATCTAATGATGTTAAAGATAATTGTAGATGTGTAAGGCATTTTAATTTATAAATCAGTCCATCATACAAAACCATGTCGAACGCTTGAGAAATATTTAGAAAAGCCAAGGTGAGTTGCTATTTTTTGAACACATTAATTATGTGTTCTGTAATTGAAAATTGTATTGAGTCGACGAATGATTTGGTTTAAAATAAAACTAACAGGTCATGTAGATTTTGAGATTTCATAGATACAATATTGTTTCAGACGTTAATAACTTTAAATTAGACGTTTAAATGACTAGTAATTTTGAAGAGGAAAAGTGTTTCTAATATTTTTAAAACAAATGATAATAACCTGATGGACATGTATTAATTTGGATCAGTATTATCATAGCCAGGTTTTTTATCATTATTATTGTGTATTTTTTTCTAATCCTTTGAAAAATAGCTCAATTTTAATGAAACATTATATAAAACTGTCATAAATACAAATTCATTTTTGGCAGTTTCTTTATTGTAGAATTAGCGATTAGGTCACATCCGGATTAAACGGTAAGACAGTTTTTTATTATTTCTGAATTTTCTGATATTTTTGATGGATTTTTGTACGAATATATATATTTATATATTAGATATTATTTCTAATTCACTTATTAGTCTGGAACGCCAAGTTGTTAGTTGCGTTATCATTTAGGGCGTTAAGAGTGAAGGTATTTTCTTAGGTGATAACAAACAAATTACATTTTTCATGAACATTATTTATAAAATTATTTCCGGACTTAAATGGAAGAATTGTTTTTGCTGTTGAGTTCAATTAATCTTTTGGTTGCTAACCAACGATTATAATCTGCAGGGTATATCGGAGATTAATATTTTTGATTTGAGTTCATTCTCAGTTCTTCAAGTAGTATTTTGACTTTTTTTAATAAAAAAATGTAGTTTCTCTTGATCTTTTGTGAAGTTTCTATTGTTTTCTTATGTTATTTTTGTTCTTTATTAATTTTTGAACTGATGTAGTGGTTTTAGATTTGAAGTTATTATCAAGTGTGTATTTTGAGGCCATTGTACACAATTCTGCAGCTTTGGAGATTGTTTTCGAAGGTAAGATATTGTCTCATCGACTTTAATGTATTGGAAATATTTTTGGGCATTTTCATATTATCTGATATATATATCGCTTGAATTTGTTGCTCTCTGGTTGTCCGTTTAAAAAGTTTTGAGTTGATTCTAGTGCGTTAATAATACGTCTATTGTTATTCTAACTGATAAATTATCTGAATTTAATTCGAATAAAGATTCCTGATTAATTATTAAAAAAAGTTGATTTTAGTAAAACAACGGCTAAAATAAGAGTATCTGCACTTTTATTCGGATCATTTAGGTAGTAAGTAGGCCTATCTGGTCCATTAAGGTTTGTTGTCTTATTTCCAGATTACGTGTTTTTAATATATAGGTAACCTTTAATAATAATCTTATTGCAGTTGTTTAAGATTTAATTTAAGTCGTTTATGTACATATTATAATTAGGATATTGGTATGCTATAATAGTATTTATATTATTAATTGATACTATTGTTTTAACAACTGTCAATGATTGCAGTGGTGGGATAAATGCTTGTTGATTTTTTTATTTTGATGCAGACTAAAGGCCTAACGGCTAGTTGATCGTTACAACAGATTGAATATTTATTAAATTTAATCAATTCATTTGCACATAAGTGAGTCTCGCTTACACAAGCTATCATCACATTTTGATGGGATAGAAATACGCCAAAAATGTTGCAATTTTATTAAATAGTATTTACATTCAAATTAATGACGACGAGATCACTAAAATCATTTAAATTAATTGACATTAAAATTATTTAATAAATCATAAAGATTAGTAATCATTATTATCAATAATTTCAAAGATAAGAAATGGGAAAAAGGCATTAATGATTTTATGAATGCGTTAGTAATATTATTTATGTTATTTATTTGTTCTTCTAACGGTGCTCCATTTTTACTATTTTTTTTTTTTTTGCTTTTCCACATAAGATTTGCTTAACGAGCTTTTTATTCGAAAACTAATGATGGTTAAGTGTAATGCCCTTGAGATTTGGAAAAATCTTGTAAATATGTAGGCGTATTTTCATGAAATTTGACTTTGTTGTGATATTTAGTTTGTTAATAATTGTTGTAACCTTTATAGTATGCTGGGTGATTTTTTTATGCAATTTAAAATTTAAACAGGTAGGTGAACTATTTTTATACTTGGTGTATAAGGATTAATAGTATAGTTTTAGAAATTGTACGTACCTAGATGGTATTTTACAAAAAATTTTAGTATGATTGAAACGTTGACAATTTTGACATTGAGAAATAGAATTATCATTTTTCCAATTTTCTTCCATTATCACACAATGAAGAAGACGATCGAGTACGAAATGATTTATCCAGGATAGCAATGACAATTGGAATTGAAGATTTATGACGGTTATGACGTAGGCAAGTTACAAAAGTGAGATTGAATTTTAATTCAAAAGGTGCTTCGTAAATTTTTACTTCAGTCATTGAGATTGGTAGGTTTCTTATTATTACAGAGCATTTTCTATCTTCCAGGAGCTGATACGAATGGTATTTAATATTGATTTTGAAAAGATATTTATAACAGTACGATAGTCGTCTACGATTGATTAATTTGCTTTTAAATTTTTTATGATGGACGTTGACATTTTTAATTATTATTAACGATATTTTATTTATATTATAATATAAAATTACTGGAATCCCTTTTATAATGTTTATATCACTAATATTTAATTTTAAATAGAATATTATATATTATGGGTAGATCTACACTATTAAAAAAAAAAAAAACTGAAGTATTACATTTCTTTAAAAATATCTTAGTTTTAACTAGAAATATATCTTGAAAAGCATTTCAGGGACTCCATTGTTTTTTTCTCTTGTATCCTATATTTAAAGTTGAGTATGCATTATTAAAATACAAAAATAAAACAATAAAAATAATAGCATATAATATCTTGTATCGATGATGTTTTCTTCCAACTATTTATATAATTTTAGCAATAGTAAATTAAATGATAATTTTGCGAATTACTGTTTGAGGCTTTTACTATTTACATACCATACAGTATAACTATTGAACTGGGTTAAATTAATTTTATACTGTTTTGGTATGTGTGGTTGTATGTTGGTGGAGGTAGTAGTAGGGACAGTGAAACTCGGGAAACGACAGTGTTATTTATGACAAAAATGAAATAACATTCTGAGAAAAAAATAACACCAAAAGTCGCGACAATAATAATGAGATATTAACGTACAAGAAACTTTTATCGGACTTCTCGGGTTGTATAAATTCTTAAAAGTATATTATATATTAACTAAAAGTTTTATTGTTATTGAAACTATAATAGGTACAATATTGAGTTGCCTAAAATAAACTATTTTTTTCTACTTAAAGCCCAGAGGCTAGGTCGTTTACCATAAACTTTTATAATAATATGCAATTTTTAAAACGGAACCATGTTATTAATTAAAAATTATCTAGGTTTAATAATATACTTTAAAAAAATTATTAATTATAAGAACATGTTTTATATTATAAACTTAATGATACCAGTTAATATGTCTCTAATATGTAATGATTATTACGTGACCTGTAAATTTTATATGATTTCTATTGTGTATTATTCATGATAGACTGTCTTATGTATAACTAAATTTTTAAATATTAGTATTATTCATTTTAATTAAAATAAGTTCTGTGCGTAATATTTATTTTACTCATACCTGCCTTTCTATGGAATAAATTAAAAAATCTATAATATACCACTAATTATACTGTTTCCATTTTTAAATGAACCTATATCTCGTATACCTCATAACATTTGTAATGTACATAGAACAAAGTTATCGTTATAATAATAAATTTAACAATTTTACTTAGTCTACACATGTTAAATTGATGATACAATTATCAACAAATCAATGTATTAATTAAGTGTATTAATTGTAAGAATTAATCTAAAATATATTGGTTATAGTCTACAATGTTAATATACTATATTATGATATGAATAGTAATTATATTTAAGAGTAGGAATTTAAAAAAAAATTCCCTATGTATTATAGTTAAAAATCAATCATAATTAATTTGTATTATAATTTTCAGAGCATTTAAAAGAATTTATAAATTATATGTAAATATACGAATTATCCAATGTAAACGTTTTATTGGTGAAAAATAATACACTTTTATATTAGATTGAATTTGAACCTTACTTGTCTATAAATAAAAAATATTTATAAGAAAGATTAAAAAAATTAAAATTACCTACAAATTTTAATAAAAAACTAGTTTTATATTTATTTAGAACAATATTAAATTTAATCTAAAATACATTTTTAATTAAGTATAAAATTTCTAATTTAAAAAAATGTATAAAATAAGATTATTTATGAAATTAAAAAAAAAAAAAGAAAAGAAAAGAAAGAAAAACAATAATAATAGTTAATGATTTATCAACCTTTTCACTATAATTAATTTAATGTAAGTATTAAATCGTATATTATCATACCTTGGCAATTGGCTATAGCGATTATCCAAAAGCACAAAGTGCTCAACTGTATAAATCCACCAGTCACTGTACACATGTCGTATGATCCTTATTTATTATTATTTTATTTTAAGTCCGGACGTTTGACGTTCAACAGAAATTTCATCATGCCGAAATAATAATAACAATATATTATGATGATGGTAAACGATTACATTACTGATCAATTTGTTTAAATTTAAACCAAACTAAACATAAAAAAAAAAAAAAAATTGCAAATAAGTACGGAATATTAATTATTATTATTTTTTTCAGCAATAACACGCATCCCGCACTGACAATACGATCGAAATAATATTTTTATTTTATTTTCAAATTATTAATTTTTTTTTATTATTTTTTTTTTTACCCCGCAGCGAACGGAAAATCGCAACCGCAACGGCGGCCGTTACACACTCTACGGAGATTTGTGATTCACTAGCTGGCTATGCCGGTCTCCGTGTTTGACGCCACCCGAACGTGGGATAGTTTCTCGATTCTGCGCTCCGGTTCGCGACCTCCGAACGCTAAAAACAACACTTAAATATTCCACCGTGGTCACCACTAAACATACGATATAGATATAAATGTAATGCAATAATAACAATTTGTTAAATTTAAATGCCCGGTGCATGTAATTGTTCAATTAATAATACACTTATGCGACACAATATTATATCTATACTATATCGGTTGATTTTTTAAATAGCCAATATTTATAGAAAATAATTAAATTAATTAGATATACCTCTGTTGAATTGTTTGTTATAAAGACGTCTGTAAATAGTAGCCGGTTGGCTCAACTTATTTTTTAAGAAATGTGTAATCTGTGTTCTGAAGCACAATAAGAATACATGGTCGATAATTTAATTAAACGGCAGTGAAACTATTATCTGATAGAAGAAGCCATTCATGGTGACGCTTGAACTATCTTTTACGAATCATATAATTTATTACTGTTGTACAGTAATTAATAAGCACAACGTTTCATAGACATGTGTAAGTTTCTAACGTACATAGGTTTTAAATTAATAATAAATCAGACTAACTATAATAATTATAATTCATGTTATATTATATTATTTATATTGTTTTCTATAAATTTAATCCGTATTTAATCTAACAATATGAGTTTAATACAAAAAACAAATAAAATGTTTAGTATTTAAACGTATTTATGGAAATACCAATTGTCATTTGGTACAAATAAAAAATATCCAAAAACTATTAAAATGAATATTATAAAAACAATATTTCTAGATACTTATAATATTTTAAATGCTTTAATTTACACTAAAAACTCGCAAGGTGTAATATTTATATTTATGTTCTAAAAATTAATTCAGTTCCATAAAAATGATAAAAAATGTCTAAAAAAGGAGGAATAATTTAAAAGAAATACAATAAAATATAAAATAAAAGTATTACCTTTAAGTAGTTAAATAAGTATAGCTACCTAAGTAGCTTTAGTGTACTTAAACTGAATTTTCGACTTAAACCACTCAAAAAAATAATGCACTATGCGTTGATATCCATGCTCTATTATTTAAATTTAATATTATAATGTAATCTGATTAGGACCAAAATCGTATCCTAAATATTTTAAACCTGTTCTCTGTATAATAATTTTCAAACAAGTTATTTCATTCATAAGAAATATTTACTAATAAAATGATTTCAAATTATTATTAGTTCATGGTTACCACTATCATTACACGTTTTACTTAAAGTAACTAGGCAGTTACTTTCATTTATAAGGGTAAACACTGTGTTCAATTATTATAACATTGGAAGATACTTACAACGATACTGAATATAAAACTTACAGCATATTACATTATTTTATAGAACATTTTTGTAAAAAATACCTTTAAAGAGTATTTGAAATATTTGAAAGAAAGTCTATGCAACTACACGTCACATAACCTTTGTAGGTATTTAAATATGAGTATAAATACATGTAAAGGTAGTTTCTAATTTTAAATACTTTGGTATGGATAGCTTCTAATTGAATTATTCAAAAGTATTCAAAGTCTAACGTTAAAAAATAACTATTTCTCGTATAAATATGACGTGATTGTTGAAATATTGCTTACTTGCACATTGAAACTAAGGGTTTTTATTTTTATCAGTTGTTTTATCTATATCATAATTTATGATATAGTTGAACATTTTTTTTTTTTTTTTTGTTTAAAGATTATTTTATTGTTAACTACATAAATGTAATAATGTATTATTGTTTGCCAGTAAAATGTTTTGAATTATAAAACCTCACCTGCTTTATATTCATAAATAATCCATACACAGAGTGATCCATATAATTTACTCCAGGTCTTCTAACTAGGTATACCGAGTGGTTTATTTATAACTATTTTTTGGGGGGAGGGGTTGACAAGGGCTGATATAGGAATTTTTCATGGGGGGAGTGGATGCATAGAAAGGAAAAAAAAGGTTATCAAATAAAAAAAACATAGAAAAGGTGATTAGATAAAAAAAGAATAGAAAGAGCAAAATTTCTTTAGTCGGCAATTTCAAAGACTACATCCCCCCACAATTTTTTCTGAAATCGCCCCTGTATTATATATACTTTTTTTGAAGAGTGGGCCCACTCCCCGTAAATACGCCACTGCGTATAACTATACTTTATTTATACACTGTTTAATGTATTCTAATACATAAGTGTTTCCATTTGAAAATTAAAAATTAAAATTACCAATGATTTGCAGAAACAAATTTTAAAATTTCAAATCTTATGCTAAAAACAAATTAGAGTAAAAATTCAATATTTTTGGGAATATTGTATAAATTGTTTATTTTTTGCCATATTTGAGGTTTTTTTATAACTTAGAATTTATATTTTTTTGCCAACACAACATGGGGAGTTATTTAAATGATAGTTGGTATTATGTTATCAATTTATAACCACAAAGAAGGTATTTCATAAACAATTTATAGCAGGCATCACATAGGAATTTTTTTGTTATTATTTTTCATTAATTCTACAATGGCGATAGATGATAACACGTAGTTTATATTATAAAACTGTAGGTTATTATTATTTTCTGAATTCAGGAACACCAAAATCATAAATTTGGCACTATTCGAGATTTTTCGTGTCAACCACGATTAGTACTTTTTTTCTTCAAATACACACTGTTGTTTTCAACTATGCTCATGTTATTTATTATAGATTGTATATCTCATATCATAATCAACTACTGTTAGTATAATCAAATAAATAAATAAGTTATATGCGTGTCATGGTGTGACAACCGGAACTGCAGGTATCTACCTCGAGCTCATACGAATAATAATAAACATTATACGCGGTACTGCAATAGCTATATTAGTTGGACAAGCGATACGCGCCATTATCAGTTATCGTCAATGCGCAGCACTGTTTCATAAGTCAACGTTAAATTTTGAATCATTATTTACATATACTTGCATAGCGTTCTGAATAGCGAGTATTTACCATACTGTATCACGGAAGAGTCGTAAATATAGCTTGATGGTATCCATTTCGGACCATACATTGTTTTTGTCGACTATTTTTTATTCATGTAGTCATAAATAACAGCTTAGTATGATTTTTAGTCGGTATATATGCTTTAATGTTGGTGAAAAATATTATTTTTTTATTTTCTAATATATTTACTTATACTTACACTTAATATATTATTTAGGTATGTTTTGATAATAACTGTACTTCAAACAATGTTTGAAAGTTCCCAACCAGCTTATAGTTCAGGTCTTATTGGAGCTACATATTATAATAGTTACAAGATACCCAAATATTTTTAGATATAATCCTGATTTTTTTCCGTTATACAACGATGCATTATAATAAATAAGTGTCGAGTAGTACCAACTGTGTATTTGTTAGCTTTAACATTAAATCGAATCGTTATTAAAATTATAGCCAAAAAAATTATATGTGTTTGAACTTTGAGCTTTTAAGTATTTTCAATTGAGTTATGATCATTTTATATTATAATATTTACATACTCATAGGCTCATAACTCAATCAATTATTCGCTCTAGTATTATAATATTATCATCTCCATTTCGCATGACACTCATTGATTACCTATATTACATTATTTATCTGTGATATATACATTTGACGTTCATGAGTACCTATTGAGTATATGTCTATGTGTGTATATTATATTTATAGATAATCATATTAATAATTATGAATAATTAATTATTAAAAAAATATTCTATTCAGTAAAAATCCATTGACTTAAACTAAATAGCAACAGTCAAATTTTAAAATACTCTTATATCTCTTATGTAGTTTTTATTTTTTTTAATACTTGACAACAAAATAATTAGCTACCATATATATGTTAATTAGTATAAAAAAATATATATTTATAACGGTCGGAAATAACTAAATTAATGATTAGTTATAGTAACTATTGAAATAATATAAATAATTAGAATATTAATTATTTTATTATATATCATTAACATACGGCATACACCAATTAGTTGAATATGAAATAATTTATTGTTTTTTTTAGTTTAGTATAAAAAGTATATGATTATTGATAATAATTATGTAAAACAATTAAATTTATAAATAGATAAATATTTGATTTTCAGTATTGAGAAGGTTTAATACGATTCTATATAGTTAGGTTGTAGGTACCTTTCCTGGTGAAACTTGTTTATCTCTTTGATGCATGAACTGCAAGATGAGTGATAAAATAATGCTTTATAATACAATAATTTTACAATAATAGTTCTAATTCGTAACAAGTCACTGATAATTTATAATTAACGTTATCTGAGATTTTAAACAATTAATTTTGATTATTGATATTGTTGTTCCATTGGCTAGATGTAATCCATGTATACTTTTAAGTCAAAATATTTACACATAATTACAATGAACTAACGAGTAATATATTTTTATAATTCCCATCTTAAATTTTATAAAATAAACTGAAAATAAATCATCGTATTAAATTATTAAAATAAATAAATTACTGATTATGTGAATAACTTATCTAAATATACATATACATATTTATATTTAAAATGATAAATTATTAGATTTTTATTGTTAAATAACTATTTTTAATATAAAGTTTATGTAAAATATCATGTTTAGATAAAATTTATTCTACTATTTAACTCTTTTGTTAACTAATTACTTACATTTTATTTAATATTGTATATGGATGTAAAAGTCTTAAAAAAAATCCGGATACTCATTTAAAAACGTTGTTACTAATTTAAAGATAATTAGTAGTTACTATAAAAACAAGCTCATTTAGTACATTTTACAAGAATTTCAAGTTATCGTTGTTAAAATTCAAAGCCAATAAAAAAAAAAAAAAAAAAAAATGTAAAAATAAATAAAATGGAAAGAGATGAAGGGTATATTTAAACGTTTATTTCTGGAAATTTTCTATTTAGGGTCTTTCATAGTACCATTTTCCACGAAATTCGTTCAGTGGGTACGTCGTATAAATTAAAACGTTAAAAGTGAATAATGGTGCGCTTGTGTGATTGGATTGCACAATAACTAGAATAAATTATCCTAAGGGAATTGAATATATTTATCCTTTGGTGTTCAATAATAGTTCATCTCTTAAAAAAAAATTTTGAAAAAATATAAACGTAATCAGTCAATTATCAGAGTTAAATATTTTACTTAAATTTAATATTATACTAACAAAAGCAATATTAGCAATATTTGACCAATAATATATCTGTAGTTTAAAATCCGTATAAAGCTTTTTATAACAATTTATTTAATGTTATGATAAACTGTTATTTTCAAATAAATCATAGATTAATAGATCATTAAATGAGTTTAATATTCACACAATTAAAAAAAAAAAATAAATAACACTTTAACATGAATTTTCTTCCAGCCATTGAACTTTGTAGTTAATTTAAATCTAAATTTACTCGACTTTATCCAGCAAAATATTTTTACAAATAAGAATATAATCTCAAGCCCGGAGGTCTAATACTAATATTATACTACAGCGATGTTGATATTTATTAGTCTTTTATTGTGTTTATTTTTATTTTCAAATGTATATTTTAAACAATTTAATCAATAATATTGTTTTTTTTTTTTTTATTTATGTAAAAGAAAACTTAAAATATATTAGTAATATAACATTTAAAATAAATTAATTTCCTAATATTGTTAGTTTTTTTTTTTTTTTTTTAAATAGTTAGGAGTGAAAACATAATTTATTTTTGTATGAATTATATCTTATAAACTATAAATATATTCAGAATATGTCATTATTTTATTGTTGTCTAATCAATAAATCCAACGGGATATTATTTTTTTTGAGTTCTTAACAGATGCTATTAAACTGGATGAGAAATTCAGAATTTATATATTATGTCATTAAATTACGACTATACTGCCACGGTTGATAACATAATTGAAATTATCCGTCGTCGACGGCAGTAATCAGAAAAGTCATTCTTTTATTTTTAAGTTGATGTTAACATTAAAATTGTCAGTTATTTATAGCCAACATTATTTTATATCTTGTCTGAAATTGTTAGGTACATACGTGAAAAAAAAATAACCTATTTAAAACTTCTAAGTTAAATCATAGTAATATGATTTAAATTAAATTATGATTTATTTTCTATCACTTATATATTTATTTTTTTTTTTTTTACTATGCAATAAACAAAGAGTGTTTTTATTTCTTAACAATCACTAAATATTAAACGATTATGCAATATTATAATATTTTAGAATATTTACTTTGTTGGTTTAATACGTATGGCCAACTATTGAAACAATGATTCCTGATTATTTTACTAAACATTTTAAAATATAAGTGTAGTGTGACTTTTTAATTTTTTTTAAGAATTATGTTTACTCATTAGATTAAATCATGAAATACTTATTAAGTTAATACCCTAATTAATTTTACTTTTGTACAACATTAATATTTAATAATAAAACACATAAGATATATAACATATATTTTCAATAAAACTATAATATCGATCATTAAATAATAATAGTAATCACTAACTCAACTATACATTAAAAAATGTGATCAAAATATTTCATTTTTACGGAAGTAATTTTAAAAAAAATATTAAAAAATATCAAACTAGACTATTTAAAAATGGAGACAAAAATATCTAATTGTATACAACTTCTATCCTCCCACCTAATCTGTTCACGTTTACTACCACAGAAGTCAAAAACATAACTCAATACTGGAATGACTAAAGTCATAAAAACCAGAATATTTGGTTACTTATTTTAAAACCCCTTCAATCTTATTTACCTATCTTACCATTTATTTTGATTAAAACAATTTTATATTACTTAGAAATTTTTTAAATCTCATATTAGAATTAAATTCCACAACGTTTATACAATTATACAATGATAATGTGCATCTAAAATATACAAGCAAAGTGTTATATGCTAAATACAATTATTTAAAATGTCGGAATCAATTTCTGAACTTGTTATTTTACCCTTTAGATAAATAGTAAATAACAAATGCGATATTATACATTATTTTAAATAAAACAAAATATATTATGCTTATATTGTTAATTTGTTCCAAATATGTCTCCAATTTGGAATGAAAAATTAAAATACAACCACGTAATATATATTAGTATTCACGGTGTAAGAAATATATTTGTTCTATTATATTATATAGGACAAAATTTATATTTAAATAATCTAGATTCATTTAAATTGTAGAAATATTTATAACAATTTGTGTAAAAAATGAGTTAGGGTAAAGTAAAATTAATTATCTTATTAATAAAATAACGAATATATGATCAATAATTAAAATGCAATATTATTATTAAATTTATATTTTTATAGAATGTTATTTTTCATTTTATTCAAAAATTCGAAAAAAATTATTATATGAGTTTAATTTTTTAAATAACTCCAAAAAGTTTTATAAGAATAAATCCATAATTATAGTTTAATAGATATAATAATAAGTATAAAATATTTTTTGAATATTTTTTGAATTTGAAAACCAATGATCATGGAATGAATAATCACTATAAACGTTGATCATTGTTTTTTTATACTATATATATATATCATGTTAATTATACTTATCAGAACATAAGCTTTATTAGTTTTAAATATTATTTTTATAGTTCTAGTTGTATTTTATTCCATATTCAACCTAAACAATAAAAATGTTTATCTAAAGACGTAAGTGCAACAATATATTATTTTGATAGGTGTACCTTTATTTGGATGGATCCCATCGGGAGGACATAAATTTTGCAGAGTCTACTTCAGGAAGTAACCATGTAGCGATTTTTGTTCAAACCACTATAGCTGGCAGCAAATTCAGCAGCTTTAATAGTGCTCTGTAGTATATTGTTAAACGTCTCTTGTACACGCCATGTACTATGCTTCGTAATTTTAAAATGATTCATAAAGACATTAAATGTTTTAGATCAAAATATTTTATTTATAAACAATGAAGTGATTGAAATTCTCTACATAACTTACCAATTCAACTTAAAAAATGTATTTCATCAATTAATAGTTTTAACAAAAAGATACTTATAAGTAAAAATTGCTAAGGTCATAACATTTGTTCAAAAATATCTTAACATTTATAGATACAGTAAAATATAATCTTAATCTCTGATATAATCTAAAAATTCAAAAATATTAATTAATAGAATGTGACATGTATATTTTTACAGCTAATTTTAAGTGTGCAATTTATCTAAAAAAATCTTTAACTATGCTTCTAAAATCTAAATGATTTCTTATTAATTTGTTCTCAATATTTGAATTTTAACTTGATATTCTACTTACGATGTAGATAACCATACATACATTATGTACGATATTATTATTATAGTATTTTAAATTAAAATTATATTAAAATAATAATTTGAGTATAGTGTCCAATAAGATATTCTTAAGTAATTGGAATGTATTAATTGTGTGCAATTTTAATATTTTATGCGTTACAACTCATAATAAATTATATTATCCATTGTTGTTTTAATGAAGTAATTTGTAATCAATCATCATTTGATTAGGTATGTTGAATTTTGTATTCTACATAGCAAAATAATATAGGTGCATTATAATTTAATGTACTTCATAATAACATATTACGGAGATGAAAAATGATATTTTTGGTGGAAAAGTAAAGGTGATAGAGTGTATGATTTAAAAAAAAAGGTGTGCTATATTATTATGTCAAGTGAATTGTATCTTAGCAGTTATTATTGTTACTTGGATAAACATGAAATTTTCTTTGTGTATATGATTCATCTTAGTGAATTTACTGTGCATTATAATATTAAGAGTATTATGCATACAATCAAAAATAAATTTTATTTGACATATATGAGTTGAAGTGCCCGAAGTTCCTCCTACGTCTACAAGTTACAGTATGTCTGTATATTATTTATTATTTCTTATAATAATTGTATTAAAAAATTGTGCACATTGAAAAATTTCTTTCAATAAAAATGAAAAAAAATTAGTCTATATTTATTATTACTACAATAGTATTTTATTGTAAAAAATATAGTATAACGGGCTGTTAGTATAGTAAGTACATTTTTGTAAGTTTAATTAAAATAAAAGTAATAATACTCGAGGCTGATGCTTTTCAGTTTAATATAATTAAATCTATCACCAATTTTAAACTAAAATGGTGTTCTGTCAAAAAATTCTAAAAATACTATATTACTTATTCTTCTATAATTTTATATTTTAACCGTCATTAAATAGTTTTCATAGAATTTAATGTTTATATTGAAACTTTATTAACACTACAATAAATTAGTAGGTGAACAATGTTATGGATATTTTTATCTTAGAATTTTCACATTATAAATTTGATTTATAAATTAAGAAGTATCATGATATTGTCAATAGTCTTAATTTCACCATTAATTTATTTAATCAGTACGTCTATTTGGTATAAAATATTTGATTTTCTCATTTTTTAAATTTAAATTTTTACATCTATATAGTATGAACTTTGTTTTACGACATTTTTAAAATTTAAATACTGCTTTGATAATTGCACTTAAATTAATAATTATACTATGATTTATGATATTAATATAGTTATCATATTTTTATGTATAAAGCCTAGTATTGGTATTAGATATTGAAATGTGACAAAGCCTGAATGAATTTTGAGTTGAATATGGTCTTATTTATATTTTCAATAAACCATTGAATGATGGATTTCTAAGATGACAGCGTGGAAATAATAAATTGATAAATTATTAAGGTGGCATTTCGTAACAAATCCAACAGCTATTACAGGGGTAATTTTCGATTCTCGTAATTATTATGGTTTCCATTATTATTGTCTATACAGAGATACGACCATCGACTATTTTTTAATTAATGTTCTTAAAAATATAAATTGTGTAAAGAAAAATGAAAAATATAAGAATATAAGATTATAGACACACAAACATCTCACATAATATTTTGGAAATTATCATTATCCTTTAAATAAACCAGGGAGGTTACTTTATTGTATAATAGATTTTGAATGTAACTTCTCATTGAGTAGATAACGTTACTGGATGTGTTACATTTTAATTAAATCATTGTATAATATGAAAAATGATTTTTGACGGTAGGTTTAATGTTTCTGAGAATATTTTATAATACTTATTTTTATTATTTATAATTAATTATATAATATTATATTTTCTATAGAATAACAATATATCATATATAATAAAATACTATTAAAATTGTTTTATGAAGAATAGTTGTTCATTTTTGAATAACATAAAAAAACCAGTGTTAAGTAAATTTAATATTGCTGTATTTAGGCAATTTTATATTTTAGTTTTTCCCGGTTTTTTTTTTTCCAAGAGCATTGTATATTTGCATATTCGTACTTTTTACACACTCGAAATACCAACGAGATCTAATTTAATATCAGAAATCACTTTCAAAATTATAATTAAATCATTCTTATCATTCTTAATGTTCAAAATGGATAACAAACACAAGCAACAAAATAAATTATTGTAAAACCAATGCATTCATCACTTCGCCCAGAATCGCTGCCCTCTAAGTGTACTTTATACAGTTTAAACTAAGTTTTTATTATTTAGGATCATTTTCAAGAGATGTGAGTATAATATAATTATGAGAGGCGTGGTAAGGCAATTTCTATATTATTAATCTGCTGCGAAAATCTGGGTCATCAGGGTGAAGAATAGGAAATTCGAGGGAAACCTATTCCAACGTATATGGTGTATATAATAATATATGTAGATGTATATACATTTAATATACAGATATCTGAATGATGAGATGAATAAATAAAAGGTCGTCGTCGAAATGCATTTTGAATACCCACTATCCATGCTTTGTAAGACCACTGGTGTATACGTGGTGGTGGTGCACATCTATGTATACACATGTTACAACTGTTTTTAGTTTTAGAACCGCGCAGGTATGCGTATATTATATGTATATAACTTGTATACGAAATCGAGCAGTCCGTATATTCCCTCGAATAGAACGGAATAAAAATAAAACATTTAAGTTTTATATCCCCGGATATATTCAGGTAAAAAAAATCCGGTTAAACACGACCGAGAAAATTCAATTTTCAACACTATATGTATTTGTATACGCATATCGCCGCGGACGGGAAAGACTATTATATGATCAAGCGAGGAGGGCGAAGGAAAACAAGTGAAGTGGCGCGGGTGTGGGCCAATGTAGCGGGTTGGATTGTGGTGTTGAAATAAAAGTTACCCCGGTGGTTAGTTATTTATGTGTTTATTTCGTTTCTGCACAGATCAGCGGTGGTGCAGATAGTGCAACGCGCAGCAGAAAAATAATAAAAACACAAAACCCATACGATTCGGCGTTGCAGCGGCGGCAGTTATTATTGTTTACATTTTGATAATATCGGCCGTGATGTGGTATAACGTCAGGTGTATTATGTACAGTTAACGATATTGTATACGTTTTCAATGATGATACTTAATAATAGTTTACGTCGTGTTATTTTGTGTGTGGCGTACCTTAGAACACGTCATTACGATAGATAGATGTAGAATGTAGATACCGTGTTCTATTTGTATCCAGAAAGTTTCAATGACCTTACATGAGATTTGCGGTGGCACAAGCTCATTATTATGACATAGCTATGGAAAATGATTGGATATAATAATAATACTAATTACAACCAACGCATAATTGTGCACTTTAATCGGAAAACTTTTAACGCGTTGTCACCTCTCACTAATTGACGTGTAATTCAGTCGGTGGTGTATACAGTTAAAGATATATTATTGTTTCATTTAAATCTTTATACCTACGAGTTTTCATGTTATTATTATTAAAAAACTATCGACCCTTATTATTGATTGCATTCCTATATTTCTATATGAATGCATATTATTCTTCATACGGTAAATTGATTCTATATAAATATATCAAATAGTAATACATTATAAATCATGATAATTTACAATATTTTATTAACATTTAAAGTCTGAAAAAGCATTGAATCAACAATTTGATTTTTTTTATGTTTAAAATTTAATTTTATATAATCATATATAAATAATGCTTTGAGAATAATTACGCCGTATAATATATACCTACAGTATAATTTGTTTTGTCAAACAACTCATAATTTTAAAATATATACACGTTTTTGAAAATATTTATTTTTTTTTTTTTTTTTTACATTATTTCCAGTTGACATAAAACAATAGATTTTAGTAATATATGAATTATAAGTGTTTAAAGTTTAACTGAACAGAGAAATAGATCAACATTTTTAGAGGTATCTCCATACTCCATACCACACTACTTCGCTCATCAACACTTAAAATACACATAACTCATAAACTACTAACTCATCCAAATTTTAATTTTTATACATCGAAATACTCTAAACAATATTTTGCTTCAAAATATGAAATAAAAATGAATATTGTGGTTTAAAAAAGAAAAAAACTTAAAAAATATAATTGTTTTATTTTGACTAAAATTTCGTGAAAAAATATTTACAAAAATGTTAATAGGTAGATTTTAAAATAATTAATCTTCTTTGGTGAAAGAATCATCCAGTATTTATATATATATATATACATATATATATATATATATATATATATGATATATACGTTAATTTAAAAGTCACTTTAATCGCTGTGGGTTATCTTAATGGCATGTTATGTCGTAGATAGATGACTCACAGTACAAATTGAGGATTTTCAAACTTTCTACACACATACACACATATACACACTATACCACGACCGGACTTGAGTATAGAGTTTTGTTTTTGGGTAATCGCAATATTTCAGAAGGTAAGAAAAACATCACCGGATGTATGGCGAGATTCGTCAACTCTCCCCCCTCCTCTTTCTACAAACCCACTAAACGTCCACTGAAGGATTGTCCGTTTAAATGGCCGAAAATAGTACAAGCGTGTATAGTACCTGACCTTTAAAGAGAACGAGTGTTTCCGGTGGATAAATGTTCGAAAACGTGGAAAATAAATTGCACGTTTTCTCGGAATTTCGTGAACGTAGTTTTCGATCCTCCTGTAGTATTATTCGTTGTATGTCCGAAACTGGTATGTTATTACGTTTACTTCTATTTTTTTTTTCTGAACCATCCAATTTATCTGCCAAATATGAGATACAGGAAATTTGTTGATTTTGTATACAACAATGATTTTGCATGGTAAATGTGTAGCGTATTTTGATAGTTAGCTATTATCAGTATTTATGTTTATCGTTTTTATGGTATTCATTGATACTAAATGGCTGTTTAAAAATTGTAATAAATATTAAATTAAAGAAAATAAACAGTTTAAATTAGAGATTTGTATTATATTGTTTAATTAATTTAAAGACAATCCATTATATATTTTTATCAATGTATATACAATATTGTAATTTTTTTCTTATATAATATGTAGTAACAGTTTGTTTATATAGGTTTACATATTAATTAAAGATTGATTAAAATTAACTTGAAACTTGTATTATGCTTAAATTCTTCATTTCACACGAACAATGAGAAGTTAAGATAACATTGCGCGTTTGGAGAACTATCAAATGAATTCCTTAAATTATCTGCTCCATATATATTAAATCTATCATAGTAAGTGAAACAATTGTTTATATAACATACGATAAAATGTCCTACTCACAAATGTTTTGCAACATTACTTAAAAAAAAACAATTTTGAACATTCAATGAGTACACTTACACAATGCATTTTAACCATTTCTGTTGCACATATGTATAAAAATAATGTGAGGATTACCGGTTCTTTTTACTGGAGTTTTAAGAGGGGTAAAATAAATACAATTTGTGTAAAAATTACAAAATTTTAAAATTTTAAAATTTTTCATACGTATTTTTTTCTACACATTTAAAACATACGATACAATATTAATTTTGAAATAAGATAAATATTTACTTAAGTTTCAATAAATGATTTTTATTATTTTGTCTTCTTGAATTACATTTATGAATGACGTTTATAGTCTGAATTTCCCAGAATCTTTATACTGTGCTATATTTTATAACTTATTGTTATGATACCTGCCTAAACTAAATTAAAATTTGAAATATTCGTTTGAGTAACATATATAATATGATTTATTTTTTTTTTTTTTTAATTTCAACAAAAGTTTCATTCTTGAACTGGATTAATAGTAGGAGAAAAGATGCACAAGTATACATATTAAAGAAAGTAAGTTATTTAATTCCTATTATTCATAAAATTACAATTATCGTAAAATAATTTAGTTATATATGTATCTATATAACATATATTTTAAGTTAATGATAATATTAATTTTATAATGTTTTTTTAAATTTTTAAATTTTTTATTTCTACGTATTTAATTAATTTAGATTAACAACATTTCAATAATTAAGTAAAAACTTACCATTTTTTTTTATCTTTCCGTTCTCTCGTGTCTCCTTTTTTGCGGGATCATTCGTAGTATTACACTCTAAGATTTTGCCATTAAAACTGCTTCTTGTCACTATCGAATTATACTACAGATTATAGCTCATTTTATACTCATAATGTTTAATATAATATTTTCGTAACTTTATATAATACGATGGATCATTTTATTAGTCTTGTACGTGAGATATTTCAATCCAAATTTCATTTCTAAGGCAATTATGTGATTCAATAAACACAAATATTTATACATACTTTTATTAAATTAAATTAAAATGAGTTTATGACCGATTTACGTAATATTATAAGCATTATTTTATTTAAAAAAAAAAACCAAATTTAGGCTTTATAAGTTATATATGTTTTACATCACTTATTTTTTATCAGACAAATAATACATTTAAATTTATTATAATATTCAAGTATTTACTCACTTATAGAAAACCTACAGAAGTTTCATTTATATTAGATGTAATCATTACAAACTAAATTATTAAGTTTTATATTTTTGATAAAAATAATTTAAAAAGTAATTATGAATGCTTTCTTCAGTCATATAAAGCAAGACTAGTAAGTAGTAACATATAAATACTTTGCTTATTGTACTTCTTCAATAGATAAATATTTTTTTTCAAATTAAAAATAGAGTAATATTGTATGCTTAAGTTATATTAAATTTTGTTGTTTTATTAAAATTTAAAACCAACTCGTGGTATTGTTACGAATTTATATCATATTTATTAATGATATTAAGGTTATACATTAGTAATTTTGTATAAAAACATAAAATAGTATTTATTGAAATATGGAAATTACCTTTTATAAGAATTTGTTTAATAACTCATGATAAACAAATACATTTTGATCGTAAATTCATAAGACTGTTGTAAAACATACAATTATATTATTATTGTACGTTATTAAATAGGTATTATAAAATGAATACAGGGAACAAAATGATTTTATAAAAATACCAAATAATATTATTTTATTTTTTTGTAATATAATAGTGTTGGAATAATAACAATTCATTTAAAAGGTTTAGTTAAATTTAATTAGTTTTGTGTATTATTCTATGAAATTATGATAATAATAATCATAGAAAAAAAAGTTTAAATAGATGAAATAAATTCTTTTACTGCTATTGATAGCTGTATACATATCGATATTGATACATTGTTAATAATTATGTGACATAAATTATTGATCATATTATATTATTTTCATCTGATGCCTATCTTTATAGTTTCTTTATCGATTTATGATAATTATGTTATACAAATGAAAGTATAACAAATCACTATTAGATAAGGCAACATTTAAAAACGATGTTTTAGCAAGTTTCACATAAATAGAATAAATCAATAAGATTTTTACGAAAAATATTGTAATAGTTACGAATTTTAACATTTCATTGAATTAGTCATCGGTATGATTAAAACAAAAAAAAAAAAACCATAATTAAATCACTAATCATTAAATTAAAGAAAGGTACTTTATGCCTGCGACCTCCTGTATCGAGGATCAACTTAAACCATTGATAATAATATAATGTCGTGCTAGGCAATGATGTTATTTTTCCTCTAAAAGAAAAAAATCCTTTTAATCGCTCTGTCACGTTGTCTAGAATTGTATACCAGTATAGTGAAAACTTTTTTTAAATCGATAATTTGATGAGTGATAAATTTTTAAATAGCCCCAGGCGATTGACATCGTTTTTAGTGATAAAATAAGCTTTATTTTGCAAAATATATTATTTAAAAGTCACGTGATTTAGAATTTTCTGGAAAATATACGTTTCATGAAGTGCTTTTTATCATAATATCTTTTATCGCATTGTCTCTTGACAAATAATTCCAAATCGTTAAAATCGATTTATGGACTTGAAACTTATATGAGTTAAAATAAATTGAAAATGATAAATAAAATGAAGACTTATATATTATTATGTAATTGAAAAAACTGAGTTCCTGCTGAGATTTTTACCAACGTTCTTATTTTAACAGCGTATATTATGATCTATACGGGGTCTTATACATGCGATATTATACGGTTTTCTTTTACGCTATTCTCACCACCTACTCAACGTATTACAAATTATAAATAGATACTCGTATTATTGAAGGAAATTACATTGTCCCATTTCTTTAAATTATTTTTACCCACGACATTTTTAGGGCCTTTATTACACTTCAAGGTACATATGCTGACAACATTCTAATAACGGCCTCTCATAAAAATGGCTTAAAAGCCGGTAAAATTATTTAAATTTAAATCGTTTAAACATAATTAATCTGTAAGCTAATAGGTGTAAATTAAAATAAACGAATCTAAATCTATCCAAGTAGTCTTATCGCTAAGAAATCTTCATTCACTACCAGTTAATTATTTAATTAAACAATCAAATAACTCCAACAAAAAATTAAATCAATTACATTGGTCTAAATATATATAAACGTCTAACTTGGGGTCACACATAAGAAACTTAGCGTAAAATAATCAATTATAGTTTTCTTCTACTTTTTTGAAATTAAAACTCTCTCAATTTACCACAACCAATAACATGACATACTATTAAGTGCCTACACATAAAAACATCTTTGGTATGTTATAGAATTAAACATGTGTTATCAAATTAACTTATTATACACTGTAAATCGTAAAATGTTTTTTTTTTTTTTAATATAGTTTATAAGTACCTGTAAATTTAGTAGAAATATAAAAAATTAGATCAAAATCATTTTAGATAAAAAAAATCAACGAATTAATGGAAATACGTTGTTAATTAACAAATAATAAATAAAACAAACGAATAAAAATATTTGTATAATGTTGATACTTGTTTTAAAACTGATAAATTGTTTAATCTAACAAAGAGTAAACAACTTAATAGAAATAGTTTTTAAACAGTAAACTCGTTTGTTTACAACATACAATATATATGTATATATATATATATATATGTGTCTGTGTGTAAATATTATATAACAGCGAAAATTATTGATCTAATCAAACAAAGGTATCTCTTGTTTATTTGTAATATGTATACGTGTCGTAAAATGGCAAACTATAAATACTTACCTACTTAAAAGGTATTTTTTATTTCCTTTTGCAACGGGATGCTTTGGATTTCCCATTGAGTACTTTGTTCAAAACAAATTGTTAGTGAAATATGAAGTTTACAGCATGATATTTTACTGTGGTATTTATTTTAATTCATGTATAATATCTATTATACGGAATCAAAACGAAAAACCTTTCAACGTTTGTAAATTATACTTATATTCAGTGAATAATCGTATTAATTATAATTAGAATGCTCCTTGGCTTGATGTTTAATAGTACTATTTTTTATTTTTTTTTATTACTCCCCATTTGCCGTCGTGAGACTGCCGGTTAAAGATGGTCCAATTTAACAGCGTTTGCGTTTCTTTACACATAACAAAATTCATCCAGTTAATTTAATGGGTAAAATTCGTTAATTTTAAATTGTTCTAGTTCTCACGCACGACATCATGTAATCGATCTAAGTTATCCTAGTGATATACGTATACTTGGACTTTGGACCAAGTGCATTCGCTGATAATCATGTGATGAATAGGATGACCAAGAAAAAATATAATATTCTCGAGGAAATTGCATCCATTTTTATTATTTTTTTTTTAAGTATGTTTAAGTTGATGACTGATAAAGGTTATGTGGTTAATAAGTTATGAATTAAATTGCATGTACGACTCTAAAAGAAAAATGAGATAATAATTTTAGTGATTTCGATTATCTTAAAAGAGCTTTCATGCATATAAAAACGTATTTTAGTTTGTTAGAATAAATACGAACGTGTGATCTTTTTTATACAGGAATGTCAAAGTTCTTCACATGCTTTTTTCTTAGCATAGTGCTTATATTTCACATTTCTTAAATGCTCAACAAAAAATCTTGAATGGTATTCTATGTCATTGATCGTCAAGGCTGAGAACCTTACCATAACATCATATTTAGTACATTACTATAAGTTTCTGTCTGTAAACGTTTAAACAATTTTTATATTATTAATTCAGTTTATTTTGTTATGATATGATGTTATGAAAAATACAAAAACGTACAAATTAATGAATAATTATCGATATATAGATATTATAATTATCATTTTTATCGGTTAGTAAGTAGTTGATATATACATTATGAACGTATAACAGTTTAAAAAAATTTGCAATTTTTATCGAATATTTATATTAATATTTAATAAACATATTATTCAATTTTCAATATAAATAAATGTATTATTAAATGCTTTTTATAGCTATTTAAAGTTATTGAAATGTTATGGTTTTTTTTTTCTGAAGTGTTGGTAAAACATTTTAGATTTGGCTAAAAAGCTAGACAATTGAATTCAAGATCTCGTACAATACGATATGTAGTCTAAATCAGTGTTTTTCTTCACGTCTTCTCCGGTAATGTAATACCGGTATTCCTTCCACTATTATTTTGCTATTTTCTCGTACACAGTTTACGGTTTTCTAATTTCTGCTATGTAAGCATAATGTCTAAATAGTTAACCGTGAGATATTTTATCGTTTACAATGTTTTAAAAGCACATAATATTATAAATACTTAGGTGTAATATCGTTAAAAAAACCAACGAACAAGTGTTTATACTACTGAGCACGCTGCAATTCAAATATGTTAATATTTTATTTATTGTTCATGGGTATATAAGTACGTAAAATAATAATTTTTTGTCTTATAACACGCACAGCACTAGTTATATATTATAATATTATTGTTTATTACCCGAACGAGATTAACACATAGGTGTACTAATTCAGTATTATAATAACATAATAGGTGTTGTCTGCAAGCTAAATCGCAGGTGCGGCTTGTCACATATAATAATACGTTTTTGTATCGTGCCATATGGCATATACTATATATAACTGTAATAACCGTTCTGAAGTATAAGTGTTCCAAGGTTTTTTTTATACTTAACACCCAAATGACTCAAATTTAATGTAAGATATATTAATAGTTATAATTATACAATAAGAACGATATATTGAATAATAGTTATCCTATGTATAAAATTACAATATTGTTTTACTACACATAATTACAACTTAAAGTAAATATGTAATCAGTTCATTATATCGATTGAGAAGGGAGTTAAACCATCAATTGAGGGTTGCAAATATTTTAAATAGAATAAATCAAAATTACCCTATTATTTTCATAATCTTATCAAAACCTATTAAATTTACATGAGATTTGATCAATAGAATTAGTATAGCAAAAATAAATAACACATATTGGAATAAAAAATGTAGCACTTGAGTGTAATTGATATTAAGAGACATGAAAATTAATAATTTAAGTTAATCAAGATAGGATATTAATCCATCTATAAGTTGCATGCATCGAAGAACTGCACCTGAAAGCAAGATAATCTAGTAAAGACTAGCTTGGACAGTTGATAAAGGAGTTTAGAAAATGTTACCATTTTTTATAGCCAATGAAAATTAAAAACTGCGTTTTTTAATATTACGATATTATAATGATATATCATGTTAATTCAAGTCTATAATATATCACAATATAAGATTATTTTGATCTGAAACTCTTATGTATTCATTCAATTAGAAAAAATTGTTTTTGCATAATTTGAGTATTTTTTACTATTAAAATTGCATTCTAAACTACTCCAGTCACAATTATCACAATGGTGAGTTTGAATTATACTCCTTTATCACAATATGTTTTGTTCTTATTATTTAATAAAAGTTAATTGATTACTATTGACGACATTTTTATTATATTTCATCAAATTTTACCTGCCTATGCGAAGAATTAATATTGATAAGTACTAGATATTTTGTTCTGAGCTTAAGTTTTTGTGAATCTTAATCTTATTTTTATTTAATGGTGTGGTTGTGGTTTAATTGTTGAATCGTATTATACACCTACTGTCAATAATACAGGTATGAAGAAAATAATATTACTGTGAAAATTTAACAAAACTTAAACCTATATATTATTTCGTCTACCATGTATTAATATATATATATATATATTATAATGTGTAGTATATTATTATGATACAAAATATTTTACAAGCATTTGATCATTATTATTTGATTAATGGAAACATATTCAATTTCTACCCGTTTCAAATATAATTGGAATTTAAATACACGCACGAATATTAAAATTAATCAAGAACTAATAGTTATTATTTTTTAATTGATTTCAATCTGTGTATAATATACAGTATGATAACACTAAACGAGTACTTATTATATTAATAATATAATACATTCAATTTTAATACGTCATAGTAATTTATTGCGTCCACTTTTAAAACACTAAAATAGCTAAAGAAATTAAAAATTTTAATATATATATATTAAGGTTATGATTCGATTATTATTTATAAATAAATATCTTTGTTTTCAAAATGTTGATAATATTCAAGTACCTGTGACTTACGTTTAAATTGTATTTAATTAATTATAGGTATGGCGAAAAATAATTAATTAAATAACTTAAAGCAGTATTCAAATCTAACTTTAAGAATAATACAGGAATAATTTAAAATATTATAAAACACATTAATTTGTATAACATTATGTTATTCATTCATTTCTCTCTCTCAGTTAAACGATTAAAATCTGGGATTAAAACCTGTTTAGATTAATTATCGCAAAACATAAAAAAAAAAAAATGTAATACGTACGATCTACTTATTTATTTAAATCGATTACTTTCTAAACTTTAATTATTTATTTATGTTACTATTAGTATAAAGTTACTAATAAAATATATTATAATTCATTACCATTGCATGCTGTTATAAAATATAGATTATAAAACGATTTGTAAGTGAAAATAATCAATTATACATTGTAGTCATTGTACGTTTTAAATTTTGATTAACATTCAAAACATAAAATGAATTGAAACGCTAAAATTTATCAATGTTAAAATTATCTGTCAAAAACCATTTTATGAATTTTTTAAAGTTTAATATATTTATAAAAGTTGTATCACGGAGGAATCGAAAGAACACTAACATGATGCATTTTACAGAGTTAAAAGGAAAATTCGTGTCTGATATTTACTTCCAAATGACACACTGACACTATATTAATAATATACTATTTCGTTAAAATAAGCTTGAATATACAAAGCTAAAATATAACATACATTATGATATAATGCGATATTAAAAGCCATTTAAATTAAAAATGATATATTTTGTTTGACATAAAATATAGTAAATATTTGGATAGTAAAATAAAAATATATTGTTTTAATAAAATAAAACCAGAAAAGAAACATTTTATCCGTATTAGTTATCCGAGTATATTATTTGAAGGGGTAGTAAAGCAAAATAATAATATTATACATTAAATATTTATTTTAGTAAAACTTTTTTTTTAAATTATATTTCCATCGTTTTCTTTATAACGTAGTTACTTTACTGTAATAATAATAATATGATATAAACCTCAGTAAAGTTTTTAACCAGTAGACAGCTTTTTCATACATTCGTATATAAAAAAAAACCAATTGAATGTTTATAATAATGAATTCTCGAAGTATACTTATTAATATTTTTCCACTTTTTTTTAACAGGATAATATTATTTTTCTATAATTTCCAACGCTCAAAAATAATAATGGTGCTCATACTATACAATTGGAAAAATGGAAAATCACTAAAAATAAACGATAACCTTCTAGTAAGTAATTGCAAGTGATAATTAAAAATATAAAATAAAAATTCATTGTATAACAATGACGAATTCAAAGCTGTGTTCTTTTGATGTGTTTTCATAGTTTGCTCACCCCTCAGGATAAAGATGCGCGTGATGAAAATTCCATATGATGATGAAAAGAAATCATTTTTACCGACCATATATTAATTTACTTACGACGAGAATAAATAATTGCAAATTGCAGTCCTCTGAGTTTTGAGCAATTATTATGCTCTTATTTTTTTTCCTCACTCACTCCCATCTCGATTCATTCCTCAACTTAATCATTTTTATATACACTATGAAAATATATACAATATAATAATATCATATACCAACTACAGTAAAATCGCAAAACACTTTTCTGTACTTTAAAATCGATTGATGACTCTACGGCATTTAACCTATTTGTAGGTATATAATAATATATACAAAACCGTTCCTGCTTCCATTTTTCGCCTTTCAAATGCATCGATAACCGAAATTTAATCACTTTTTTTTTTGCAAGTGCCTCCGCAGCCAGTACGAATTCCCGATATAAAAAATAATATCACTGTACTCTACACACATATATACGTGTATGGGCGTTATACATTTTTATGTTTCAAATAATATTTAAATCCCATTACGGCGTTAGGGTCGTAACGTTCCCTGTGGTTTTCGTCTTCGGGATTTTTCGATATTGGTTTATCGGTTAGGTTTTACAACGGTGCCGAAATATCTCCTCGCATTCTATAACGATACGTACAGCGTAATAAACGTTCCGTTACTCTCGTAACTATAATATTATATGCATTTTCAGCCAACTACGCTGAATGCGAACGAGCGAACAATAATAATTGTTGTGTGGGTGGGCGTTGGATAATGGAATTTTCTCAATAAATTTACGGTTTTCGACCGTCACATTAGTATTAATAATAATAAAATGATTGCCAGATATACGTGAAAAGCAATGAAAATATTAAAAGATAATACAGTTTTAAGTCATTCACTTGATCAGACTACTTGAGTCGTTTGTCTCAACGTACCCATATTATTCTACGAATATTGTACACCTAATAAACAGTCAAGTTTAAAAATGATTCTGCGCAATGTTTCAGTATTACAATTAATATCAATAATGAACAAATCCTAATATTATAGTCGTTGTAAAGATTTAGATGCTCGTAAACAGAATTCAACAAGTTGGTAATAATATTAGTAGAAAGCTCTAATAAATAATCTTTTACAGCTCCTAGCATTGTTTTCGGTATAACCAAAATCGATTTTATTGAAAACTGCCATTCGTACTTTCATCACCCCTCATTTATTGTCCTCTCTAGAAACGTAATCTGAGAAAATCGAAAATGGTTTGTTATGTAAAATATTTGGCCCTGTCTCTATGAAACTTTATACTCAATCAAAAATATCGATAACACACTTTGTAAAAAGAAAATCATTAGCTCTAATACTGCAAAATTTAAAAATATTTTATTCGCAATTTAGGCATATTTGATTCGGTATACATTATTTATTTATTAAAAGTCACATTATTCCATAAACTTTATGCCAGTAATAAAATTTAAAGTTGAATATTTTTTTATAAATGCTCAATGATTTTTGTAAGATTCTTACTGTTCTAAATGACTAATAAGTAATGTATAATACTAACATTAATGCTAAAAAGTTTCCAAAAAAATATAAGTCATTCAAAATTATGTAATTTATTGATCACTTATTTTAAGAAAAAACATATTAAAACACATAAACCAAACTTTTTTTTAAATAAAAATCATCTAAAAATCCAAGTTTATGTAATTTTGTAGGAATCAAATTTCAAATAAAAGCAAATTTCATTCGGATCAGTTGATTATTTTAATACATTAATTTTATTCTTTTGTTAATTATTGTATACTAAAAATGGAAATAGTTCGAGTCTTTACGAATTTTTAACTGAATATATTAAAAAATTAGGCAAATGGATATTGCTCTGCTGTACATTAAGTGTCGAAGAGTCAACTATTATAGGTTAAGTTATGTTAGATAATAATATATTTGCACTGTGTATGAAAAAACGATACTGACCAAAAACAGTTTATTAGTCTATATTACTAAGTTAATTTCATGATATGTATATTTTTTTAATGTAGTTAAAAATAAAATAAAACTTATATACAATATAAATATACTTATACATAGTTATACTATACTATGATATTATTTTTATTAACTTTTGAGTCAATACCATTTTACAGTAAAACAGTGTGAATAAGTTCATAGTATAAATAGGGAAGAAATATCTTAAAACGAATCAACTCTTTTTTTTAAATTTTGTTCGGTTTAATATGTATAAAATTTTTAAAATAACCATAGTTAAAAAAACAATTATTTTAATAATAATATTAGTTTCACATAAAAATGTCTGTTTTTTCTTATTTTTTATTTGTTTTTTTGATTACATATAATAAAAAGTAAAAAAAAATTTTAATTTTTACCTTTTTAAAGTATAAACTAGATATAATTTTCTATCCAAAATCACCCTTATATACAGACACAAAAAACACATCTTTTTAAAATCAATGCATTCTTATTGCTTTGATCAGAATCTAAAATAAATTGTATACTTTATATAGCAGGAGTGACCAACATGAATATGTTCATGGGTCACAAAGACAAATACAATTATACCAAGAGCTAAAATGTTCATAGACACATTTTACATAATTTGATATTTTTTTATAATCTAGTACCTAAAGAATCAAAATTCATAATAATATTAAATAAATTTTGATTTCATAAAAAAGACGTGAGCCGGATCTGACAATGACGAGAGCCACATGTGGCCTGCGAGTCGCAAGTTGGCCACCTATGCTATGTAGAGAATATTTTTTATTCTTTTAAGATTCAAACAAACCATTTGCGAACAATGAACATATAATTTTATTTTGTTTAATAAATATCATCACACATTCTACCGTCAATTATTTGAGACGTAGGTATATTCGTGCGCTTGAATGGCACATAGTCACATGCCATATCACTATATCAGATTCAAATAATGTTGTCAATTATTTCTCTCATTGTTTACCAGTAAGCCCAATTAAATATTTTATCTCACGTGATTTTAGGATTGCATTATATATTAATTTAGTTTCTCGGAATTTAATATGTGACCACAGATCGTGAAAATGCGATTTTGCGAATTAATTCATTAAAACTGACTAATAACTTTCTATAATCCAATATCGGTATAGACCAATGGTTGATTGTTGATTTAATTCATTTTTACATAATCGTTTTATTTCTCACTAGGAAAACCAAGTTGGACGCGTGGATAATACAGTACAAAGATTCATCAGCAATGTACTTAATATGCTTTATTTGACTGTAGTCACAGGTATTACACATTCTAAAACAAGATGAATTTAAAAATGTTTAAATTAGTTAGCTTTGTAAAATACTGTAAACGTATGTATGCAATTGTAAACATAATTAAGCTATAAATAAAGTAATTAACTTCACGGGCGATCCGTTAGGAGAAACTGAGATAGTGTCTCCCTAAAAATTATAACATGGATTAATAAAAATTTGTTTTAATTTTTTTCTAATTTATTTTCAATTAAAACTCGTTGTCAATTGTCAAATATTTTCTATGTATGCTTAAATAATGTCGTACGAATTCTTACGAATCAATATATATATACTTAGTACAACCTAAATTTTAAGCTATTCTTGGAATTAATAACGGATGACATATCAGTATCATGATTCACGATTTAGTGGTCGGGAAACCACTGTCTCAATTTTTATACATAGGAGGTAATAACAAAGTTTGGGGGGGAAGAATTTCCACAATAATGATTTTTGTATAGAGTTCGGGAGACTTAAATCTATATAGTCTCAGTTACTGTAATAGGTGACAGGTTATTACGTTATTCATTTCGTAAATTTGTATGGCGCGTCGTAAATTTACAGCGTATTCGATTAAATATTTAAATTATGACATAAAAACATTGTACGGTATATGAATTATTAGATAACGATTTTCATTCATTAATATAAGATGAAAAATTAAAGTTAAAAAAGAAAATGCTTACTTAATATTTATCAATCGAATATAAAGACGGAAAATTTACTCATAAATTTCAAAGTAGTTGATATAAATTTATTTGGTTTAGTAGTTATGATAAACGCAACAAACTTTTTTATTTCATCTGTGTATTTTTCGAGGTGAAAAATAATAGAATTTTGATGGGATGTCTATTTTAAAAAATATTAATTTTCTTAGTAGCTAAAATAAATAACTTTATAAAGTCGAATTCACAAATTTACTCAATAGTAAAGTTATACACAAAAATTAAGTCTCCCTATAAATGTTATTCATTCATCATTACTGACTAACTTGTTTTTATGTTTTTAATACTTGAAAAATCCGGAGTAATTCACCCAGTAATGTCCAGTTAAATTGAATTCGGGTAACTAAATTAATTAATCGGCTCTTAGCCAAATTTTAAGAATTACTCGTTTCTCTATAATTTCACATAAACAAAAAAATATTAATATATATATATATATTAATTGTCTAATTTTATTATTTTCATTAAATATTAGTTTTTTTTGTTTTTATGTCTATACAATTATTTAGATTTTTTTTTCAATTACCATAAATAATTTGTTAAATATTGTATGAAAAACCTACAATTTATATGATTTTAAAATATTAAAATTAACAACTTAATCATAATTAATTTGATATATTTTTTATTTGTTTTCATTACTTTGGTATAATTTTTAGCTTATTTGTTCAATAATATTAGGTATATATTAATTTAACAATGTCTTAAATAATTAAAATTTCTAAGTAGTAATAAAATTACAATACTCGATAAGTTCAATAAACTAAGAGCCTGGTTATCGATCTACATGTTTTCATTTAATAATGAATTTATTCAACTTTTGTTTTTTGGCACTTTTAAATATGCTTGAAGGTCATATTTTTAAATTTTTTTTTTATTATTCAACTAAAAAAAGTGTCTTGTGATGATATAAACTTTTATATTAAAACTAAAACCCCTTGACCTTTTTAAAGTAAATTATTTAGTGGAATTTTTTTTAAAAATGTTGATTTACTTAATTCAAAATTTAAATCAAAAGTTTCTAAATGATTTGAATATTTATGCTAAAGATAACTTATGGTAACTTATAAATAATTCTATAAGACCATAAAATGTAAGTTATGTCGAATCTAGTATTTATTTTGCTTAGTTTATTTTTATAATTTGTTAATGTTGATAGATTAATATTAATTATATACATTTTCAAATAACCATAATATCTCCTATAACATTTTCATTCTTATCAAGGAACTATTTTTCTCAGGAGTTAGGACACACATTTTACTGATTCAAAAATTACTCAAAACCCTTTAGTTCTATTACGTCAACATTCTCAAAAAAGTATATACTAATTAATTTAGAGTAAAAAAGAAAGTTCTCTTTTGAAAAACAGATGTATTTATGCAAAACAAAAAATCAATTTGAAACTATAGTCTTAGACTAAATGTTAAAAATCAGATTTTGAATAATTGTGTTAAAGAAAATAAGGGTCGATTATGATTAGTGAATCTCCTTGTATAAAAAAAAATATATATCTACATATCATATACGTAGGTAATTCATATACTAATATTATTTTTAATTTTTAATATTGTTTGATTTTTTTTTTTACTCAGTAAATGGTGTTGAGTAATTTAATACATTTTGCATAGCAAATAACAACTTGAAACTTTGGTTTAATAAACATAAAAAATAGCACAGTGGTAAGTTGGTAGGCATTATTATGCAGGTAATTGTATACATATTATGTAGATATTAATAGAAAAAACTAAATATTTAACATTATTACATTTCGTTTAGTACATAACGAGTATTTGGTTCAGTAAATATTTCAAAAACATATCATAATAACGGTACAACACTAAATATTTAATATAGGACAGTTTAAATAACAACTTTCCTGAATTTTTTTATAATCACACTAGCGTTTTTATTCATCCTGTTTAAAGTATACGCTGTTGTGGTGTACAATTAACGGTTAATCAATATCACAAACTCGTGTCGTGTCGACGACAATATACATGATATTGCAGTTGTTTCAGTCAATTAACATTTGGTGTAGGTAACCTACCGCATCTATACTATATAAAATAAAATTACTACATGATATAGTATTAATAATTCGTGTCTAAAAACCTTAATTATACTTCCCAGAAAACTCATAATTTTGTACACCACGCAATTAACTAACATAATATTATGATTGGTTAAAAAATAAGTTGTTGTTATTTTACATTATATTATATATTAACAAAAAACACCGGCGTCAGTGTGACAGTTTCGACAATTTCTTAGCCGTTTGGCGTAGTGAAAATCGTTAAGACTCGTTTAGACATTTTACCTACTTAATTGGAAACATTTTTGGCATCGTAAAATGTTTACCTATTATTATAATATATGCGCATATAGGCTTTATACCTACTGTTATAATATTATTATTATGATTGTTGTTTTCAAACTCACTTAAACCCGACTCAGTGCTGCTGTTGTTGTTGTTGGTGGTGTTGGTGGTGTCGTTTTGTTTTTATTTTGTGTTTTATGGAGTTGAAAACTAAACGCACCACCGAAAATAAACAAACACTACTACCATAAAAAACATCTAACCAGTGCTAGAGTTATACACATTATACGTAATAATATATTTATATACATGTATACGTATGTAACGTCATAATAATATAATGTCATTTTACTTGATAGTAATCGCATTTTGTACGGTTAACGATAAAATATATAATGTGCGTATATTATTCTTATATATATATATATATACATATTCCATTTTTATGATTAAATATGATTTAAAAAGCTGACTTTACCTGCCAACATAAAAAAAAAATGTCCACATTTATCATTGTAGGTCAAAATAACTTTTACTCAGTGTACTATACAATTAAAATCACTCTTTAAAATAAAAAAATTAAAATTAAAAAAAACGTATGTGTAAATGTGAGTTGTATAAATAATATTAAAATATATTGTATCGTACCTAATACGTAAATGATGGTTATTTTTCCTAGAATTACAAAAATTAAATAAGCTTGGAAGCTTAGGTTAGGTTTTTGGAATTATTTTTATGTTCTAAAACACTAGAGATTTTGTTAACTAAAATTTTTAATTTTTTTTTACTAAAAATTAAAATACATATCTTTAGTTTTTTAAGTTATAGGGTTTATTAGCCATTATAGGTTATACCGATATTATGAATATTGTTTTAGTATTTGTTATTGTTTTTAAATGTTGATTATTAATTATTTTTATAGGTTTTGTTTTCAATGACATGATTTAATTGGTAGTTCAGGACATTTTTATTATAAGCACCTATTAAAAAATATGGTTTATAGAATATGCATGTAGTATATAACTGTCGTAATATAGAATATATAAAAATAATACATGATTTAATATTTTGATAAAGTATAAGTATTAAGTCAACTTTAATTTAATACATTAAAACTATATATAAAACTGCAATCAACAATTTTAAATGTTGTATTGAATTCGGTTTAAAAAACTAAGAATTAAAATATAGCTCTAGATATGTTTGAATATTTTATTTAATGTGCTAAAAACGTAGCTAGATATATTAAAATTTTTACAGTAAATAATTTCATAATATTGTTTATATTATTATATTCATTTATTTTTAATTACTTTTGGTTTAGTTATAAGTACTTGCAACATTCGAACTCAACCAATTTTAGCTTCTACAAACAATAAACATCTAATTTTAGCACATCTGTTTTGTATAAAATATTAAAAAAAAATAATAAACAACCAACGGATTTCCCACTGATATTTTATTTGTAAATATACAGAATATGGTATCATTATCATTATACATTGCGAATGCAATCATAGATGAGACGACGAGCTTTGTAATATGCATATATGTACAGGAGTGTCTAACAAACGGGAGATTTTTTTTGTGGTATTCTCAAATGCTCGACCCAGTAAAATACGATGGAATTTATAAATCGTTGTAAATTGTTAAACCACCAAATGAGTAGAAAACATTTTACGTATGGAATGCATACAGAAATGTTTATGTATTGTACCTGCAGCTCGACTGAATACTCTTTCAACATGCCAGCCTGCAGTCTACCATTGAAAGCCCAATTCGCAAAAGTAATTTCCTGTTTCGAGATTAATAGTATTTATATCAGTTTTATTATTATTATTATTATACATGTAATAATATTCGTAATCAACATTTTATATCTGCAGTGACGTTTGTCATATTTTTGTTTATCGTCCTCGTAATATAATTTTTTCAACTTATGAATGTCAGACAGCTTTTTTTATCCACTGTCTATTAACTACACTTACTATATTTTGTGCGGATAAATGATTTATTAGTGATTTATAATATCTTAGATAATATTGTAAATCACTCGATAGTGAATAACTATATAAATATTCGCAAACTTGGATTGTTTGGAAAATAAAAAATATTATTTTTAACTACAATAGTATTCTATCATACACATTGTATGTAATTTAATTTCTACTCAAACGTACACTGTAAATTATAAATATAAAATACATTTATTTTAAGCTAATTTCTTTCGTAAGTCAGTTTCGAGATAAGTTTTCCTGTCCTAAAATGTATTTTAAACCGATCGAACAATTCCTCAATTTAAAACAATTTAGAATTACATATACTCTAGTCTTGTAATACGATTTTGTAGTTCGTAAATTTAACTAATATTTAAATATTTTGAATTAGTCTATGAAAAAAAAAAAAAAAAAAACTTTATCTTATAATCCGGTGACGATTTAATACAATACTTATATGTTATACATTTATAATAATTTAATTTTAAAAACAGTTTTAATTTAGGTACCTAATTTTTGTTTGCCTATACTATGTAGCTGATCTATTCAACCCAATATTTTTATAGTGTATCATATTGATGTGCCCACTCAAGACTTAAATAAATATTGATGGTATTTGTGCTTGTCAGTACTTATAGTTGTATACTTGTAAGCCAATTATGATCTTAGTATTACCCATTATCGTATCAATATCATCAACAATGATTAAAATTTCAATAAAATCAAAATAATATTGAGATAATATAGAAAAAGTACTGAACGATGAACGATTGATTTATTTTTGAAAACAAATCATAATCGTTATGCAACGTATATAAATACTTAACAATGCATTTAAACAAATTTCATATAAAAAAAAAAAACATCTTATGCAACATCAGTATTATGTTGTTTTTTTATCATACACGTATCCTGCATATTGCAATTAGTAGGCTAGTAAGTGCATACCAATAGAAACATATCTTAGAGTGGCAATTAAATACTTGCGGTCTTTTAACTCACAATACCACCAATCACGGAGCTGTTTTTGTGTGTCTGGATAATCATTTTTAACTGCACAACGGCGGCTATGGCATGGTGGTACTTATATATTATTATTTTTTCCTTCTCTTCTTAATTTGCATGCTATCCCACCTCTGGTGTAACATATATTACATACATATTTTATGCATATATACTGTGATAAACGCCAACGGCATCGCTTAGTTTCTCTTCACACCACAGACTCAATCTCACTCGTATATGTGTATGTATGTATATAACATAATATTCTGTAGGAGTACAGTTGATTTTGAAGCATCAATTAGGAAACTTTGTTCCCGTAAACTGCTCATGCAGTCTTGTCACGGATGTTTACGGTGCAGGTAACGCGTACGGCCGGGTAGGAGAGGGTAAAAAACTAAAAAAAAAAAAGCTTCTCGTACTTACTGTCAATCTCTCTCACTCTGTCTATCAGCGTCTACTCTATCTTAGTCTTTCTCTCTAATTCTACCGCTTTAAACAAAATAAATAGTGTTATATTATTATATCTACCGACGTGGTGGTGGTCGGACTGGTCGGAAGGATGGAAGGAAGAAACCGTATGAAGAGCTCGTTGGCAGGCAGAGAACGCGCATTTTCCCCTTTAGCAGCCGCGAGATAACGTTATTGCCGCCTGACCGATCACCTGACGTTGTTTCGTAATTAATTAAAATGATTAATGCGTACCCTCCCCTTACACACAACTATGATTTCCCGTCCACAGTATTTAGCTTGTTGTACATAAAAAGTCTGTATATGTATTAGTGTACTTGTTGTTTTTGACTTTTTGATGTTTAAAAACAACTGCTCCAATGTCGGAGACGTTCGACATGAATTAGACGCGGATATAATCCCTTTATATATTTATAATTTATTTCCAAGCCACCCCTCATGAGATAGATTATCCACGTTATATATGAAGAGTATACCTGTATAGTACCTATAATGTATATATGTAGCTATTAACTTCAGATATACACTTAATTATATTATATATAATACACATGGCTGTTTCTCAAAAATTTGTTGAATTAAACTAAACGTTATTTGGAGACTTTGTTTTTGTATAGATTATATTTTATGGTCGTCTATCGCGAATGAACAACGCATTATTATATAAAACTGCGCCTGATCGGATTTCGATGATCGACGACGGATGCAAACATGTCAAAAATGTACAAAATCATACCAGCAAAAATTAATCTTACAGAATGCTTGAACGGATAAAGACAACCAACAAAATAACCGTCTTCCATAAAATGTATACACATTCCTAGGATAAGATGATACATCTCTTTCAAATATTTTATGGTGTGTATATATATATATATATATATATATATATATATATATATACATGGAAAGCTCGATTAAAAACTTATTCACCTTCTAAATTATGTATAAAAATTAACTTACTTAACGAATCTATTTATCTACAAACTGATCCTAAATTTTTTTGCAGCTTACTATGCTCTACGCGTTGGATTTACTTTAAATCTTGAGAAATGTCTCGTAATGTAATTTTTAGGAGTCGTTCACCACTCATATTTCTTTAATGACTTTTTACTTGAGCGAGTATATTATACCCTCAGAGACCTTAGATTATACTTGACCATCATATTAACATCATTTCTGTAGAGCTTTAAAAGTCACGGGCTTTATTAAATGCAATATCAAGGGATTCTCATCCAACACATATATCCGTTCTATCTGTAATTCTTACTTGTTCAATTCATTCTAAAATCAAATTTCAATAGTATAATCGCACACCATCTGTATTTAGCTTGTAACCAACTATGATAAGGTTCAATAACATATTTTTTTTATCATTTACACTACTTTCATTCTTAAAATACCATACCCCCACATGACCACTCAACTATTTGCTCTATCCTAGAAATATCTATTCTTGGATTTTTCGGGACTCGTCATATTGATAGCAATTTTTATTTAATCCCTTCTGACTTCTTAGTATTGTAGTTGATGCTCCCGGTTTAATCACATAAATCTCACTCCGTAACTCAACTTATCCAACAAGAAACCGTTAATTTTTCTACTTATTATTACACCCTAAATTTAATAGTAACAATGATTCCATATAAATAACCTCATAAACCTCACCACCAGCTAAATCAATTATTCTAGTTTTTCTGATAGATACTTTAATTAAACATTATTTAATGCCTGTTTCATGTGTTTTAGAATGTAAACTATATTTCATCTTATACACAGTTTCATTATGTATTACTATATAACTCGTTATAAATTATACAACTTGTCAAATGCCACGTGGCATAAAATAAAATAAATAAACTGCATTTTCATGAGTACAGATTCCAAATTTATAGTAAAATATTGATTTGCGGCGCGTTTTGTCAACAAATTAACAAAACAGATTTATTATCTTATTTTTCTATAATTAATTCATAAATATAATAGTATCCAGTATATTGTTATTTTATTACAATAATTTTTACTTAAGTCTGAAAACATAGTATTATCATTATATCACCTATTAAGCTGAAACTGATAAAAAACTGTATAATACTTTCATCAATTTATTTTTCAAAAATAAAAAATAATAAATTAAATTTGTATGTGCATTATTACAATTAAAACATAATATAATATACCTTTTATTTCAATATCAATAACCTATTCGTGTTGAATATTAAATTTTTTGTAATATAGACGAAGAGTTGTAAATATTTTGAACTTTTTATCATTGAGATATTATGTTTGAACAAAAAATATTTTTTTCAGTATCAGTTACAATGTTTAGCGTTATATAGAGCATGTATAAACATACATATATTATAAATCAAATAAACAAATTATTGCTTGACTTTTTATGACGTGTGTTATAACATTATAAAATACAGTATCTAGTGTATTGTAATGTATCATTTGGGTATTAAATATTGGTTTTAAGTTCCTAAAAATTTTGATTTGAGATTAAAAATTATAATAATACGATTAAAGAATGGTTGCAAAAATATCACGTTTATAAAGTTTATCATTATTTACGCTGATATATATATATATCATTTTTTATCTCTGAGCTCTGACACGTCACATACAAAAAAACGAACAAAAAAGTTGCTTATTTAAAGACAGTGCGTATAATATATTTGAAAAATAATTGGAGCACGAATAACCATTGAGAAATATATGTGTATACGAGAATGATACTCTCAAGGATTCATTTTTTTATGTTTTCCCATTCCACTTAAAATTTCAAAATATGATTTCAATTGAATATACATGACAGTATATAATAGTATATTTTATAAATATGGATATAGTATGTGGTAATTTTAAGATGATTTAGTTTTTTTTTTTCAATAAACAATGTTATACACAATACATTTATCTCAGAGTTTATGTGCGTGCAACCAAACAATCGAAAATTATATGAATGTTAAAAAAAAAAGTTCATATTAATATTTTACGAACATAACAAGAAAAAAAAAACCTTCTAATTTTCATATAATATACTTTAATATTAAGAAATGAATAGAAATATTTTTTTTTATTTTTAAAAATAATAAAAACTTGATAACATAACACATTTCATAGTTAAAATGTTTATTTTCTGCTTATTATAAATTATGAATACGAGTATGTGACTTTTTTAAGTATCGAATCAGTCGCTTTTTATAAAATATATACTATAGGAAAAAAATTAAATAGACAGTAGAAACCCCATCTGTATAAATTGATTTATGTCTATAAATATTGTTATCAAAACACTGTACTATAATTTTAGCATTCATACGGTGATGAAATTAAAATACAATTATCTTAATTTATCATACATAAAAAAAAATATATAAATATGATGTATATTATAGTATATTATATTATGTAAATTTGATAATCAATTAACCTAACTATTTATGTTTGGAATGTATATAAATATTAAATAAAATGCTTAAATAAATAGTGAAAAAACAATTGTCTCTATCACCACACTTATAAAATAGCGAAAAATGCTTTTAAAAATTCCTGAAATTCATAAATTAATATTTTTCTTCTTTTTTTTTTTTTTTTATTAAGACATTTTTTACGGTGGTGCACAATAAACTTAATTGTTAAAATAATAAAATTGTAAATAATCAATAATGATGTAAAAATAAAAGAGTGAAGAGTCCTCCCATTAGAGATGCTTCATTATGAAATATTTTATGTTTAATTGAATTAAATTTAATTCTATAGACTGCATGTATTACATAATGAATCTGTATAATTAATATCTTGTTAATTATCAAAATTATTTTATTGGAACTAATATTTATTACAATAGTAAGTACTAAGATTATTAGATAATTTTATTTATTTATATTGCAAGGAGAAGAAAAAAATATTCATAAAATAGAATTTAAATGAAAAATAATAATTATTATTACTTGACATGTAGTACGTTTTATCTCGGTATAATATGAATAATCAACAGACCTATTAACATATTTTATTCTATCTAGTCATAATAATTATAATTCTTTTGATGTCATCGTCTACTAAATAAATGAGTATTAAATATAATGTCTACACAGCAAAAAGGGAAATACCTTATTTTTAATAACAATTATTTTAGAATTGATATAATATTTAAAAAAAAAATATGGAAGTGCATTGAAAACAGAGGAGCTTGAGTGATAATTTTAAATGTATTCATAATACATTCCGATAAGTCTTATGTCATCATAATGACAGCCCTCGTCCAATATAAATCGAAGAAAATGTTTAAAGCAAAGTTACGTTTGAGAGCAGAAGAAACCCTCTTATACTAATTTTATAGATTATTATAAAAATAATAATTAATCACCTATTGTATTATATTCTAGAAACTAGACAAAATAATAGTTATAACTTACAATTAATTTTTAGAATACCATGAACAAACCTACAGTTTAATTTATTGGTATATTATATATTATTAGATAGTATCTACTTACACTAATTATAAATTTACTTATTTAATTGTATAGATTTATTAAAAAGTTCAAACTGCGTATTAAGAGAAGAAAAAGATTGTGTAACTCAAAAGCAGAGAAAAAGGTATACAAGCAATTTATCAATCAGTCGAATCAACATTCATTAAAATAAACGAAAGGAAGTGCTTCCACAACCAGTATATAGAAGTGACTTACAAAATATACCAGGTTTGTGGCATCAAACATTAGGCGGAAAAAAATTTATTTTATGAATTAAAGATGATAAAATTTTAATTTTTGAAATGCCAGAATTTTTTCTGAAGTGTGTGGTGATGCTGCAATTTTTTTATTCGTGGTACTTTTAAAAGTTTATCAACAATGTTTTTAATATTAAATACTATTTATTTTGTACATTTATATGTATTTTCAGGAATTTAAACTTCATTTCCTAATAATACTAAAACTATATATATTAGCATTATTGAACATTTAATAGACAAATATTATAGCTTAGGAAACGTTTAACACCAAATATTTTTCAATTCAACTTCGAAATAACAATGTTTAATACAATAAAAAATAAATATCCGGATGCAGGATGCACAAATTCCTGGATGTTTTTTTCATTATACTAAGACAGTTTATAGGAAGGTCTTTGAAATGATTATGTTTCATCTGAAAGTGATTCACTAATTAAAACTTTGGTTCGTAGACTTTCAGTTTTACCTTGAGTTCCTATAGAACATGTAGATAGATTATAACTGATAATTGAAAGTAAAAAAATCTGAAAATAATCAAAAGTTGAAAGAATATTTAAATTATTTTGTTGAAACATGGTTAGACAATTTAACTCCTAGATTTAGTCAATAAAATACTAGAATAATACAGATTGGCAGACAACTAACGATTTAGAAGGTTGTTAATTATGTATTATACAAAACAAAAGGTTGAAATCATTCCAGTATAATGGAATTTATAGTCATATTCCGAAAAGAACACATTAAAATTGAGAACGGCATGAAACTTCTCTAACGTAAAAAATAAGTTAAAAATATATTTTACAATAAATATATTAAGCTAGAACAAAGAATTTCCTGTCTTTAAGTGAATTTAGAAAGCAACAAATGATCCTCTACAGATGAAATAGATTGATTATTTTAGACAATATTAGCTATTTAATTAAACACAACGAATGATTTTAACTAATTTAAATACATTTTTTTGTATTATTTTTATTATTATTGATTTTATTTTTATTTATGACTTTATAAAAGGTACTTAATGATGGCCTATGCAATTTTATATAAATATAATTAATTAGCATATAATTTTTAACTATTAAGTTATATTAAGTTACTCGAAAAAAAAAATTCGGTGAAATGGACCGGTGACAAAATAAATTCATCAAAATGGTACGGCGGCAATATGGGAATTGACATACAGGCTATAAAACAAATATTAAATTTTATTTATATGTCTTTTTTTAAATGATACAGTTGCTTTTTATTTTTAAGTTCAAATTATGTTTAAAAAAAAATATTTTATTACTATGATTATATATAGAAATGGTATTTATTCTATAAACCAAGTAAAAATATATAAATCACTCCAACATTACTTTATTGAACTATTATTAATCTATTTGATCTTCAATTGGATGTTTAAGTTGATAAGATAAAATATTCTGTACACAACAAATTTAAGTCTCTGGTCTTATATTAAATACATTTTTATAATAAAATATTATATCAGGTCTGTATTTAGTGTAGGTAACTAGAAGGCAATTTCCACTGCACTCATTGTGAAATTTTGAAGACAATAAATTGTTATGCATTTCTTTTTCATATTTAGCCAACTATGTATAATTATATAATTTTATTTTTCGATATATTATATTGTGGGTTTATAGGTGAAATATTACTACTAAATTTTATTATGAGATATTATCTTAAATCTATTTTTGTTAAAATGATTTTCTAAATACTATAATACGAAATAATGTAGAACACAACTCACAATAGACGATTATTTTTTTTTTTTGTTGAATTATAAAAATTCATAATATTATGTTTATTATTTTATATTCAACTTTTAAGTACATATTTTTTATTTGTTTTGTATTTTATATCTGTATGAATGTAACAATTAGATGTAATTCCTTAATATTTTAGGTAAGTTGGTATTTTAGTATATTTATAATTTCCATTACAAGTAGTATAAAAGTACATTATGAATAATTTACACTTAATGCCAATAATAAATAAATTTATAACATAGCTAAAATATGTGCTACTGTGTACCCAATGAATAACTATTATTCAGAGATATAAATATAACTGCTACGATAGCAAATAATGAATATAAAAGGATCATTTATAAATTAACTTTGGATTGTTGTCAAGTCTTAAACTAATATTTTATTAGGTATATGCAATTTAAAAGTTATTTAAATTTTATATTTTTCTACTATAGATTTTAGGATCATATTCATTGAATATTTTTATATCGAATTTATTATAATTGTAAATGCTGTGCAAAATTATTGTACACCCAAAAGTAATATTAAAACTTTTAATAATTTGTTATGAAAGAACATTTTTAAGATACCATCACCAACCAGAATTTTGGTTATTATACATAATAATATTATTCTTTGCAAATGTATTATTATTTAAAAAAAAAAAAAAAAAAATATTATAAAAAATGTTTTAAAACTATTTTTTATTTTTTGGGATATATTAATCCAATTCAAAATTTGAGACCGGTTTTCTAAGCCATTTAAATGTCTATACTAAGAATAATATTCCTTAAAAATGGTTTTACAGACATTTAATTTATTAAGATTTAATATTGATAATAGTATTTAATATACTATTATGTACACACGTACATCCCGCATGCGTATACGGCGATCGTATACTTGTACAGCGTCCACTAGGACAGGCAAACCAATAAAGAACAAGAATTAATATAATATTTAACAATGGACTGTACTTCCTTATCCCAATAAATATAAATGCACGATATAATATATAATTTATAACTGTCACCTTACCAGGATGATCTACTCTACATTAATACACTATAAATTTTTATCCACTAATACAAATTATTGTTTAGCAATATAATATTATATTATACACTATAAAATGTAATAAACTTAGATATAGTTCTAAGCTTGAAGACGGCACTAAATCCACCACGCGAGCAGAAATACACCGTTTGTGCTATATAACCTGTGAATAAGAATGCGCCGTTTGTATAATTAATATGCGAATAAATACACACAGTTTGTATTTATAATAAAAATGATAACACACCGTTTGTTTGATTTGATTTAATATAAAACATAAAACCACGCAACAAAATCCGTTAAATGCGAAAAGATGGCGCAACCACGTTGACGCTTCGTCAACGACAACCTGAACAACCGGGTCGGTCGCCCGTGTATACTGCTGATAACGTAGGCCAGTGGTAGTAGCTTTATCATGTATTGATACCACGATCGATAATCACATTTTGATAATACAGAATAGTATATTTACAAATAATTATAAACATTGATAGATTAGTATTTACTATTTAGTATTTAACACTAAAATTTTAAAATCGTCATATTCGCTATATCTTCTATAAAATTAAATAAATTAAAAACCATATTTTGTTCGAGTTTCGATCTTGATACAGCAAAATTTTCAAAACACAATATCTGCCCAAATAATGTGCATATTAAATGAGGTCCTTCTTTGAATAAACAAAATTTGTTACCTTTAAAAAGCGTTTCTTAAATAGTAAGAAAAAATGTAAGAATTTAAAAATGTATAAAATCAGCTTATAAATAAATACATTGTTAAAGAAAAAAAAATTGTATAAGCATGCTTAATGAAGCACCTGTATATTATATCGACTGTACAGTCTATACACAAATCAATGTCTTAATTTTAATCTGATACGTTCGCCTTGCTAGGCATATCTTACCAAAATATGTTGATTTTTCTCAGTAAATATATTTTTGTTAATGGGCTTTCCCCATTTCTCTGTACACAGATTTATATAAAGAATTTTTACGAATCGCATTTGTATTGGCCATGTTATAAATTCAGAAACTCAGATACGGAATTGTTTGGTAAATGGTTGTTACTAATAATTATTAATTAATAATTACTAATAAATAATAAGAAAGATAATTAATCTCTTCTGAGAATATTAAAATTATTGGATTATATGATATTATGCGAATGAAATTTCGTTATTACTCGTATTAGTCTTTTCCATAACCACAACTAGAGCAAATTAGTGAAATGTGAATAATGGAAAGTTTGAGTTTAATTAACAAAGTTTACGATTGATACAAAAAATAAATAACAAATCGTTCTAAAAATAGGAAGTGTGATTAGTGTGAAGTAATTCGAAGTTGTCTGATCCCATCAATATTGTTCAAAGATTAGACTTTTAAAATATCGGGACCTGTTGACAACCCGTATAATATGTAAATTAATAAAAACACATACAATCTTGCTTAAATCAGGACATGTTCTAACAAATTAATATAATAATAATTACGAATAACCATTTCCAAGCACTCCAAATGATTGGACTTTTAAACGATAAAACATTTCATTTAATATAATTATGGTCATTTATAGAGACCTAAAACGTATAGCAATTTAAAATGAAATTTTACGATTTACTTGATTTTTTATTTTTATTCTGGCTACGAGACAATACGTTATAATTTGCGCATAATGCCTCAATCGGATTTGGAATGTTATATTATTTGAACACGGGTATTAGTATATGAACGGAAATTTTAATATTTAGGTCATCACCAATCACCATTGTTTACCGATGGCGATGGGTTAGACCTGCCTAACTGAAAAAAGTACCGATTGATCATATAATTTAATATGTATAAAAAAAATAACAACCATCTGAAGTTTATTCGGTGGAGAAACCAAACACATGTCATTACCTCGACGACTTAACCCGCCCATACATATTATGTACTCGGTACGGTGTTTTTCCGCGATTTATTGTTGTTCCGGAATCTAGGAGAATAGGACCTCAGCAGATGTGGTTCGTTCTCATTGTGTCCCGACAATATGACGGTATACCGGAGTTAAAAGTGTATGTACAGTAAGCACACACCGGTTAAAGCAGTTGTGGTGGTGATGGTAGGAGGGGGTGAAGAAATATAGCAATTTTGTGTTTTGGCCTCCGCAGACTATTCGTATACATAAACTGCTTTGAATAACAACCAATATATATGATGCTATATTTTATGCATTGGAATATGCACGCCACTACTGCTGTATAATAATTATAGCCATATTATAATGTTTATGTTATGTACAAACGTTTATATCATATAAATGCACCGTGATTATTTTAAGTGTTAATGTTTTTGAAAATATTTTTTATGCGATTCCATAGATTAAAATGCAACACTTTTAAAGAAAAACTATAATTTTTACTTTTTCTTGTCTAAATAGGTTTATAGATTTTTAGAAATTTAAATGAAGCAAATACAGTTATTTATTTTTTATTTCCCAGAACAGTATATTATTGTAGTTACTGAGAATTATTCTGATGTACGTACCTATACAAATCGAATATTTATTAATTAGTTAATTATCATTTTAGATGAGTGAAGTCAAGTGGTACATGTATACAGTAAAATTTTGGTCCATTATTCTGATTATCTAAACTTTAAAGTTTTAGCTTTTATTAATTATGACAAAGGCATGAATTTCAATAAAAATTGAATTTATTTACTTATTTTTTTTTTGTTTTGGAGGAGGAGGGTTATTTAGAACAATGCATTTTAAGTAAATGATAATTCAATTCGTTTACTTTTATTTTTCATTTTGAAGCCACTTTATTAATTTTTACTATAAAATTAAATAATTAAAAGTATTATCATTAGTAATATTGTTATGATGTTACGTGATAAAATCTATTGTATTTTGACATTTTGTCTATCTCTGATACGGTGTATCAGTAAACGTGATAATACAAAAGGATTTTTATAATTAACTAAACAAGACCAATCCATACTGAGTAAAATTATTTAACATGCGTATATTAAAACAAAAATACTTATGTAAATATAATATATTAATTTATTTTACTGATGTGGCCTGGTATCAATACTAAATACATGGTACAAAGAATGAAATAAAACGATTTTGGCTTGCGCACATAGAGTGATCTATTTAATGTAGGAACATTCATTACTTTAGAACAATTCTTAAGGATATTTATTTTAGATAATTTTAGGTCATTCAAAATAACATTGTTCCAAAAAAAAATATATCATGTTATTTTTTATCGTTATCGTTATCGTTATCAATTTTTTTTTTTTATTATTATTTTTGAATAATAATACATTTTTAATTTCTTATTTCAAACAGGATATTTTTAAAGTACTTCGATGAATAGAAATTGAATTTTGAACAAGTAGCTTAAGAGTTATAACTTATAACTATTTAAAGTTGAAACTCATAAGTACTTGTCAAAATTTAATTTTTATACATCAAAGTATTCTAAAAAATATCCCGCAAACATTGTATGTTGTCATTAAAATAGTTGACTACTTAAAAAATAATAACGTTTTAAATAGAAAATAATATAAATATTATTTTTAAATTTTGTTTTTAATGACTTAAAGTTATTAAAAATTTAAAATTTAACAACCTTGATAGTTTTTGAAATAAAAATTGCTTTACGTTTAATGTATCACTCGGTATGTATCGAGCTGAAGAACTATTTATTATTATAAATTTTGTTAACTAATCAAAAATATATGTTATATCATGTTATAATGTGGTAGGATTCCATTTTAATATAAAATGATTATAACATAACAATATAATAAATAATAATATGTATATGTATCATATGGATATAATAAAATATAATTTAGAAATTATATGTGTATTATAAGGAAATATAAATACTGTGATGATTTACAATGTTTGATACGATACGCATTAGTATTAACAATCATCAAATTTAATAAATCATATTTTTTCTTATCATATTATTATGATTTCTTTATTTATTAAAATATGTATTAAATAGATATTTTTTAATAGAACAAATAATTTTTAAGGATATTACATTTAGACATATTTTGCATATTTTGGGAAATCGTTTAGCAATAATTTTTGAGGTATGTTAAACTATAACTATAACTAACCCTGTGTGCAAAAATTGGTGTTATAGATGTCACATAGACTTAGACTTCTTGTTTAGTAATGTAAAGTTATAAATGAATGCCTATTAAATTCTTTGAGATGTACTTGGTACGCCAAACGCCAGGTTGATTGATATTATAAACACGATATTAGGTTAGGTGAGGTGTATTATATACATCTCTGTAACACGCATAAAAGTTATATTTAAATAAAAATTAAGGTCAAATAATAGTTTATTTTACTATAGAATAAACATCTTATGCAGGATTTATAAGAAGTTACAAAACAACGCATTCGTGTCGCATAGATGTATACATTATCAATAATTTAAATAATTATATTCAAATTTCTAATTTCTTACTGTAACACTCGCGTCGTTAAACGATACAATAAAAAATAATCGATAGTAGACTATAGAGTCTACGTAGACTGTAGACTGTCTGACTGACAGATTGTACAATATGTACACTGTTTAATTTTTATATAATATATTAATTATTAGGTTTACTAGGAAATATTATTTTAGTATGACAAAAAATTAATTAAAAACAATTTTTTTATTTTCCTTTTGCCTGTATATTTACTGCAGTGGTACTAATAGTTTTTGTAGTAAATCAGTATCGCTGAGTAGCAATTATTAATTATTATTATCGTATTATATAAATAGCCGTTTCAAACGATGCCTTGAACGTCAGGGTTTTTTCACCGAACGTTCTAGTTACAAAATATTAATGATAATAATATTAAAATATTGAAAATGTATATTTGTATACATTTTGTTATAGTTATATTTATTTATGAGAATATTACAAATAAATTAAAAATAGAAGTACAAAGTATAACAAAGTACACTGTACGTCAGTACATGCAGTATTTACAAAATATAAAATAAATATGATTTCGCATGGGTTAAAATAGTCATGGTTAAGATTTTTTTTTCAAATTTCAACAAGTAAATTAATTTAATCTGATTTCAACGTTCAACAACATAAAATACAATATATTTTTCCAACATAACTTATATGCAATAGAAATTGAATTGTATTTATATAATTGATTTTACCTGAGTTAAATAACAGTATAAATACAATCAATAGATATAAATGTTATATTTATTTGATTATTACGTTTAAGAAAAGAATATTTAAAATAAATTATTCATTTTTATTTTTTATCTTGTCATCTTGAATGGATGCTTTTATGTTTTTGTATTTTTCAAATATTTTTATCCATACAATAACTTAAATTTTATAAGATTAATACATTACTATTAAATAACAATTGTATTAACCAAAGTTATATAATTATTTATTTTATATCTAATACACATATAATAATGAATAGTGTAAGTATAATTTAGTTTGTTTAATTGTTTTGCTAAAGAATATCTAATTATTTGTTCTATTATATAGGGATAACAGTTTTTATTTATTATCAACAAATTTGAATTTTTTTTTTTTTTGGAATAATTATCTACACTTCTGTTTTATACAAATGTGAGAAATATCTATTTGAGTATTTCTATATGATATTTTAATTGTTGTGATTGAACTATATTATTAATATTTTAAGAGAACTCGTATTTATCATATCAGTCTTTCTGTCTACTGTCTTGATTATATATAATAGAAAAACAAAACAAAGGTAGTCAAATGAGTATTGCTTTGCTGTACATTTAGGTATAGAAGGAGTCACTGTAATGGGTATATTTATATTAAATTTGAAAATTCAATAATACATCATCGTATACAAAAAATGATTCTGAGCAGAGACGATCTGACAGCTTGTATGTATCACTAAAGTATATTTCATGATATATTTTGTAATATAGCCATTAAATCCATTTTTTTTTTAAATTTAGTATTAAAATTTGAACTTCAGATGGTCATAAAAAATTAATGCGTTTATCCAGTAAACTTTTTATTTAAAAGTAAAACTAATTAAGAATTTTGTATTTAATTTTAAAATCTTAGGTAAGATTGATAAGTAATATAGACGATTTTATATGGATTCCCAACTGAAAAATAACTTGTAGTTTTCGATATACTGACGAGTATTGTGAAATTGTTTACTTTAAAATATTAAACGCTTATAAAAAAATATCGTGACTATATTTTTTTATACCTTTTAATTTGTAAATGAAAAATTTATTAGAAATGTTGTATTTTATTTTTAAACATTTTTACCAGTTTATAATTTTTAGATGGAATTAATAAAAAAATTTAAAACATTAATTATCTAAAAATAACTTAAAAAGTAGTAAAAATATTTAAAAATTATTCTACACGTATAGATACAATGATATACTCAATACATTTTTTAAGTTTCAACAGTTATTCGTTTTTGAGTTAATACAAAAATAATACAAAAATAATTTTTGTGAAAAACTGGTTCAACATAATAATTCTTGTTTTTTCTTAATCTATTTTACCATTTTTCGGGTATATATCAATTGCGCCGAAAATCACAGGTAAAAAAAAAAAAAAAATATGGGATGGGAAAAAGGTATACATCAATTGCGCTGATCGATTCTTAAATATATTATTATATAAACGTGTATAATACAATTAACCGACATGACAAATTATTAGACATGGCAAAATAAAATATGATATTTGACCATTTGTTCGACATATTTTTAATTGCCTCACAATCTGATAAAGCTGATGTTGCCAGATAAGTCACTTTTATATCAAATATTTTAAAACTTTTACAGTCATTGACTTTTAGATTATAAATTGTATAAATTGTGTGTAATGTATATATTTTTGTTTATTGTTGTACAAATTATTATAAAAATAATATAATTAATATAATATTAATAATAATATAAATTAATATTTAATTAATATAATATAATTATTATAAAAATTGAAACCAATTAAGACAGTTTGTGTCATTGTCAAATTCTTCGGCGCAATAGATGTATACTTTTTTAATACACCAATAAAACATTTTTAAAGTATTCACAGTGTTGTCTATATAATTAAATTATTAAGGTTTAGATAATTTGCGTCGTAGTGATCACTGAGATTTTTGATAAGACCATTCGGTGGTTAGCAATTATTCAATAATAATTAATAATTTCACACCCACTCGTGTATTATTGTGTATCAATATAAGCCGATGTTGAAAGTCGACTTTTATGTCGAGTATATAATATATTATTATAGGTATATAGCGTTTTCTGTAGAATTCGAAATTCATCGTTTTATATTGGAGTTTTACTCTACGGATATGATACGCGACGAAAAACGCCGGCGAGCTCATGTTTTTTGATTAATGCCGAAACAATAAAAATGCAAACTCCTAATTTTGTATTGTTTTAAATTAATATTGACTATGCCGGTGACGGAAAACGCCGTGGAATACGACGCATAGGTATGAAACGCGTCGAAGAACGCTGTCTGTGCATAACCCCGACGTTAGGCGGTGAGTCGGGGAATTTGTATAATTTTCGAACCGTCAGAAATACTTTACGATTATTATTATTAAAAACAGTTTATTATTATGATATTAATAAATATTGTATTCAAATTAGGTTTATTTTTGGAGTCGATAAAGTTTTCGTCTTTTATCCTATCCGAAAATAATAACATTTCTTTTTCGTTACTTTAAAGATATCTAATAAAAGTTACACCCGTGTTTTATTTTTATTCTTATAGAAATATTATACTTGATGGTTTTTATTCAGTATCGTGATATATACTTATTAATATTATGTTTATATATAATAATTATTTATTACACAACTGTAGGCAATATATCTATGATAATGAGAATAAAAATATCTAGAATATTTGATAGAAGGAGTTTGAGGCCAGATAGTTTGTTTATACCCAAACATTGTTGAAAAAAAAAATAAATAAGGTGGTCTTGCTAAGAAAATATATTTAAATGCACGTATAGTGTTGTAGTATTATCGTTACCGTTATCGAGCTATTATAAAAAAAACCTCTGGAACGTAAAATTTAGATCATAGAACGTGATATATTTGCGATTTTTTTCTTCAGAAATCAATATTAAGTTTTGTTTTAGGTCAAAGATCTTGTAAAGGTCCTAGGAGTTATCTTCCAATCGGTCTGCAGGTAAAGTGTATCTATAATGACTTAATATGGATGGCAGGACGCTCGTTCGGTGTAACTCACTCTGTGTGATGTAACTGTTGTATATCGCACTAATATATATAGTTGTGTGCTGGAGCAAGTCATTTGGAATTTTGGAAAAATTCATCTTCGATACAACGTTAAGTTTGCCGTGTCCGCTCCGTGCTATTATTGTTTACGCTGATAACGTGCCATCGTTTTTCGATTATTCACTTATTGCGTTTTTTCTCTGTTTGTGAGAATGATAATATTTTATATGCGTTTTCGAGCTCGATCTAATGAAAATTATTATTGTTATTGTAGTGTTTTATCATTTTTCTTTGTCATCATACTATATAACTATTATATAGTGCGATTGTGTATGCATGGTGGCATGGTGTACGCCGACGGCGGTGGTTGTGGACGTTGTGGCGTCGTCGAGATTCGAGCGGACTGAAGCTGACGGTGACCGGTGATTACCTACAAAACAATATTGCACCAACGTAATATAGATAAGGTAATTTTTATATGACTTGGATAAACAATTTCAACACATCGTGTATCGTTGCTTATTTTTTCACAGTATTAATATATATACTTGTGTATATAGTCTAAGTAGTACGATAAAAAATAAAAGTTATACTGTACTAAAAAGAAACGTTATTCTTGAATATACATCATGTATTCGTGCTCTATTATTGTTTCATCATTAGTAGTTAATAGCCAATCGTCATTATATGCCATATTATAATCGTTATTATTTAAGAATAACATTTGACGAGCCTCCCCCTCCCTCCTCCCACACAGAAAACTCTTCTAACTTTTTTTTCAAACGAACGAAAAACCGATAAGTTTGAAGCATACTGGCTAGTATACATGGCTGCTGATGTTAAGGCGCCACGTTGGTGGTTATAAGAGAAATCGATCGCGCATCTGGTCGATGGAGCTATTCCGGCGGTATGTTATTGGTGTTGTAACCATAATATTAATTTACTTAATCTTGTATGATGTCGAGGTATTCCGCCTATATTGGTACAAAAGTAACCAACAAGTGTGACGTGGAGATTCCGATCGCAAGAGTTACAATATTGATTTGCTATTGTTACCGCTGGACGAGAGAATGTCATTTTTTATAACAACTGGTAGTTGATTTTCGTAACTGAAGTGTGACTTGTTAGTTATATTATAAAATATAAATTAAAATGTATCATTATATCAGGAATCTAAAAACTTAATGCTAAAATTTGATTTGGTGATTCATCCATTTTTAGTGTACTATATGACGACTTAGTAACAAAACTAAGTTGTTGTACCAAATATTTGATTTTAATGGAGTTAAGTTAATTTAATAGGAAGTACTTATCTAGTATATGGTTCAAAGTATTTCTCTATAGTGTTAATGATCACTATAAACATCTAGAAAAATATATTATGTAAATGGTAAATACTGTATTTATATAATATTAATTGATAAGTAATTAATAATAGTTGTAGTCATCTATAGTTGCCAAATAGATATAGACATTACTATTCACACTTCACACTTAAATAGTTTAACATGGTGATGCAAGAGTTTACAAGACTTAGGTTTTTAGGGAGATAATTGCTCACACCTCATTATTTCTTTATATCTTTAAATATCATCGTCTTCAAAATGTTATATAATGGTTTTAGTTAAAAAATATAACAAATAACAAATATTAAAAATATATGTCTACTCATAGATCATAATTGTTTATATTATTTAAGTTAGTTGTATAAGTATTATTTAACAATTTAAACGCACAAGGTGAAAATATGTATTAACCACAATAATTAATATTGATAAAATTTCGACGGCAGTTAAGATAAAAGCTGTTAATTGTTACATTTATTGTTTTGAACTTTTATTAATACAATATAATAATTATTTAATATTATAAAAAAAATATATAGTACCTATTAAATTAACTAGAAAAATAATAAACTTTGTTGGACTCATATAAAAATTTAAAATTTAAAATTTAATTTTAAAGTTCTTAAACAAGTTAATTATTTTAAGACAGAAGAAACCTGATGATTTGATATATATTTATTAAATATTTAATAAATGTAGGTATTTGTAAGTTTTTTTAAAATATTAATATTTAATAGGTAGTTTTTAATGATTACTTACTCGTATTTTTTTTTTATAGATAAAACTCATAACTTTAAAATATGTATTAGGTAATAACTAATAACTAATATAGGTGTAGTTAATAAGATAAATAAAACTAAATTTTTAAACTAAAGTGTCATGCAATTCAGTATACTCAAACATCTACAAATATTGTCGTCGTTCATTTTATTTTACACGTATTTCTTTACAATAATTTTTCTTAACAGTCAGTGGACTATACCATTAAAGTTTCTTATTGGTTTATACTACTGTTTGTTGATATACAAATGTGTAGAATATAATATATTTCTGAACAAATCTTATATGGTTTCCCGATCTTAATATTCGAGTAGAAAGGCAGAGTTAATTACCTAGATAATTTATGCGGTTAACTGTTTATATCTATCTTCCCCAAAATTGATCTCAACTTTGTAGTCTGTACTACAGTAATCTGAATTTCATTACGTTATTTACGTTTGAAGAAAGTTAATATAGGTAATAATGTAATTTTTTTTGGTCCTTTAAATAAATGTAAAAATCTTTGTAGGATCTTAATCTTATTGTTATGAAGAATTTTTCCAAAATTTAATCAACACTAAATGTGATTTTCATTATATTTTTTGACGTGAAAATTAACATGTTTTCTTGTATAAACTATTTACTGAAGAATCTGAGTAAAACGTCAAATTTGTTAGTTTTTATTTTCATTTTTAGAGTATCTAACAAGCGTTTACTCAAGATTTTCTGCGCTAAATTAATTTTTAAATAAAAAATAGGTAAACAAAATTAAAAATTTTATAATTTTGAGTGAAAACTTAAAGTAAAATTGCTAAAATTATTTTTATCAGAAATTTCTTTTTAATAATTTAAATGTTGTTGTAGTAAAATAACAATACAATTTCGAAAATATATCATATATATGTATCGATTGCTTAGGAAATTTTAAAATTAATTATAGGAGAATTTCCAGTTATTTTAGATTTTAAATGGGATGATGAATATATTGATTTTACAATGATGTAGGTAAGTACTTTTTTGTGTCCATGTACACATTGAATCTATAGTTAATACTTTAAAGGGGTAAAATTTAAAAATCTCCCTCCACTATTTTTAATAATAGGAAAAACTCAAAGAAAAACGTGAATTTTAAATTTAACCAGTTTTTGATTAAATTGATTTCTTTATTTTGTTATAATTCAAAAATAAATCACCGGCAGACACTTGACATTTTTACCAAGTTTTTGTATTATCGTTTTTTATGAATAATATAATTTTCAAAATATATTAAATTACAATATTATTTGAACTTTTTAAAGGCATGATAAATTTTTAATATTTTAAAATTTTTTTCTTTAAATATCTATAAAAAAATAAGTTCAGGTTTTTACTTATTTTAGCGATGAATAACAATATTAATTATTTTGTCATGAATCAAAAACATTATTCATCGGTATTTAATTTTTTTAAATTTATTAAATAACTAGGAATTTTAGTATACGTAATGACATTCTTGATTAATTTTAAAACATTATTTATTTGTTCTATGAACCTACTTTTACAATTTTAACTATACTTACAGAACAATATGTTATTACATTTTGAGTTGTTTTAGTTTATATAATATTATATAAATACAAACTATTATAAATATTAATAATAAAATAAATGTAATTTTTTCGGGGAAAAAAAAAGTAAAAAAAACAGTATATCTACATAGTAGGTACTATGAGTAAAATAAATTACTTTAATAGCTATATTAAAAAAAACACACTATAAAATATACTTTTTTTAGTGGTATAGACTAACAGACCGTCTCCGATTAGAGTTGTTTTTTGTGTACAATAATATATTATTAAATTTAATTTTAACACACATAATATAACAGTAACCAACTCAATCCACTTAGAGCATCCAAAGCGTTTACCCGCACTTGCTGAATCTTTTTTTGTTTTTGGTAAGGTAATAATTTATCGTTCATTTTACAAATAAATTATTTATAATTCTTAATAAAAATAATAAATTCTAGAATTAATTTATGAATTTTAAATTTAATTATTAATATTAATAATTGATTTTAAAATTGTATTAAAATAGACACAGCAATTATTAAATACTCGATGTTGTAAGAAAAGAATAGTTGAATCTTATTTCTCTTCCTTAAATATAGTTAAAGTAATTCTCAGGAATATTATCAATGGTTTTAAGTTTTAACTTATAAGTATTCGTAATACATAATTAAATTAAAACTAGCAACTGAAAAAAAATACACAATATAAATTGATTATATCTCACTTTCCCAGATACTTATTAAGTAAATATATCTAATAATAATAATAAAAAAAAAAAAAACTAAAAATAAATACTAGAAAAGTACTAACTGTTTGAGATGTACTTTTTTAACACTGATTTTTATTTTTATCGTTAATTGATACAAATAAGGTTTAATTAAATAAATTGTCAAGTTTTTTATTAATATTATACTGCTAATTAACAAACAACTTTTTGTCTCGTTTTTTCAACATAATAAAACCATTTTTTTTCTTCACCGTAAACTAATTTATATTCGGCGTTAGATTAGGGAGTAAGCGCCAAAGGGAATCGGAAGAAACGACAAAAGAAACGTGGTCTCTTTATCGTTAACCACAGCTCATTTTACAACCAAATATATTATGAAACATGAATTAAGCTAGTTATCATATTTTATTTCCTTGCAGTTATTGTGTATTCATTATTATAGTTTGTCTACTGCAGGAAAAGTCAGTTGAGAAATACAATTTTATGAAACACCGGTGTATTAAAAATCTGGAAAAAATCGTAATGACATTATTGCAACATGTAATTACATGCAAGATAATTAACTTCTGATAACATTTATATCAATTGGTAGAGTATTAATACATGTTTTTATACCATAATTAAAACTTTTTTTTTTTAAATTAAAAAATTCTAGCGAGAATATTATTTTTGAAAGTTAGTAGGCGTTTTTTATTAAATCTTTATTTATAACAATATTAATTTTCTTAAAAATAAATACATAATATACAATATAATTGATCTTTCGAGTTACAATTAGTTTAAATTAAAATTGATTTAAAATGTATATTATAATTATTACTCTATACATAAACAAGTAAATGATTTGAAAAGTAATAATATTTTATTAATTGATAATTTTACCAATTTATTTTTATTTTTCACATTTTTCTATTGTAAAATAGTTTGATCAATATCAAAAACATACGAGTATTAAAATTTTCTTAATTTTTAAAAATGTATAACAACATTTTTTGATGAATTCTATTTATGTTTTGATTGAACATACTGCGCGTCGGTACACATAATTACATAAAAGTGATTTGTATACACATATGGGGTCGTATAATAATAAGCTAAATGGGCTTTGTACGGTGTGGCCAAAAATCATTTAACCCAGACGAGCAGCAGTGGCAGCGGCCGGTGTCCTATGAATTTCAAGTGATTTTTTTTTTCTGTTATCCTCACATTGAAGCCTTTTTTTTTATAAACTAGAGAGCACACGAATTTGTTGCATTGTCAAAATGCGACAGATGGTGATTTAAAGTTTGCTCGGTGTTTTTGATTAATGAATAGCCGACGAACCCGGCTGCGTGTCTTTAGGAGGTATGTCATGGATGCGTACATATTTTTTTGACGTTTCCAACCCAAATCTGATTTTTTTTTTTTTTTGAAGTAGCTCTATTTCCACATTTTTTCTGTTTAGACACGTAGATAATCAATTATTTCCATTATATAATGAGAAGCAAAGCTCATCTGGGACACATTTATCGTGATATTTTAATTATAGTAAACAAAACAAACAGAAAACAGACCAGATATTGAGTGTTTTGAGCGCATTATGAATTTGGGTGGCATTGTTTACCGAATGTCCATTGTGATGGACAATAGAAACAACTAAACAAGTATAGCTTATGTATACTGTCATAAATTGTATTAACTTAAGATTCTTAAATGTATACGATATTTGGAGAGTAGAAAACAATTCTTGTATATTATACTCGTACTTAAAATATTGTATACATTTACTTTAAATTAATAAAATGTTAAAATTAATTGATATTTCTTCAAACATTTATTTAATTCAAAAATAATAGTCATTATAACTTAATATTTTTATATGCATATAATTTTTAAATTTAAAATATACCAATTAGTTTAAGTGTTATCGATTCATAAGATTAAAATATCCCAAGTATATTTTCTAACAGTTTTAAAATATTATATTTTTAATTTTCTATAATATAACATTGAATTTTAATAACTTATCTTGATGGAAAAAAAATATTAAAATAAGATTGATCAAATTAAAATATATTCAGATAAATCTAGTAAAATGTCTATGTATGCCGAAAATATTAGTATACACATTGAAAAATCATACTATATATACATATATCTTACATAAATATAAATATTTACGTAATGATGCTTTATAAACTTAAACTTGTAATCTGTCTCTAAACAGGACACCTTTTACATGATTATGCCTGTTAATTTTTTAAATACTATGACTTTTTATAATTGTATTTATAAATTGTGCTTAGTATAATTTACATTATAGATAAGCTATTACAATTTACATTATGATCCTACTATATTGACTTTAAATATTATGCAAATGTCTCTGAAATGGGTTATTATCAACATTGTGCTTGGTTCTGAGAACTGCACTTTCATAGGCGAAAGTAGGGATGCTAATAAATGTGGGGATAGCAATGCGAAGACGACGGAAAATGTATACGACCTATTTCGTCTCCTGGAAATACCAATGTTTTTTTTTTTATAGTCTCCACCATCTACGAACGTATAAAATATGGTAATTTTTTGCAATACACCAGCTGTACCGGAAAAACTGACAGTTTAATGTAATGTAAACGCCTATTAAACACTACACGATTCCACGTGCATACTGCAACGCGTTTGCCAAGTAAATCCCATTACAATAACTATTATAATATACTGCTAAGCAGTCTACTTGTATATAAATTATAATTGTATTTAATGTGAAATAGGAATGCATACAATATCTACTAACATTTTTTTTCTTCATTGACAATCACATTACATCTTTATTACTTATTTGTTTTTATCACATCACCGTTTCTTAGTGACAAATGACAATACTTTTATTTTCCTCGTCGATTATCTCATCGTTTCTTCTATAAATATTCTTACCAAATAAAATGATAAGTGTTGTATAATGTACGTGTTAAACGTAAAATATTGATATTTCCGATTTAGAGCTTTTTATGACAAAATAATATTTATTCACTTGTATTATGAGAAGGATTTTGCCATTATCTCTCAGCATAACTAGTGTATACTAAACCATCTAAAAATATTATTGACGAAAACCTGAGACGTATACACGTTACTTCGTATCCTAGCTGTTGCTTGACATCATATTACAATAAAATACGGGACCCTCGACTTTATAAAAGATTAATAGATTATGGTTATGCAATAATATATACGGTACCTACACCATGTAAACAGTAGCGTGATCAGATTTTTAGAAAAGGGTAAAAGGATATGAAGTTTTGACTATTTTCAGATCACGTCATCATAACAAATACATATATATTTATATAGTCTCGAATTTACCTGCAGATACTATTTAATTATAACAATATACCATTAAAAGTATAAAATAAGAGAAATTTTTAAATAATCTAATTTATTACTTATTAGTTACCTGTTAATTTAACATATTGTCGTAAATTATCCTACAATTGCAGCAAATTTGTTTTCATAAATTAATCATATATTTTATTGTTTCAATTAATATAAGTAATGTGAAAAATTAAAAACCACATAGAAAAAAATTTTGAAAACATGTATTTGTATTTTAATAATTATGTATGAGAAATCAATAGACACAAATAAAATTATGGGGAAAGGAGAACATACAACCCGAGCGGCGAGCACGCCTCTACGTAAGTTTATATTCTGATACATATCTATAGTAGAAATAATCTAATATAGCGTAACTATATTTTTTACAAGTATATTTATATTATTTGTACACTAAGACCTAAGTGATGTTTAAAGCGTTTCATGAAATTTAAGAAATAAAAAATACATTTTTTAATGTAGGTATACTACGCATATTGTTAAAATACATTTTTTTTCAAATCATAAAATTCATAATGAAAACATGATTTTTCCTTTATCAAAAATGTAAGTCTATATTTTTTTTATAGATATCTAAATTTAGTAAGCTTACAGTGTGCAAATCAATATACAATTCTTATTATTCCTACTCTTCGATAATTTCGTGAATTTGATAGGTACCATAAATCATTATTAAACGAATCGTTATTTATTAAAATATGGTATGTATGATATTATTGAGTTTACTAAAATGCATATAGGCACGTAAGGAAATGGATTTGTACTGTGGTGTGGAAAGTGTGCGGTTATCTAAAAGTTGTTTTATTTTAAAATCATATTATAATTATTATGTGGCATCGTATTACAAATATATTATATTATATTACCATTAATTATAATTTATAAATAATGATATTACAATTTTGATATAATATGTAAATATTTATGACAGTTAAGGATGTTATTTAATGTTATTAATTTATACATCAATACATCACATATGTATTAGAATATAATAATATTATTATAAAATGTCTGCTCAAAATATTCAATCATTTAATTTATCACTATACATGATTATATTATTATTGTTGTTGTTGTTGTTTTTTTTTTTTTGTTTGTTTGTTTTCAACGTAATTTCTTAGACTTTATGAAATTGATTATTATTCATCGTAAAATAGATTTTTATTATTAGTAATTGTTTTTTATTTTAGTTATAGCGGTATTAGTATTATACCGTATTTATAATAGTTTAATTAAGAATATTTTTTTCATTAATTATTTCAACGTAAATTAAACGTTATTATAATACAATTTAAATTAAATTATCTTAAATAGTAATACATTTTATTTGCTATGTTCAAATTTAGATGATGAAAGTAAACCTAGTCATAAAAAGCGTATGTTCACGAAAACAGTAGATTAACGATAAAACTCGAGGTCACTGTATGTATTTAAGGTAGTACACAAACATTATTATTTTTTTTTTATTTATTGATCTTATTTAAGCCTGGTAACTAAGGTCATTAGCTATGTATAGGAATAGTAGGTTTTTTTGTGTAAGGTTTGTTTGTAAAGTTTGGTTAGTACGGTTGGAACACGTGTATGTATGTGTGTGCACCACGGATTCGTCACTAAGAACTTAGGTGGTCACCCATCCAAGAGCTAACGACGTCGGTCGAAGCTTGACCTCAGAACACATTAATAACTGAGGCCAATCACTGCGCTACACCAGACCATACAAACATTATTAACTTAGTAAAATATTGCAGTTTTTAAACTCTTCGTAAATATTGCCTATATTTTTTTTTTTTTTTATTATTTTAATTGAGACAAGCATTATGTAGTGTTAATTTAAAGATATTTTGTTACATTGATATCATATAATGTATTCAGATCATCTTATTGAATACAATTTGTATTCAATATTAGTGTTAGTATACAAAATTAGATTTACTATAGTTAGTTTTATGTAATGAAATAAAATTGCAGTAATAGAAGTATTATGCAAGTTCAAAAATTAAAAATAATAATTAGATTCACCACAGTTAATCAAATATAATGTAATGATAAATATAGTTAGCTTAAAACTAAAATGTTATATGTATGTTGAAATTACAAAGATATATTATACTAAAGCAAAATGCATATTTATATATATTATTTTTTTTTTTTGACTCGGTGTTAAATAAAATTATAACATAGAGCTTGTGGTTAATTACAACATTCTTTTTTAATTCTCTCATAACGGGCAAAACTATATATTAAAATTAATTTTAGGGATACTTAAAGTTGACTGGCATAACTTTAAACATTTTTCTTCATCTCCAAATAAAACATAGGTATTCAGAAACGTAAATAAGGTTGAGCCAACGGTGTATACTTGTGGTCAGATAACTTGTTAGATGGTAAATAGTAGGTAGAGGAGAGTTATAAAACAAGAGAGAAAGAGAGATAAAAGGAAGAGGGACGATAAAAGTTGTTTGAAGGATAAACCGTTGGAGGTAGATACCTGATTCAGATCCTGGGTCATATTTCAAGCGTATTAGACACCTTGGATTTAGATGTGACACGTCCTATGCGTTACGACTAAAAGTTAGTTACGAAGGACTAAACGGATGTAAAAGTTGTTCGATCGAGCTGATTTTTTCATAGGACTTTGTTGTGGTGGTATTGCAAAAGTACCTGTGCGTGTTGAATTCTAAATGTGTTTCTCTTATTTTTACTTGGACAAATACATTCCTCTCCTTAATTCTGTTTATCTCTCATCATACCTTTCTTTACATATATTATGTATAATATTTTAAATTTATGATCTAATAATAATACCTAGTTTAGAGACGTATTTTTTTTAATTTTTTTTTTTATCAAAAACTTTTAAAATATAATAATAGTTGTACTGAAAATATCAATAAAACCAAATAATTCACGTAATAACTTAAATGTGCTTAAATCTACTTATATTAGTATAGTTAAACAAAAAACATTACTAAACAGGTGTATTTAATGTTTACAGTTGCAAGTAGTTAAAAAAACAATTTCGTTGTGCGTTTATTTCTTGTATATTCGCAGATCATTTAACACAATGATCATTTTATCCTTAAACTGTTATCCATATACTCTTTAGTTTTCTACATATGCCATTATTGAAACCAACTTAATCGTACGGAATACAATATTAAGGATATTCGAGCAACAGCAAAACTAAAGAGCTACAGCCTCTTCCATTTAAAACGCATTTGCTGCTCGTCCTCCGAATAAGCCCTTTGATGGGATTCGGGAAAAAAATACTCTTAGAATATACACGTTTTGAATACAAACATTTCAATCTAGTCCCATGACAAATGTTCTTTTTTTCTTGCAAAACTTGCAAAACTCTATATTCCTCCGTGTTTCCCGTGTGACAACAGGAATTGACCCACAAATGTCCACGGCCACTCGTCGTTACCCCCTCGGCCTCGACTGTCGAGGAGCTGGGAAAATGCTGGATATCTCTAACGACCTGTGTCTTGTATACTCGTTTTCAGCTATACAGATTTATACGACCCAAAAGTTCTGATGTATTTGCTTATAAAATGTGTCCTTTAACATTTTCATACACCAAAAGAATCACTAAGAAAGATTCATAGTACAATCCACTATCCCGATGATATGAATTTTCAAGTATTCTTGGTGTATCATAGAACTGTAATATTTTCTATTACTATGTTGTTATGATAAAGTTTAAGAACATAACTCAGTATCTATTTGAATCAAGGTATAAATTTTCAAAATATGACATTTTAATGTTTTATTATCTAATTCTATTTACTATAATATCTATATTATTATTCTTATTTTTTTTTTTTTACAAAATACTAAAATTATTATTTTTATTATTTCATTCATTTAAAATAATAAAAACACTCTACCTTAAAAACATAAAAAATGTCTATAACATGAAACACATTTATTTTTGTTGTATTGTTTAATAACTATATCGAATTATATATTAACTTTGGTTATAATTATAACGTTGTGTCAATATATATAAATTATAAATATATAATTAATAATAATAAATAATTGATCAAAGAATTTAAAGTGTAATGAATTGATTAAATATACTTACTAATAATGCAAACTAGGTTAAATAATGTTTTGATTTATTATATTTGTAGGAATAGTAAATGAACTTACTTGTTACATAAGTCAGTAATTCAATTAAATTTAAGCCCTCCGGGAGGTTTTCAAAACTAACTGTACAATTATTAACACCAATTTAAGTTGTTATTATAAAATGTCACAGTTAATTTCAATATAATTTGTTACGTATTAATGATTTTTAGTTTAAATTTCTTATGCTCATACAAAAACAATATTGCTCATGTCGTTCATAATTTTAAGAACTGCATGCATGTTATTGTTTACATTTAAAAAGTTTGACTTATTAACTTGAATTTCTGTTAAACAATTAATGTATGATATATTATTTATGATTTTCATGCTAGCATTTTATTTAATTGAAATAATTACTTTAATCAACACACAATTAAAAATTAGAAATAAAAACAGTTTAAAAAAGGTAGGTAAGTTACCGCTTTATTTTATTAGATGTAGATTTTGTTAATTCTTTAGATGTGTTAAATTTAAGGACAATGATACATTATTGTTTATGAAAAACGATTCTGAGCAGAAACAATCTATCACTATCACATAAATACCGTAAAACTGTAAAAATAAAGTCATTAGTACCTTTAAATAGAATATATTTAAAAAATGTTTTTGGGTATAAATTCATTATAATATTAAGCATATTAAAGTGTAAGTTCGCACGAATACTATTTTTAAATTATAACAAAATAATGAACATCCATTGTTTTTTTATCGTTTAAATAAGTAATTTCGTTCAAATTGGAACTTAAAATAGATATGAAAAAATAATTGTATCCATACATTTTTAGATTTTACAGTTTCAGTATGAATTACCCCTAAAGAAACTTATATTACATTTTAAATACTAAAATATCAAAAGAAAAGTTTTTATAGATTTTTAACTACAAAATAGTTTGCAGTTTATTGAAATGTTGACAAATTTCATCAAAATTAAAATGCAACTTGAATTGCAATAAAAATAATTTTGTGTCTATGTATTTTTAATATTTTTATACAGATATTTAAGTTAAAAAAAACTTATGTGTAATATTGTAATTTTTATTAAACAATAAAAAAAAAAAAAAATGTAACTCGTTCAATAAGTAAAAATTACTAAATAAAAAATAGAAAAGTCATTTAAGGGAAATTAATGAAGTTAAATAGTTGTAATTTGTAAAATTATTTTGAATATTGGCTATGAGAAGTCATCTGAAAACCCCATTGGACAAAACACAAAATTATTTCAAGTCGTTTACAAAATATAGAAAGTACATACATTTAATTTGACTTTTTATACATATATATTATTGAATGTTATAATGATACAATTAAATTTGTATCTGGTAGAAACATTTAATTTTTATAAGCTCTAATTGATTAATTAATTTACGTATACTTATTATTCTTTTTGTTGGTTATAATAATTATTTATTACTTTTTATACGTTTTTCTAAAAAAAATAAATAAATTACAATTGTAGATTTGTAATTAATTGAGTTCAGATCTAACTTATTCTATACTAACGTATTTTTTTTAACTAAGGTTCCAACTTTTCGTGAAATTCATTCTGAAAAAATTACATATTCGTATAAATAATGGGTTCTAATGATTATCTACCATGTTAATTAAACTTAACTCAAAATTAGACTCTATAATTTTAGAAAAAAATGATTTGAGTCCTTCAATAATAAAAAAATAGTATATAAAAAAATTGCCAAATATAAATGAAATACCATGAAATAAGTTTTCATAATTTTTACTGGTAGTTAAATACGTCTTTTATTATCAGGATTGATACTATCTAGTATTTTTATGTATAACACAATCTTATAATTGTATAGTTTATATGTTATACAGTTAACATTTAACAAAAAATTATTATCATAACTTTAATTTTCTACTTGTAGTGGACGTAAAAGTATAAATATTTATTGTAGTAGTTGGTAGCTATAATAGATATGTGTTTAATTATTTTTACTAAAATATGTTTCGTTTTGTTTTGTTTCTCTCATTGTACTTAATTTCCTATCAAAGTTATAAATATAAGATTACGCCACTAAATATTATTGTATAGTCGAATGATATTATTGCTTATACGTTTGAGAACAAAAGTTATCTTAAGATTATTCTAGTTTATTATAATTATTTATGAAAATAATGTTTCTACTTGGACCATTAAAAACTTAAATTATTAGTTGTTCATTTAATGTTTTTTATGTATGAATATAAAAAATGTACAATTGTTGTGTGTTGGATTTTAAACAGATATGTTTTGATAGTAAATTATTATATGCTACCAAAATAGTAATATATTTGTTACAAGTGAATTTAAAATAATTATCAAATTATCCAAGTAAATGTAACAAAAAGTAATAACCATTTTCTTTCATGTTTTAATTTGTGTGAAATGTGGATAAGTATTGATAACAATTTTTTTGATTAAGTACCCGTCTAAGTATAAGCCACATTTCTTGTAGTTTTCTATATTAATATATATATATAAACAACTGATCAAAATTATTAAAATATCTATCTCTCCTAGTAAGTTCAATTTAAATTAATTTAAAAATATACAAAAGACCACTGTCAAGATATACACAATTCCTGGTAACACTTTAATATTTTATCTTTGTTTAATTTTCTAATTAAAAATGTATTTTAAAAATTTCGAAATATAATTATTCACACGGTAAAAAAAAATTCTATTAACTTAACCTGATTTTCTTTTTGTTTTGGAAAAGTTTTAATAGCTATAGGTATGTTATTATAAAAATAAATAAACAAAACATGACTGGTTAACTTTAATAATTCAACTTTTCGTTTACGACGTTTTTGCTTACGAGTAATTAAAACAAAATTCTGTCCATTGTGTTTGACGTTTCAAGCTTTTACAAAAAAAAAAAAAAAAAAAAAGAAAGACACAGTGTTAACCTATGTTTTTGTTATGCATGAATGTTTACTCGCACACTTGACAGCTATATACGAACTATAAGTTTCATGATTTTTGCTGGCGTGTGGGGAAAATAATCCAAGTATAAAATAAAAGTATTTCACTTAAAAAAAAATGTATATGATGTTTAATCTAATAAATATTGTACCACAACAGACAACTAAATATAGTTACATTTCAATAATTAAAATATTTAAATTCTGTAGTATTCACTGTTCATACATAAAATTATATTTAACAAATATCGGCAATTCATGTATGACCGTTTTCATTGGTGATTATGTATATACATAGGAATTATACATATATGTATATCAGTCATGTTATCCATCAACTGTACATGGCTCAACTAACTTATAGCGATTAACTATACACTAGATACACTAGGGAAGTGGGGATGTTTCATGAATTTGTTAAGGATTTTAAACTTTTATTCCCGAAAGTATCAAGGACGTATACACGTATTACACTAACGTGTAATTTCGTGGATGAAGTGATAAATCCCAAAAGTCTTAGCACAACATTATGATGATAGTATTCAAATTAATCATATTTTGCTTTTATATAAGAGTTTAAAAAGATAATGCAAAAGTCAAACATTGAAAAATTATTACACCTTCGAAATTGAAGAACTCTCCTTGAACACAAAATACAAGTAGGTGCAAAATATAAATAAACAAAGAAAGTATAAACTTGTTTCAATAACTTAAAGCGTTTTACAATTGATGAAAAAACAACAGTGCTTACAATCTTAATGTGTTTATAGAACAATATTAATTAAGCCAAGTCTTGATTAAATAGAAAATTTAATCGTAAATTAAAATAACGTTAATAACGAAGTACGTCCAATTTGAAATGTCGGTGTTTTAATTAAAATGTGTTTCGTTTTTATTTGTATTTACGTTATTTAATGTAATAATGATAAGTATACGTAGCTGGTGCATACTTGTTATTAAAACACACAAATTCGTTACATTTAAAAAAATCGTTTTACCACAAAATGTAATTAGATTTTTATAGTAACGATTAATATTTCTATATTACGTATAGGTACGAGTGTTACAGTATAATAATATACACTGTAAAATATATTTGATCTACGACTTAATGTATAGTGGCTTAAACAAATAGCAATAATTAAAATATGTAATAAGATAACATTTTCTGATTCAGAAAATACGAGTAATCGCAAATATGTGTTTGCCAGAAGAAGAGGAAGAAGAGGGGTGTAATAGTAGAGTTTTTGACAATAAAAAAGTTAAATTTATGTTTTTAGTTTGACTTCCAGTTTTTATTTCGTATACAAGCTAAATGATCGAATTGTTTTCTTCTCTAGATTGGCGAAGATTGCTATACAACTGACAATGAAAATAAGTGAAAGAATAAAGAAAATGAAAAAATTTAAGGGGGAGGGGGAATAGAATGCTATGAAATAAACTGTTTCGGAAGTGTCCATGTAGGAATGGATATAAAAAATGAGGCGATATGTTGACGATTTTGGATGAGAGGATATGAGCGCCTGTGGGTAAACTGACCAGGAAATTGCAATCGAGGTGGTTCCGCCGGGACCATAAACTGACTGATTGATCGGTCGAATCAATTAAATAAGGAAAATCGTCTTCCGGTCCTGTCGTTCCAGTGCGTGTCTTTTTATTAAACGACTAATAAATTTTCATGTCATTTTGGGCAGGAAGTTCGACAAAAACGTTTTCATTTATTTTAAAATATATATTTTTCTCGTCGCTTGTAGTTATTGGTTTGTGGTTTTACACTAGCTTTTGAAAAAATTTCCCAAAAATATATTATAACATAATTGCTTTTGAACGATTGGAAATTCAATTTTTTCTGTTTTTTTGTGTACCTATATTTGAATAAAATAATGTATTACATCACATTATGTTGTAATATGAATTTTAAGTTGTATAATATTTAAAAACTTACAGAAAAACCATAATATCATAAAAATTTATTGCTACTAACATTAGAAAAACGTATAGTAGTTAGATTTACTTAGAGTTGGAAGCAAAATAATAAAAATTAACTTTTATTTGCCGAGTATTTAAAACTTTTTTAAATTTTAAATTTACTTTCTAGTACTCGTATAATAAATGTGTAGGTATTATACAAACTTATTAATTACATTTATAAAATTAGTACTTGCGTTTATACACAGTTTGTAACCACATCTATAATAATAATAATAATAGTATGTAATTCTTACAAAAATGATAATAACTTCTGTGCTGATTTATGGTTTTTTTTTTTAATTTTATATTTATACTACTTTTAATAAATAATTTGTATGAATTCAAGTTTTCATTCAAAAATCTGTCAAAATATTTTATTTTAGCTTTTTATACAAAACTCAATGAACTAATATTTCATTACGAATGTTCAAAATCGAAAATTATTCGAGTTTTTTCCTCGTTCAAATTCTAAACCTCTAACTTGTAAATGAAATGTCTCAACACCACCATAATGAAAAAAATAATACTTAAGTGTATTGTCGTACGTCACCGTTTGTCTAAAACTATAATCTGTGTTTACCCATCCTCATCGTAAATTGGGCACATAGAACGTCAAAACCGAACGTCTGGGGTTTTGACACAGCAAACCTTTTCCTTACATATATTATATATAATGTATAATATACAATATACAACATATCGTTTTACGTATGTAGTTCACGCATGAGTTCCGGAACAACAATAATATTATAATATTTTTGGCAGAATTTAAACCAAATAGTAACTCAAATCGGGTATGATGTGTCCGATACACCCCAGACATTCACGTCATTGACAACTAACTATACGTGAGTCAATAATCGTTGTAATCGGATGAATTAATCTTCAATCTCCATGTCAAGATGTATATCCATTTGACTGACTTCCTACACTTTATTTTTTTAATCAGTTATTGTGATTTGAATTTTTGTGATAGGTACTTAAAACACAAATGCAAAAAAAAAAAAATATAAATAAATAACGGTTTAATATTTTTTAATCTAATATCCATATTTTAAAAATTATTAGTAGAATATGTTTCTGATAATGTATGCTATAAAAAGAACTTGAAAGCAACCTGATAAAAAATAGCATAAGTTGTAAAAGTGTGTAAAAATGCAGTTATTAAGTTACGTCTTGTACATAAAATAATGTGTTAAAAAAAAAAATAATAAAATAAGTAAAAATGTACTTAAAACAATGGTATAGCCGTGTATTGATTAGGTTTGGTTAGGTAAATCGAATTACATTAAATTACGTACCTACTGTTTAGGGCTAGAATCTGTTTTTTAATTGAATCGTGAAATAAAATGATTTTGAATATTCAGTCGAAGAAATTATAATAAATACGCAGTCGTCATCAGATGTCAGCGACATACGAAATTTTAGCAATCTGGCGATTTATCGAGGGGGTCCAAAGAATATCATAGTCAGAGAAGGAAAAAAGGTTATATGACGCACGCATTACTGTGTGATATATATTTGTACGACGACGTTTGCGCGTACATTATGATAATCGACCTTAGCCATCACACAGATTTGGAAAACGGTCGTATTGTGCTGAGCACTCGACACGGACGATGAGTGGTGAGGTACGAGGATCGCCTTCGCCCGTTGTAGGACGAGGGGTTATTGCATGTCTAGTCAGCGGGATTCGCCGAGGCGGCAAGAGGATCGGATGGAACGATATCGCCTGTGAGAGTTAATGAAGTGCGGCGAAAACACGTCCGCGTTTAAACGAATGTACTACTATTATTGTTATGATCGTTTTACATATACCCGTATAGGCGTATATTTAATCGCAACTTTCTCGAAACACGATTCCGGTTGGATAACTAACATATTTTTATCTTTTTGTCTATTTAATATTATTATATTTGAATAGGACGTATACTTGATATTTGAATACGATACTTGTAGCATACGTTAATTTATACTTGATACTTTTAGAGAACGATTCGATGAATATTCTTAGTTAAGAAAACTTTCATGAATCAATTTAAAACACAAATTTCAATCTAGTAAAAAATAAATTAAAATATTTTTATTTTATTTTTTGATGCAAGTTACGTTTATTCGTAATGTTTATACCTATTTTACTATTATTATTTAATACTAAATTAATTGATTAGCATATAGTTTACGGTTTTTAAATTTTATAATAGAATTAGTTGTTCATCATATTAAAGCAGTATCCATAATTTATAAAAAATTTTAAAAATTTTACAACAAGATATAATATAGTTTGTTTCAATCTGATTTCTACTATATTACACCAGAAACAAAAAATCTCAGTTGCAGTCTGAAAACTGACGTTTTGCTAATAATCTACAGTATAAAACATAGACTGTAGGTCGTTATTATTAATTTAGCTTTTGGTATATTTTTTCATCATTTTTCATCGTTTATTATGATAGTTTAGTGGAATCGCCTATTCTTGTTATAATTAATTAATAAAATCACTGTTATCCCAAAAGATCAATTAAGTAACTGTATTTTTTAACATTTGTGTATTGTACAACTATTACAATCTATAAAATGTTTCTTAACATGATCTACAGATAAATCAACTATTTCACCTTTCAAATATTCCCATTATTAGTTTTAAACATAAGTTATATTTACTATTACAAAATTATGTATATTTATATGAATAGTTATAGTAGCTAGTAGGTATTATTATGCATTCCATATGAAAAATATTTAAGTTGTAAATCAATGAAAGTTGATAACTTTATAATTACTCACTTTAATTTATATTCGGACATATACATTTAAATTTAATTCAAAGGTCCCCCCCCCAATCGTATATACTACTTAGCTTCGCAAACATGAACTAGTATGTGAATGGTACATACAGTACCGTTTGATTATAATAACTTGGATTATCATTTTAATATTTAACTAATGTCTAATAAACTTGAAGAAAAAAAAAAGGATTAACGAAAATATATACAAACAAGAAGGTAGGGTTATATTTGTAACTTGTATTCAAATTACATATTTTACACTTGAAATTATTTAGAATGCAATACTGTTATTGTAATATGTACGATAATTGTATATTGTTATAATAATACAAAATTATAATTTGATTATTCTTTTAATAAAATTCTTAAAATATATTTAATTGTATAATCAAATACTTTTTATTATTAATTTATTGTAATTATAATCTTTATAATAATTATTCAGTCTATTTAGAATATTATTAATTATTTTATTTGGTGTAGATACAATTGATTGATTTTTATGCTATTTAAATATAAATATGATGATAGAATTTTTAGAAATATTTATAAAATACTCAAATTACTATAATTTTATTTTTATATTTTGTTAAATTATTACCATATGTTTATCATGTAGCAAGACTAAAAAAAATTAGATTCACAACTTTGAAATATTTATATATGCGGTAGTAGATACTAGATATAAACAAATTTGAAAATAATATAATAATATTAATGTTCTTAGTTAATGGTTATTTTCATTATTGTTGAGGTAATTCCAATACATTTTAATTAAATGCCAAAATTATTCCATAAAATAAAAAATGTTTTTTGTTAATTGATTTTGTTTACGTTAACATAAAACCAATTCAGTTATTGTAGTACAAATAAAGTAAAATTCAGAAACAAAATATGCTAGAACAAATTAATTATTCAATTAAAATTCTTCATTTCACTTTACGCATGTCCTACTTAGAAATGGGTTTTATTTTTTAAGAAAACTATTCTTATAAAATACCGGGATAATGGATTCTTGACTGTAATGTACCAGAATTGACTATTCATTACGCCGCGCAATTTTAACTAAATAGTTATTATTGAAATACTACTTATTATTTAATATAGTATACAATTTATATCAGTAACTGTGAAGTAATCAAAAATAAAATAATATCAAAAACTAATTTGTGATTAATTTTGTAATTTTAAAACAAAATACTGGTTTTATCAAATAAAAGTATTAAAAATAAACTTCTTATAAATGCACTTATTTTACATATACTTGCTGATTATATTAATATTCTGTTGGTCGTTATTTTATGCATACAGAAACTTTTTACCCTATATATGTATAAAACTTATTGTATAATATATACCTCTAAGGTTAATAAGTTTGTTTAACAACGTATATAATATTAGATGCTATTTACTGCAGTGAAGTTTTTATAATTGTCAGAGTTTTGTAAAAGATCGCAAAATAAAAATCACCTGTTTCACTAGTATTCTGTGGCATGAGTAAATTTTGTAAATAATCTATATTTTTACTCAAACGACTTAAATTGTTTTATTATTTAATGCAATTCTATGCGTTTAGAATGATATAACGTGAAACCTTGTAACGTATTATTTAGATCAAGTTTGGAACGAATTTACAAAACTCTAAACCATTTATGTAACTTTTACTACTGTCAAAACGTTGTAAAGCTACTATCGTTTTATTCGTTAAATTTTGTAAATAATTTATCTCTTCGAACACTGCGCATTGCATACGCAGCAAATTTTGTTTGAGTGACACTGACGTTTTGAATATTATTCATTGTAGCTATGCATGTATGCGATTACTTTGAATCGTTAATATTTTAGACTTATGAAAATAAACACTCAAAGTTCATATCATATTTTAAATAGGTGTTATAATTATTAAAATACGTGATAGACAACAGTATATTTCGTCTATTTTTAGTGGTGTTTTGTCTGTTTCTAAAGCCAATCGATTAAAATGCAACTAACCAATAAAAAAAAAAAAAGTTCCTATATGATATTTTTTTAAAACAAAAGCATGAAGAAATTATGTTCAAATAACAATAGGTGAAATCTAATATTTGATTTGAAATGTATATTTAATACATTTTAAGGTATATTTTATTTTAACGGTCATATTTGTTTGTTCGTGTTCACAAAAGCACGAGTAATATATAGCTTGGCCGATAACACATTTTCTGCTAGCTAAAGCTCCTCGCTCTTTCGTTTTTTATTCATTTTATTTCATTTTTTTTTTTTTTTCATGTATTTATCCTATACATTACATAATATATAATATATATAGTTTTACGTTTTACTGAAATCCACTGATAAATTTTACAAAAACCGATACTGTGGCAAAGGTAATTTTCACAACCCCAGATAAATTTTGTCCCTTATAATTATATTTGGGACGTTAACCCTTTTAGTGTCGCGACCACGTATTACACACGCGTTGTTGGAATTATATTATATACTCCAAAGGTCACCTTTCCAACACCAACATTGGACATAATACTGCTTGTTAAAAATAACATAAAAGCTGTGGTATGTGTGTAGCCTGCAATATATTTAGGTATAATACATATACTATTATTTTTTGTATAAAAAAAAATGTGTCAATCATATATCTCTATACTACGTGTACAACCTATATTAAATATTTTTTTACGTATGCCAATTTGTGGTACTTTTATTTTTTTTTTTTCAATATTAATAAAATACACTTACACTAGTATATAATATTATATTATTTTTACATGTACCTTTTTGATTTACATAAAATAAAAATGTGTATTGGATTTTAAAGCAAACAATAATAATCACTTAAATCGAAACAGGATTTTAATGACACATCAAATTGTCATCACTCATCATCATTATCATCGAGTATACCTATGTATTAATATATAAATCATATAAAATAGTATAATTTAGACTTTATTATATAACATTAAAATAATATATCAAAACATATGTGCTTGTTCCCTTGGATCTTAAACATCAATATGTTGATACTTACGATTTTATTTGTAACGTAGAATTCTTCATCATTGCATTACAACGGTGATATTAATGATAAATCATAATTTTTATTAATCTGTGACTAACCTAACTTTGAACCTTTTTCATTTTCAATCAGTATTTCAGTCACTAATAAAGATTATATTAATAACTTATTTTATTAGCTTATCAATTTTTATAATTTGAGTATAAAAGATTTTCTGTTATTGGTTGATATTGTCATTTATTTATAAGCTACTGCAGAGTGTTAAATTCAGTTCGTATATCAAGTCACTGGTATTTATTTTAGTATAATAGTTTTAGTTATATAATTGTATATATATTTTTTTAAATGTAAGCTTTACAGTTTTAAGATATTTTCGCCCATTATTAACAAAATGTCAAAACATTGGTAGAATATTATTATTATGTAAATAATAAAATATATTTATTTAATAAATGGCTAATAATATCGTAATCTAGAAAAATGAGAATCCGTGTACTAAACTTAATTAATAAGATTAACATAATTTAATTATAAAAATCGTACAATTTAACTATGTTTATATTTTTTAAATTTTACATTGGTGAAAAAAACAGCATAATGGCCGAAAATTTATTCGAAAATTGTCAAAACGTTTTATTGGCTAAAAAGGGAATTGGTTGGTTTTAGCTAAATTTGGTCTTACCCACTTGTATTATGCAATGTAATAATATCCAACACAATTACAATTTGAAAATCTTCATGTAGCACTCACTGTTAAACATTTCATTGCACGTGACGAAGGTTTACCGATTCATGAGGTGAGATTATCCATTATTGTCTTATTTGTCACGCAATGAAGTAAGATCTGAACACAACCACTGCAACGTTATATCAATCTGCCACTTCGGTAATGCAATTTTATTTGTCTTGGACTTTTTTTTTATCGTAAGAAAAGGCTGTCGTCGTTGAAGTTGTCATTTGTCCTGTGCCGATACGGCAAGTTATATATTTTAAAATCACTCCCGTCAAAACGACCTCGGTTAAAATTGCCGTTAAACCTTCCATATCGCATGTATATAAAATCTCGAGCATTGAATATTACATATTATATATTGGTACATTAAAAATCAGAACGCTTATCCTGAACAATACGATCACAAAAAGCGGCAATGACGAAATGGACGGTTTTAAAATATTTGATCTGAAACCATTATCGCTATTATTAACAAGACGAACCCATAATACGTTGCACTTTTCCTGATTCCATTAACAAACGTTCGCGTATAATCTACAATTGTAATAATAATAAAGCATCATAATGTATATGAGCGTAAAATAAACGTCATACTACATAGTACATAGTAGTGTACACAATAAGATAATTTGTGTATTATGATCGGCGTATTGACGAAGTTACAAGGCAGTAATTATAATTATTTAAGTCTCCAGAAATGATTTTCCAAAACCAGCACATGTATTTGAAGTTGTATTGTATAAATGGAAAATTATTTTTCGACAGGGTTTAACAAAGTCTATTGTCCGGAGGAAAATTGTAGTAGTTCAATATAATATTATTAATACATTATGTACCTACGACACAAAATATCTTGCATTCAGGTAGTTGGGTGTACATCGTATTAATCGCAATATTACAAATTAATGGTATAGTTGTCTGTCACGCCGCAACGTACTTGGAGTGTAATCAATATTTCCGTACATTGTCCGTCAAGAAACAAAACAAAACGAATAATTCAGCAGATTATTAAATTTGTGAACAAAGATAACAATTTTAGAAACTTTTGCGTAAAAAACACGTGCTTAAGTTTACATAAAAAAAAAAAAAATACGAAAACAACAACAGTTTTTAAGTTGTTATTAAAATAACGAGTTATATAATTTTTGGTTAAATTAATGTCTTTAGTCATTTCTTTTCTTGAAAAAGTATATCGTTTTGAATATGTAATGATTACTAAAAATTTCATATTATATTTATTGTAAATAATTCAATATTTTATTTAAGCGTATAATTATACATACTTACATACCACTTGATTCTGTTATTTTTTGGAAATTAAATGCTAATAAAATAAATAAAATTCATTATTTATTAAAAAAAAAAAAAAAAAAATGTATTAGTTAGTAACTTAATAATATTGCTAAATAATTAATATATTAATAGTTTTTAGAGCAGTTTTAGAGGTATTCATAAAAATAAATTGTTGTTATCGTTGAATCCTTTAAAATTATTCATATTTTCATACTTAATTTAATAATAGATAATTTTATCAATAGGTTTTTGATTCAATATTTTCAAATAAATTACATTTTACGATGGATATTATTTTTCATTACATATTTTGTGAAAATGGTACTTAATTTATTATGTTATTTTATTTTATTATTCATGCCAATACTTCAACATAAATTCTCAAATAATATTAATTGTAAATTTATTCTCATTGTACTTAGAAACTTTATAAAAGTTGTATGTATATTATATTAGTTAATATAACATTAGAAATTAAATAGGATTGTTGATTCAAGTAATGGTAAAATTTAAAAAAAAATTTTACAAAGTACTCAAGCTAATTTAAAAAAAATAGTAATTATTATAATTTTCAACTGTAAAAACAATGTAAATATATAACATATTATAAAAATAATTTGTTATTTCTAACATATCATATTCATATATGCTTACTATATACATATTCTATATAAATATGTTTATTTGGATGAAAATTAAAGCTATAATATACTTTTATACTATATCTAATGTCTTAAAATGTATTATGTATAAATATATTTTTTCGATAATTTATTCTTAAGAATAACGTATTTTAAATATAAGAGTTATATCTTAATAGTTTACCTTCAATATTCACAAAATTCGCTATTAAAATTATATTAATTAATAAATTTACATTCGTATCCCCCCCCAGAAAAGCTTTAGTCGATGCATTAGCTTAAATCTGTGACCCAAAATTCGACAATAAAATTTAGTATTTTATAAAGAAAATACATTTTTGGATATTGTTGAATGAATTCATATAACTGTAGCAGTTTGTATTCTTAAATTATTAAATTTCTTCTTAAGGCGAAACAATATATATATTTTAAAACCTGGCCGAAAACTTATTATTTTTTTCTAAGAATTGTTGAATTTTAAATAACCTCATATTGTAAAATACGAGAATGTAGAATTCCGATTTTATAAGTAGATGAACACATAAAAGTAGTCAGTGTGAATATCAAGTAAAACTGAAAACTCCCTGACATGTTATAATGATGATCTAAAGTTTAACCTCTGAGACAAGGATTTGTATTTTATCTATTTTTCCTAAATAAAATCTAAATTTTTCTAGAATAAAAAATTAATATTAAAATTATTTGGTGCTCTTATTTATTTATTATTCACAACTGAACGTAGGTAAAACATTTAACAGTTTTTTCATGGAAATCCATTGTTTATAATAGAAAACGTATCACGAGCCAAAAATTTTTGGAATCATTATGTAAGTTTAAATTTTAAATACACCAATTAAATAACTAAAATTGTATAAGCATTTGTAATTTTATTTTTTTTATATAATATTATATTGTTATAATTATAAGTTACCGCTCACTTTGAGATCAGAGTATTTAAGTTCATTTATCAAATGAGGTCTAAAGGTTAAGAGTACCCCATAATATTTGAAAAACAAAAAGAAACAAAAGTTTGGATTTCCGTAGGAAATTTTTTGAGTTTGAACACACTAAAGAATTCCAAAAACCTGCTGATTTTGAATAACCGCATTGCCGAAGAAATAAAAGGGGGTGAGCTGATTGGTGAATCACTCTGTATAAATAAGTGTAATAAGCACTTGTACGTATACGTTTATACACGCCCGCATATAATGGCATGATGGTTTTAAAAGTGTCTTTCATCCCACAGCACTATCATGCACAGTGCGCGTATGCCGTATACATTATTTTATAGGTGTTTACTGGAAGCGCAACGATGGCTATTACGTTCAATCGATCGTGTCAAGGATAGAGGAAAAATATGTATTATATACGCATCACGCGGTACGAGATGTGTACCTACCGTCCACATGTACCTGTGCACCTCCTGCTGTAACGAAATTACACGCGTTTGCGATGGAATATTACAGTGAGAGGTTTCCTTCCTTTTTTTACGACACCCCGGGTCGAATGGACAGGATATATGGCGTGGGCGAGGGTGTGCGGCGGTGGCAGATACGCGCGCACCGTCCCAATACCATCCATTATATTATACATATATAGGTACGAACTCCGTTTCTTTTCCCGAACGCGTATATAAATACACGTATATAGGCATTTACATAACTCTGATTGTATTTTTCCTCTACTGCACATCTGCAGCATGCGCGTCGTAACCACATTGCGGTTTTACGACGATTCATAAATTTCACGAACTTAGAGAACGGTGTCTTTGCACCACCTACCGCAGTATTAATATACAACATTATATATGTATAATATATCAGTGACGTGGCCAGGGAAACGTTTTTAGTATTGAAACACTTGAAACACGCCCATCTCGTCTACAATCGTATTCATATACGTATATAATATATACCAAATAAAATACTTATCATAAAATAATAATAATATATAATATTTAAAACGCGAGGTTTTTGCTTTACATTTCTATAAAATATTTTGTTAAATGGTTTTATTTAAAATTTGATATTATATTAATATAACGATTGATAAGTACTATAATAAACTGTGTAAAACTACTAGAAATAATATTTTAGTGAAAATTCTATACGCTACCAAGATAAGTCCTTGCTATTTGCCGATAATATACTATTAATAAAGTGGTTTAACGAGCTAAGACTGTTCTGCAGTATGTCGGAATACAAAAGTTTTCAGTGGCTATCCGAATTGTATGAGGAACTCAATAAATTATATTAACAGTAATATAGTGATATTGGAGGAGAAAAAAATAAATAATAACAGTAGAGTTTGTCGTGCGCTCTTCACTACCACCGTTACCGTCTTATTAGCTCATCCACATCTGACGATTAATCCCAGAGACGGCCCTCCTTAATTCACTTTTTCACGTCATGTCAACCTCATAACATCATCTACAAAGTTAAAGACCTTAGAGGGATACTATTATTGTTATTATTATTCCAAAGATTTTAATAATAATTTTAGTTTTTATCTACAAATATAATTACTCTACAATATGAGTTTTATTTGCGTATAACACTGCTATGTTATTTATATATACACATGGTTAGCCATTATAATATTGTTGTATAATTTTGTTTTTTATCAAAATATATTGTTTTTAGTTTTATTTTTATTATTACTATCGAAACACAGTGTATTGAATTATTGTTTGAAATTTTAGTTTCGATATTTTCTTTCATATATTTGCTTTTATCTTTTTTTTTTCGCAAAATTTCCTGTTCAACAAGTTAATAATAAATATTAAGTTATAAGAAGTAACTAAATATTATCTAAAGATATGTTAACGCCATATTTCTATTGCTGTTATTTACCATTCACCCATGACATCTCATTTTCAAGAGTTTAAGAGCAATTTTAAATTCAGTTTTAACATCTTTGAAATATAATAATATATGTTATTTACTGCTAAAATTTTAATAACTTAAGACAATTATTTTTTCAAAATATTTTATTTAAGTGAACAACATAAATGAACCATAAATTAAAAAAAGAAATTGTTTTAATATTTAATTATATACTTAGAGCGAGAGACTATTTTTAAAAGAATGTTTATTGTATGAAACAAAGATAAATTGTTGATATAAAATGAAGAAGATGCTCTAAATATTTATAAAAAAAAAACAATTTAATAAAATATAACTATATAATATCATAAAGTCATAATTCATAAGCTAGAAACACTTATGTACAAAACATCACATCACATAGCATTTTCATCATACATATTTTTTAAATAAAAATAAAAAGTTGTATCATACATTATTTAGTATTCGACATTCGATGTTAAATACGGTTTGATAATTATTTTAGATTATAATATATTTAGATAAATTTACAGAAGTTTTATTGTTACTTATTATTTATTAATAATAATATGGCTATTTACTAATAGAGGAAAAATTTGCAAATAATCAAAATTTAAATCTGTATATATAAATTAAACAAATTTAACACCATAATTTAATCCACCAAAAAATATATAAATAAAATATAAAATTATGGATAAGTGAAAACTGAGTTATCATCTACCTTATATAAAAAAATAAATATAATGTATTATATTTTTTATAGTCATAAAATATTTAAAGGAGAATGATACTTCCGATTTTGAAAGATTTTAATTGAAAAATTTCAAGTGAATTATTTAAAATTTGAACCCTAGTTTTCGTAATTTATTACCATTTGATGTTACACAGTTTATTTGAGAATATTATTTTTTATTTGTTCAAAGTTTTCGCAATATTCCACTAAGTTAAAATATATATTTCTTACAATATACTTCATTCAATTTTTTTTCATTAGCGTCTGCTTACCTATGTAATTTCTGTATTTAACATTAATTGTTATTTAGTTCATAAAATGTTAAGTGTTTTTTATAAAAAACCATTGAGGTGTTTTTGCAGATAATTATAATCAGATTTAGGGATATTTCGACGTACCGGTTTATCATTATAACAGCAGGCAAACTATATCTTACCTAGTATTACTTCTATTAAATTATGTAAACAAAAATTATTTTTTCTAAAAATGCCATATAGTTTAATAATTTTTTAGTTAATATTTTTTACCCTTAAAGGATTTGTTTTCATACGTTTGTTTAAAAATAAAAAATAAAACATTTATTAATAAAATACGTCAAATGTTTTCACTGAGATTAGGCTACACGTGATATTACCATAATAATATTATTTTATTTTTACCTTATGAGAAGTATAAAAAATTCATCTATGTAAGATTAGTGTGACATATATTTATAAATAAATAAATAATACATTGCAAGAAACCTTTCTCTACTGCTATATTAACGAAATACGTTTTACAACGAATCCTTTGCTCGTTATTTTTGTTATAAATATATTATGCTAATTTCAATTTAAATATTACATATGCTGTAAATGTTTTTAATAACAAATGGAGATCATTTTTTGGTTACGAAAAAAATAAAAATACATAATAAACATAATAATACATATTCATTAGTTTATACTCGTACACCGTTAAGTCAAGTCACATTATAGTGGATAAAAGAAACTTGCATGACATATTTTAATAATATTTTTCATTTTATTTTTGTATGATGAGCATAATATATTATTGCTTAAAATTCTCAATGCTTACTCGTATATTCCAAATGCTTACACAATGCGCATAAGTATTATTCAAAGAATTCTTGTTTAGTAGATTTAATTATGTATATTACATAAAAATAATTAATTATCTTTAATCTCAACCAATTAATTTTATTTACAAATGTCAGTTACTTTTTAAATTGAAAATACTACATCATTATCGGTGTCTTAGACTTTAATATTATGTCTATATATTTCCTAGTTTTTGAGAATGTGTGTATTTTTATTTAAAAAAGAAAAACTCTTGACGACTTTTCAAAACCTTTCAATTTCAACTACGTACGTGCTTAAGTGGGTGTAACTGCACAATAATAATATACATATTATTATTAAAGGGAAAGGAAAAAATCATCATATTTACTATTAAAATCGAAAGGCTTTAGTACAATACTTGCAAAGAAGTTCTAGAGCTACTTTGTGTATAAAAAAATATTTATTCTCAAGGAAAGCTCCTTTTTTGACTTGTATAATATAACTGATAAGAATTTTTATTTCATAATTATTGAATAATAATATGCATCTAAATATATAACTATTATTACATTTATTAAAAAGTAATATTCCAAATGCCAGTGTGAAATTAGATATAATAGGATATATACAAATATATTATAATAATTTATATAGTTTATTGATTAATAGTTGTAATGGAAATGTCATTGTACAATCAATTTATAATCATGATCATAGCACACACTTTACTAGAATAATATATATGAAAAAATTTAGACGAGTTAATTATTTTAGAACGTGGTTAGACTTTTTGAACAATAAAAATTAATTGGTAACTCATTTAAAAAAAAATTAAACTTAAAAAATAATAATACCATTATAATACATTAATACTAAATCAAATGATTTGTGTGCTTAATTAGTAATTATTAAATTTTATAGTATTTAACAATCGATTAGTACCTACTAAAAAAATGTTCACTCTTACAAATAATTTATCGATTAATGATTATTATGTTATTACCTTAATGGTTAAAATACTTTTTACTTTAATCTATCACAGTATCGATAACTTCAAGAACATTTGTCCCAGTAAAATAATGAAAGGTTTATTCAACGTGAAATTAAAATTTTTTTTGTGTTACTTATAATTTCTGATAAACCGTATTTGTTTTGAGCCAAAAAAATACTACAATATAATACTAAATATTACAAGATCTTATAAAATAAGCACATTTTATACTGTTCATTGCTATTTTAAAATTATTAAAGCTGTAAGTATATAAAAACAAAATTAAAAACAATTAGAAAGTAAGTAATGCAATTGAAAATTTTAATGGTTGTACATGCACAAATCATATCAAGTAAAATATTTAATATTATAACATATTTATTTATTTTTCATTTAAGTACACTTTTAAACTGAATTGTTTAATTTATCTGCATTTTAATATATACAATAAAGAAAAAATATAATAGTTTCTCAACGCATTATTGTAAAAAATAAATTGAAATATTTCAAGGAAACTGAAGTCATCCTGAAATAAAATTTATATTATAATAATGTATTACACTAATATTTCTATCTATATATATATATTATATACTGTCTACTTTCAATAATTTGAAGTTGGTGGGACTTATAAAAAATTACCAAGAGTTCAAATTGCTGAGTAGTTAAAAAACTCGAGAGAGCAAAAAAAAATTTTTAATTACCTACTATGTCTACTGAATTATGAAAAATATGTTATTTTATTATAGGTACATATCACATATGTACATAATTATTAAATATTTCGAAAAATTTGACGGAGTTAAAGCTATTTTATTTCAAAATTTAAATAAAAAATTATTATTATAATTAAATATATTAAATAATTATTAAAAAAGATTATCATATTATGAATAAATCAGTAATTGTTTTCTGTTTCACTTAATTTAGTTTTAATTTTTTCGATACTGTTCTCTAAAGTAAATAAAGCTTCGAAAGTCTTGATACGGACTTTTACTAAAGCGAAAAGTAAAATCTCCAATTATGAACTGGCTTCTTTCAAAGTCACAACAGGTAGAGGTTTCTTGTCGTCTTCGATGTCTTCATTAGCGCTTAATATATTTTCCAAAATTTTGGCGTCAGAGAGAACTCCTCATACAGCAACATCTTCATTCACATTGACATATCAGTGAAAGACAAATTTTCTTAGCTATCAGCAATTCCATTGAATCAGTTCAATATTTACCTGGTTATTTTATATCCTTAAATGGTAAATCCCAATTTTTTAAAATACTTAAGTATTGTAAAAGAAGTCACGTTTTTTCCACGACATATCAAAACATATTATAGCAGTCAATACATTAATGTTTAACATATGTTTACTTTCAATACATTCCAAAACATTCTTTACAACTTATTAGCAGTAAAAAGTTTTACATTTCTTAATTATACCTTGATCGAATGGCTTCAACTTCGATGTCGTATTAAGAGAAAACAATTTAAAAGTTAAAGGTGGGGGTGTGAGAGTTATTGTGAACTGTACAGTTGTTAAAAATAGTAGAATATTGCGTTTCTGTTTTTAATATCTTTATGTATTTTTGTTTGAACTGTTAATTGTAGACATTAAATATATACCCATAAAATACTCCTAAGTTTGGCAATTTTTCCTATAAGTAGTGGAGTCAAATTTTCGAAGCCGTCCATGTTTAACTGCTAGTAAAATGATTAACCCGTCTTTACTATGTTTTCTCTCATGACATTTTTCCTCTTTAAATGTGAAAGTTTTATCTGGTAAATATTCAAAAATAAAGCAGTTTTGTCTATGTTGAAACACATTTTATAGATCATAATTTTTTAACGAAGTTAAAAGTTTACGATACTACTCTGAACACCCATCATCGTCTACACTAAGACTTTTACTACTATTTTTTTTTAAACAATACCGTTTCTTTTTTTGAAATTTGTAGACCCTCTATCACTAGCTTAGAAAAACAGGATGCTCAACTTTTTAGCTTTTTATTTTTATAAGAGGCCACTTGCGGACGTTTTTCTCTCTACATTGCCTTACCCATTGTACTAGACACTCCTCTAGTTGTAGATGCTCACTTTTATTATTTTGATTCCTTCTATTACTAGCAATGATTTTATTTTTGTTCTTAAAAATCATAGAAAATATGCTTAAAAGAATGTCAAATGTCTTGGTTACGTTGAATTTTTTTATCACTTCTTTCTACCGGATCAATCAATTTTTTTTCCGAAATCGTAAAATGTCTGTATTTTTTTAAATTAGACGTACTTATCATAAGAATTTCACTTTACAACTGACAAAACGAAATTAAAATAAAATTACTGTCGGGTTTTGACGATTTTAATACGATGAGAAACGACTGAGAAATAAAATGCTTACGATAAAGTATAGGTACTTAAGATAATAATTCTCAAGTTATCAAAAATATAAGGTTAAATTTATACACAATTGTATAGTTAATTATTAACAAAAAGGTTATAAGAAATACATTTGGTGAATATACTTCAAATTTTTAACCGTTGAACAGATGAAACTTCGAATTGTCATAATATGTTAGTGGCTAATTTTAAATCACCAAATTGTTTTTATTCTAATTATTAGAACAAGCATTTAGTTCAAATTACCAAAAGTTTCAAATTATCGAGAGTTAATTATATTTATATATATATATATATATGTAAAATTAATGTTTTAAATTTCACTTTAAATGGTAAATTACTATTGTATAAATAACACAGTTTATTAATATTATGTAGATATAACTTTTTTAAGTAACAGTATTGCGTTTTTATTACGTAATAATGGTGTGGTACTACATGTCTACATATAATACAAAATATATAGTTATTGATTTAATAACATCGTTAGAACAGTAATTTTCTACTGAATGATATGAGTTAATTACTCCACAGTAGTTAATATATAGTAATAAAAGATTACAAGAATTTAATTATTAAATTAAATAAAAATTAATTATTACATTAATTAATTTGAGTTTTGAATATATTCAACTAAATTTTACAGTATCCCTGTCATAAGACTTATTATGATATTATATAATTTATAGATTCTGGATTTTAACTATTTTTTTCTGTTTAGATATTTTTGATAAATTGTTCATTTTTATTATTTTTATTTTGAAATATATTATTTTTCGAATTTAAAATGTAATGAAGAATAGCTAACTAACTACTGATAAAAAAATAACGTGAAATATAAAAAAGTTGAAATCAATTGCACTAGAATAACATACATAGTTGACATTATAATGACGTGCAATATTATGTACAATTGATTTAGTCTGACCTGTAGAAAATCAAAATCAAATCAAAATTCTATGAACATGAAACATGCTCATCACCAATATTTAATGTACGTGTTGATATAAATACATATTCTATAAGAGTGATTCACCAATCATGCGTTCTCTTTTTTTATTTCTTTAATAATATTCAAGATCTTGTTTCTAAAGTTTTAAAATACACTTAAAGTCCATATTTTTAATTCTCAAAACTTGTTTTCTACATAAAGATATTTTAATACGATACAAACTTCTTTTTTTTTTTTTTAATGAGCCCTCTTTTTTATTGAAAATTATTGTAGGTGATGTTTTTGAAAACTTAGACGTACAATTTTGAGTTTTTTTATTTTGTGTACTATAAAGTTCATGAAATTGGTTTGACACTTAGACAATATAAAGACAATGTTAATTTTAATATATTACTAATTAATATTAGTATATTTACATTTATAATTTTTTTTTTAATGGTATAAGCATAAGAAATACTATATCAAATATTTCATATATTTTTTAAGAATTATTTTTCTTATTGTAAAAATTTTAATAGCTGAGATATTACTCTTTTAAATTTTGAATAAAGTATAACCAAATTTTCAAAATAATGGCAGCGATCCTGCTTGGTGATCATTTATCAGGCCCGTGCACAAGGTGGAGAGACATCAAACCCTTCATTATCAAAAGTATATACATTTTTTTTTTTCATTTTTGATCAATTAAATTGAATATTTTATAATCTTATTTGTGATAATGAAGATTATAATGTGTAAATCCACTATATTATTGTAGTATTTTATTAGTGTATTAACATTTTTATTATACTTAAAAAATTTACAAATACATTTATTAATTATTGACGTTTCTATTTTATGGATTATTTTCAACCCTCCCCTCTATTACAAAATTCTACGCATGGGCTTGTATTTTATATACTATTGTAAGATTAATTTTATTAAATATTCTTATAAAAGAATTCTAACTTTTTTTTTTTATACTCATAGAAAATATAAGTATTACTATTTTTTACTTAATTAATATTTTGAAACAAAATCATATTTATTAGATTTTGCCGATTTAGGCCTTATTGCATTTAAGCAGGTACACACCTACTATTAATTTAACATTGATATATAATGATATACGTATTACAGATATACCACCATAATAATTATAGTCGTCTACCGATGGTCAACATAACACATTATCGTTATTGTAATTATGAAAATAATAATATGATTATAGCAATAACATTAATAATAACGATAATGTGTCATGTTTTTGTGAGGTTGTATTCTCGTAGAGTCCTAGCGTAGGTTTGGGTACGTTTAGCATAAATGTACATGTATGCGTCTAACAAACACGTTGTAATTTTAATCTTATCTAAAACAATTATTCGCTCGGAATGCTTATTTCGTTTCGTGTGATTTGTGTGCCGAAACGTCATGGCACGCTCTGCACAGTTTTGGCGGCAGTGAGTAATTGTTCCGTTCAGACAAATACGGTGCCTCCTGTAGAATTAGAAACAATAGTTTTCCGTTTATTGCAGCCGTGAGTGCAGCGCGTAAAAGTAATTATTTTGCCAAATGAAACACAAAAATCACATGTGTGACGTTTATGGTGGCAGTGGCGCCTCACCCTCTAAATTGGCCTTTGCAAAGGAACCGCGACGGACACGCACGGAAATTTAAAACGGCGTTTTCGCAGTATTCGCGACTTCGACCCGTCCTGGAAAGGGCAAAAGCTGACTTATCGTCCACGACCGACCCTGTCATTCTCGTTATATAGTCAAAGGTTTCCGACCCGCGTTTACGTGGTGTTAAACATTTTTAGTCCCACGATGGTGCCTTTCGAATATATTACGATAGCCATGGCAAGTTTGACATGACTCGGATATGTATGCACATACGTCACCCTATCAAGTAGCTAACCTTACTTTTAAAATTATAATAATAACATTTTTTAACAAACTTGATTGTCAAAATATAACAATATATCTCTTTCCTACCGGTAGATCGTATCAGTAGTTATTTTTTTTCCTTCAACATTTTACATTTTTGAGTATTTGAAATTCATAAATATGTGTTATTATTGTATTTTTACGAAAATGCTAAACAAAACAATTTGCACCTACAATAATTAATTTTAATGATTTTAATGTAATTTAGTATAAATTTTAAAGAAAAAAAATACCTAATAATAGTATAATAGTAATCTACCTCGTACAATTAATTATTAATTTGATAAATCATGATTCCAGTAATTATATTTTAACTGCTGAGAAAGGTTATTAGACATACATAAAGGGAGTTAATATACATACATTTTTTTATTATTAAATGGTTTAATTTTGTTGATTAACTTAATTTAAAAACATTTGTAATAAAGTTTAGAAAGTACATAAAAAATTATAATTTATAGACTTTTGAGTAATTTTATATTATATTTTTAGTTAGAGATATTTTAAGAAACTAGTAATAATACTGAGCTATGTATTTTAGAATACTTGAATTCAACGGATGTTAGATAATTGGGCCGATCCCTAAGTTTAATACCATAACACAAAACTAATAGGTATAATCACAGTGTTATATCGGAGTAGTTTGGTTTTGAGATTCAATTTGGACTCTAGAATACAACGAAATATATGCAGTTTTGAATTTTCTGTTTTTATCTTGGTTTAAAAATGAGGTTCATAGGTTAATTGTTTTTCCATTTGTATTCAAAAATTTTTTTATTGTTTAAGTTGAGAAATTCTTTCGAAAATTGGGCTACTATATTAATATGTCCTTATTTTTAAATAATATATAGTGAATAGTAGTGTTATCAGAAAAGGTAGCTAGTATAGTTTTGTTATTAGCACCTACTAGGATAAAAACAGTAAAAATGTTTTAAAGATCTAGCAATGGGTCATTACCTTAATCCTTGAGGTACCTAATATATCGCTTGAATTGTTTGCTATGTTTTTATTTTCATAGTTTAATTTTAAAACTTGATACATAGCAGCAGGAACAAAACTTTAAGATAATTACATTTATACAATATTAGAATATAAACTAAATGATTAAAATCATAATATTGTATGTATAAGGATGTTACAAGTTACAACAGCGTTCAACGTTCCGCACGAAATTTGAAAGTTATTTTCATTATTTTATCTGTCGAAAACATTTCACAGACGGGTTTTCTCTTTTTAGGTTTTTTTTTATAAAAACTTTTGGGTCAGTAGTTTCGTATTATTTGGATACGAATTCGTGTTCGTAGCTGGCGCAGCGTACGGAAAACCTTTTATGCTTTTATACTTTCGTTTTATTTGAAGTGAATCTCGTGCGAATGAATAAGACCTACCGGACACTCGTTCACCGTATGGGAATTATCAAGAAGATATATGCACAGTATGTCATTTTCGCGTATAATCTACTATCTACACGATAAAAATACATTGTATAATACGTTTCTAGTAAAATATCATAAAATATGTTTCGCCCCATCTCCGAATGATTTCGTCTCCATATGTAATGATTAATACCACTCATAATATTTATGTGTGTTGAGAGTCTTTTCGAGTGTGTATTTTGCTGAATGAATATTACTCTCAACATTCAAAAGAAATGTCTTTGACAGATATGGATACTATATCGTACTGCTGATAATATACCTAAGTATACTTATATGCACATATTTCATTTTCGTTTTTATAATAAATAATAAATACAAATTACATCGTCCATCGTTTAACTGATTGTTAAAATATCTATAAATTTAGTATATAATTATTTGAATTATTTATATAATATTTTAAACGTAGTAATAGATGAATGTATTTATTTCATAATAATGTGTTTACTATTATTATTTTTTTTCCATTTCAGAAAACGCGTTTTCTAGTAGAAAAATTTCTGTGATCATCAACTAGAGATAAATATTATTATTAAAATAATATTTGAAAATCTTTGTTACTAAAAATATGTGCAGTCTTCGATCAAAATCTTATTTCATCAAATGCAAATATTTACTATTAAATTCAAATTTAACACATCCATTTCAGTACCTACTCAGCTACTCAATGATAACTAGGTACACTAGAATTATTTATCATACAACAGAGTAGTTACGTACTTTTCGGTTTTTTTTTTATTTAACAATATTTTTTAACATAAATATAGCAATTAATTGAACCAATAATATGGTAGGTTAGTATAATTTTTTCCGAACATATTGCATTTATTATACTACAAGTATTTAAATATTATAACAATGTACATTTATACCAAATTATATATTGACTTACATAATTTGAAATTAAAGTTAATATTATCTTTCTATAAAATATATGAAATATTAAAAATAACTTTATAGTATAAATAATATCTTAAAATAAATCAAAAATGTTATTATTGATGATATAATTATACGTACAAATATTAAGTTTTAATGAATGTTTTTTTTTTTTTTTAATTATGACAAAATAATAATTAACAACGTTATTAATTATTTAGGCATATAATTTTGTCTAAATTTAAATTTAAATTTTCTATAAAAATTAATTGTGTCTATGTATTTATATATATATATATATATACATATAGTATATAGATCTAAACATAACTTAATACAGGCGTGTGAGATTATGTATTACATTTTCAATGATTTTTATATATTGAATAACTTTTAATTAACATTCAAAAAAAAAAAAAAAAAAAAAAAACAACTAAAAATAGTTATGAAATTCTCATAGGTACTTATAAATAATTTAAAAACAGTCAAAATATTTTTAAGATTTTATCATAAATAGAAAATTATAACATAAATACTTTATGAAAATATTAAATATCTACAGTTATTCATTTTTCATTTACGCCAAAAAACAATTTTGTCAAAAATAGAGTTACGTAAAAATTTCCTTATTTTCTGTTTTTCTCCATTATAAAAAGTTACTATGAATTTTCTATTAGGAACCATTCTAAAAGTATAAAATCTAGTATTTAACGTGGAAACAAAATAAATAAAAAATAAGCACACTATCTTAAAATGAATACATTCAACTCTCAGTTAAAAATCTAAAAGCTATGTAAATCAAAAACTATATTCAATGAAAAACATTCAGCTAACCAATTGTTGAGAATGGATTGAAAATAAAACAATAGAAACACGCTTCACATTTATTTATTAAATTAAAGTTGCATTTAATTTCTTGTAACCGTTTTTCACTGCAATTTTTTTTTACTGATTATTTTATCTAAATGAGTTCTAGTTCATCGAATCGATTTTGTATGTCTTTTTTTTATTTTTCATTTGGTATGTTATGTTATGTTATTCGTCTTTTGTGTCCAAGTTAAAATTATTATACATTGTATCTTTTATATGATTTTTATTTTCACCATTTTTTTCATTTGAGTAGATAAACTTTTTTAATAACTTAAAAATTTATTTTTTATGAATGAAAATAACATTAATTGTTTTTTTGTTTAAATGAATAACAAAAGGCAATACATGTAAGTTTATATAGACTAGGTGTATAGAATCAAAAAATATTAAACCAGAGTTAAACCAAAGATATCAGAAAACATTTTAGAGCTGTTTTAAGTAATTTTGAAAATATACAAAGTGCTAATCTAATCCACTTCAGGTTGATTTTCCATCTCGATTGAATTAGTTAACAAATCGTTCTGTACATCAAAACTGAGATACACTATTATAGCGCCTTGTTTTATTTATGACAGCCACCATAGTTAGTATTAGGTCCAGAACATCTGAAACGTACAATATTAAATTGTCAATGAAGTTAAAAAATAAATAAAATAAATATTAATAATAGTGTACTATGCATTTTATATATGTTTAGATTAAATTAGTTATAAATACAAAATATTATCAAAATCCAAAACTAGGTTAAGAAAACATTTGTGTAATGAGTATCAACCAAAGAACAGAAATAATACATTTGTATTCATTAAGTTAAGTAGCGATAAAAAAATGTATTTATTGTTAAAAACTAAATCAAGAAAATAATTATTGTAATTTTAGTTTTTACCATTCGTTAGTAAATAATAAGTACCGATTAGGATTGTCCTGCAATAACCAGATTACAACATTAAGTTATCATTGTTACATAACTCTATAAAAGATTGTATGAGACAGAAAAAGCGTACTAGTGTGGTGATCGTATGATGTGGTTACTACCAGAACACAGGCTGTAATAATAAAGTGTTGTATTTTAAATTGTGAATGATTATTAGTGTGCGCCGGAATAGACCAGTGTAACAATGGGGCGTTCGACGGGGCTCGAACCGACGACCCTGTAATATTTTTTTTTTTCAAATTTGGTAACACTATGTTATATTTTAAGTATTAATGTCAACTATTAAATAGAATTATTTTATAACTAAACAATAATACTATATTAATATTATCAATAATAAATAACAACGTTGTTGGCTGCTTTAACTGGAAAATTACATCGATTTCTTGGAATAAAAAATGTAATTTTTTTCTGCTATAGACATTATCATAATGTTCTAGGAATTATCGCCGTTTTCTAGTTGTAATTATTATTGTAATAACTGTTTATATTTTTCCAATATTATATTATGAATAAACCGCTGTAGTTCGACGTTCGACTGTAACTCCTATATTGGTATGACTGACGAAAATCCGAAAAGTTGTTTTAAAAAAAATTATTATGGATGAGCCAGCTGGAATAGTTGGATCACATTAATAAAAATGAATATTGTTATGGTATAATATTAAATACCATTGCCATATAAATAATTTTTAAAAATGATTGAGAATACATATTTATTTATTTTTTCAAAAACAGCTCTACGCAGGTTTTCGTGATTTTATGTAGGTATTATAGAACGCGTTAAATACTGCGATATTGCAGCCATGTGTTGTGTTATTTTAATGCGCGTATCGCTTCATAATGTGCATAAAAGTCGGAAACCCTTTCACCCGTCACTTTCGTCCGTTTGAAGAGACTCTCGAACGTATGATGAATAAGACATGGACATTCATTCTTTACAAGAATAACCGAGAAACGAACGGTAGGTACGCATACACGTCAAAATAACGACAATAATAATAATATGATGGTACTTGTTCAATATAATATATATTTATTTCGTAAAATACGTCGCATTGCCGAATGATTTTGTTTCCGCGTATAATAATTATTATTATTGTTATTGTTTTAAAATAATAATGTAATACTTGAGGGTCTTTTGGATTTTGTATTTCACTAAATTAATATTGCTTTCTCAAAGGAAACGTCTTTGGCAGATATATTATAGTGCTACTATATTACACCGCCATGATACGTATATGTGCATTTTCATAGGTATATCTTTTTAGGGGAATAAAAACAAATCATTATCCGTTTTACCTCCTATAGTATTAATGTACTATATTAAATATTATACATAATACGCATGGTACCATACGTACTGTTCGTTCACAATTTGCTAACGAAATAAAGCGATCGAATGCAGCTTTCTTCTAAGTTTCAATGATTTTTATACTTTTTTTGTTGTTTTCCGACCTAACTGCAACTACGATATTATTTAATCGTTATGTACATTTTATTCCAAGTCACGAAAATAAAATAAAAATGTATTTCCTTATTATATTATTGATATTTTTTATTTGCTGATATGTTATGAAAATTAATTAATCCAATTCAAAATGTCCACTGTATTCGTTTACTCCATGAATCAACCAGCCAGATCTACATAAATTACGTTGTTTTTATTAACTTTATGATCATGAAATAATTTAACTTGATATTATCCATTAATTACATTATATAGTTTCAATTTTTTCATTTTTTTTTCTACAGCCATACATAATATGTTAAATACCGTATGATCCGCACTGCATTTATAAAAGACTTTAATTTTTACATTATTTTAATACTACGATATTATTGTAATGTTTATAAAATGTTACTGAACTAAAATTGTTCATTTTCCATTTTTATTAAAGACCTTACACTGGATATATAGATTATCTATTTCAGTTTTTTTCCAATTCTATAGTATATAATATTATGTTTAATAAGTACCTAATACATATTTTGGTAGATAAGTTTTACTTAATATATAATACTATACTACTTATAATTAATAATTATTCTACGAAGTTCAACAATATTTTAAGCTCTATATTTATTAGAATTTTTATTTTACACAAAATATTCTAATTATAACGATGAAAAAAGTAAAAAAAAATTGACAATTAATTAAATTTTGGTTTATAATATTTAGACCATTTTATTTTTTGAAAATTTTATTTTATTTACTAATTTATTTTTAACTTTATTAAATAAATTAATGTTTATCATAAATAATAACTTCAAACTTCAAATTTTAAAATTATGAAAATTAAATGGTATAATATAGCCGCATAAGTAATAAATAATATGTATTTTGTACGTCAAGAGAACTTTCTAGCGATACCATTGTGTAGTCCTAATAACATATTTAATCTTAATACATTCCATAAAATTAGCATGTATCATACTTAACCATAAATCAATACAAAAATATGTTATATTAAAAAAATATGTTTCCAAATTGTTGTTATTAAGTTTGATGGCTAGTTCTTGTTTTATTTTATTTATAATATCTGCGTATTATTATCATTTCAATTTTAGCAATACACAAATTCTGTTGTATTAACATGATTTAAGGCAACATCGTTTTGTGTTGGATGGTGTATTTAATTTCTATATTTTTCGGATTTCAAATTATATTTTACTATCATATTGGCCATTGTCCACAATTATTACAACAGGTTAAATTTTCGAATATTTTTTGTAACTGTAACGATATTATAAGATGTAAAGACGTCATATTGGTTGTCAATATAATTGGTACCTGGTATCTATAATAATAATATTATAATAAGAAGTATACTCAACTCTATCTGTGTTCTTGTTCTAGTTCGTGTAGGTATGTGTATGATCATATGTTTTTCTGCATACTGCAACGTACTAATTAATGCAATCGTGTATGGATGAATTGTTTACATGTGACATCACACATCAGCTTGAATTTATTATTAGTTACCTAAATTTTCATTCAAAAATATGCCCACTTTCATGATCATTAAGTATACGTTCACGACTTATTTATTATATTACAAATACAACATTTTTCTTTTTCAGATTCCATTTTTTTTTATGAATTTAAAAAATGTAAATAGGTATACTTAATACTGATACGAAATTATGTTATTATACAATAGTGTATTAAATTGTATGTGTGTAAGCTATTTTCTCACATTTATTCTAAAAAAAATACTATAGACAACTTTATATTATGCACTTCATCGTCAGCCACGTAGTTGTGTTAGCCGCAAATAATCATTATTTTGAATAGACGACTAATAGACACAACACACAGTAGACCATTTGACGTACTTGTATGCACAATGCACAGATCAATCTGTAACCACGGACAATTAATATTTTATTATTCATTCAAATGAACAATTATAATTGATATAGTATATACTATATACATCATATTATGGTGTATTATATATTCACATCGAAATTCACCCTGGAAAAATAATTTTGAATGTTTCATAATATTTCTAAGAGAATAAAAAGCCTTCATTTTGGAAATTATTTTTAGTTCATTAAATATTTTTGCTTGACATTTTTAACGAAGGTCAGTCGTTCTTTGTACATGTTACAAATAATTGAAATAATATTTTGTAATAGAAACCAGAATATTCATTGTGATCTACTATTAGAATCAAAATGAGTATTTTTTAACTAAAAGTATATAAATAAAATTGGTGAATTATATTTTGGTGATTTTTATCAGTAGACAGGTATATATTATTTAAAATCATTTTGTAAACATTTTGATATTTATTTCATTATTTTTCTATATTATTTTCACTTACATGATATGATATACACTGTGACAGATCAATTTTATTTTATTATGTCCATTTAAAGTCGTCGGTGGTGATAGCGTGGCGGCAATCACGGTGGCTCTGCAGTAGCCATAGTAAATGTTCCCCGCCGCTGTGGTAATTAAGAAAAGCTCCACCACACACGTGATCCCTCTTTTAAATCGACTGCCCATCGTTTGACCCGCTACCCACGGGTCACTCCATTCAATGGACACTGCATGGCGCTACCGCAAAGCGTAAATGTCACCGTCACGTGTATATGGCGCGAACGATCCCTTAATCATGTATCATAATGTACGTGTATGCGTGCGTATTATACGTGCTAATATTATCCTAGGGCGGAGAGGGCAGGACATATAGAAAGAAGAGGATCTGCTGTAGGAGTGCAGGGATTAGGGGAGAAGGGTACCGCATTGTGTTTACGTACGGAACAAAACCACCCGAGTAATAATAATAATAATAATAATAATAATAACAACAACACAATGAACACCGGCCGGCGGCTGCATGTATTGCTGTCTAAGGGGGGGTGAGGATAGAAGACGACTCTCCCCTCCCCATTGGTTTATTCTCCTCCTTAGTCATGATCACTCCTACCTTCCCACACGCCCAATGACGTAAAATAATTAGGATTCACAAACCTTCTCTCCGCCGGGGTGCGTCACGCGCTCGCACGCAGCATGTTAAAGATATTATATAATATTCGGTACACGCTACCCCACATACAAACGAATAATCTACGAACGGCAAACAAAAACAGTAACGGTAATGATAGTATTCATAAAACGATAATAATAAGCGCCATGTTGATGACCAACGCGCGTAATTGAAATTTATCACCATCGCTGATTCTGTGTTTGCGGAAGCGAATACAATACGTGTACCACGACTAAATACACCTATTCCAAAACCTGCGTAACCCGATCGTTGGACTTGCAAACAATGATAATTATTATTATAATACCTACAATGCAAATGATGATGTACGTTTTTTTTTTTCACGTTTTAAAATGATATAATATGACATTAACAATTACCGTCATCATATAACAAGTAATACTACGCTATTTATAAAATAATAAAATATTTTATTAGGCAGCATCAGCTATTATTTTTGGTACGCGCTCGCATTATGGTGTAACGTGAAACTACGTGTATTATTATTCGAATTTATATCGTTTTATTATATTAATATAATATACGTAATATATACCTATAGTATATTGTTCGTGCGCATCACATTCGTAGCTTTTTATTTTAATTTCCGTTTTTTTTACTTTCTCTCATTTTTTTCACCGCTTAAATCTTTTAAAAAGACGGCAACTACCTTCACATGATTTTTTATTATTACAAACCTGCGGCTGCGGTACTTCCGTGTACATACATATATATAATAATATATTTAAAGCTATTCACGTATATATATGTACGACTTACGATTACGTTTTTTGATCGATCGCCCACCGCCGCGAGCCCATCCGTCATCGTATTTATCCGCCGGAACTGCCGCCGTCACACGTTTCACACTATATTACTATTATTATTATTATTATTCTCCGCAACTTTGCTGCTGTGTGCGTGTCGGATATTATTTGTTATAGTATCGTCGAGGCCGTATTATACTGGTTTACCACGCTATGTCATATTATTATTACTATAGAATATATACCGGCTCCCTCTCTGGGAGACCCCGCTTCACCCTCCGTATATGCATTCAACAGGACAAAATATAGGATAGTGGTAGCGGTAGTTATTCTACGGACATACACCACACCAACAAGTATTATCGCCATAAACGTGCGCAACAGCTATGTTGGATCGACACCTCGATTTTTGGGTTTTTTTAGTCTTTTCGTGGATTTCCTTCAATCTCCGCTCGCCATTAGGCCTACCATGAGAAATTGAATATTTATTTCGTCTATATTAGTCGTTTATAGTGAGCTTTTACTAATATTATAATCATCGTCCGATCACGTTCTCGTTACCTATAATATACTTACAATACTATAAATATGTTTAAAGTATTTAAACAATACAGCATAGGTACTCCCATTTATCATTAAATACAAGAGAATGAAGTTCAAAATTTTTGTTTTATAAAAGTTACGGGTTAATACTGTTTTTTGATTTTATAGATTTTAGAAATCATTAAGATGGTTTTTTTTCTATTATATATAAAAATATAATTTCATGGAATATGTTTAGGAAAAATTAAATTATTATTTTATAATTGAATAATATTTAAAAATACAAAACTCTAAAAAAATTCCTAGTTTTTTACATGCAAAATTTATTGCAAAATTTAAAATAATTTATCTGTCGTATTTACTATAACGGTCTACGTATAAGAAAACGTACATAGATGTGCAGTAGCTTGTGGTATAAATAATTTAAGTCTCAAATTATTTTTAAGTCTAAAAAATATAATTTTGATATAAAGTGGCGTGAAGGTGGTTGTTTTAATTCTAGTAAATCACTTCTGAAATAGCCTATCTCGAAATCACTCTCCAAGGTCCTTTTCCTATTATTCTTGTCATACCTAAATCGATTATAATTAAGTATAGCTGTGTTAATCTGATTAAAATTACTGTTTAGTTTCTCGCAACTGACGCGTTGCATTATATCCGTGTAAAAGTATTTTATAATATAAAAAAATATCAGCTGCAACTTATATGATTTTGTGATGTATATTAATGATTAACACAAAACATAAAAAGCCTACCAAATAAATTATACATAATATATTTTGTTTGTACCTTTCTTTCGTATATTATACACTGAAGTCTAGAATGTGCGAATCTAAATTGCAGTATTATGTTGTATCGTATAGGATATCGAAAAACGTACAATTATTTACTCAAAATCAACACAAGTGTAAACTAATTAAAACAACTTACTCGGATATATAATTGTCACATATTCCTAAAGAGCCCCCGTAGAAAAATTTAATTACGTTTATACTTAAATAATTTTAAAGAATAAAGTATTTAAAATATTTTAAACACTTACCTATTTAAAAAATACATTTCAATATTTTAGAAGTATTTTTTAGGAGTTCTTATAGAGTACCTACACATGTTATTGTTTTTATGAATAGATTAATACACGATTTAATGGAGTGATAATGTTTTATAATGCTTTAGGAAAATGGTTTATTTGATGATCGCCTACATATTTTATTATACTTGTTCGTTTATAATATTGTATAGAATTTTACTCGATACCATTCATTTTTTGGCCAAATCGTTTTCATTGATATTCAATTCCTCAGGGAATACCACTCCGTTGGAGCAATCCTAAAATGTGTAACTACTGTAATGGGCTATCAATTTACCTACTTACCAATCATATTATATAATAATATAATACGCTTGCTGTAGTAGTGTACGCGCATGTATTGTGTACTTATGGTTTTAGCATAATTATTATCCCTGAAACCAACCACGCTATCAGATATATTTTGAATTAAATAGAAACATTCGTATACGCATTCATAAAATTCCAAAGACGTGTTTTTGCATGAATATTATCAAGACAGCGATGTGGGTATTATACTAAAACAAATGTATTTAAATTATTTGGTTAAGGATCTTATATTTTTTATTTGTATTTGTATATATAACTGCTGTTTAATGATATAAACTGAATTAATACTCATATAATATATATAATAATATAATTTGTGATCGAATGTATTGTCTAAAACATTTATATGCGTTGAAAATATAATTTAAAATTGCAACAAGGTCATTATAATGTAGATAGATACCTAAATTTAAATTTATTGTACAAACGATAAAACTCTCATACATGTATAATAATATATATTATGTATCACAATGGTAGAAATAAAACAACAAAAATAATAAATAATAAATTATAAAAAAAAAAAACATTTTATTACATATATTATAAAGATCCATTACAGTTAGATAAATTAAATTAAAATTGTTGATAGTAATTTTAAGATTTATAGTAATTGTATTTAAAATAGAAGAAATTTTATTCTTAAGTTACGTAAGTAACCATTGTAAAAAATGGATTTGAAATAATTTAGTTGATGTAAGAATTTTTAATTTGACGATTATAAATTAAATTATAATTACTATTATAAATTTATTATTTAACGAATTTAAAATTTAAAGACAAATTATACAACGAATCTATGTGAATTTATATAAATATATATTATAAAACATATTATAAGAAAAAATAATTTATAAAAATTTTCATAACAAATTAATAAATTAAATAAAACATAATAAAATAAAATAACATAAAATATTATTATATTTTACAGCTAATAATAATAATAATAAAATAAATACATAAATAAATATTATTTTGTTGTACAATATTTGTTGTCATTTAGTGTTTATTTTAATTATTTTTTTTTTTTTTATTATTATTTTAAAGCCTCGGCTTCTAGGGCCATTGGTTACTACAAATTTATGGGGTTACATTGGAAGGTAATTGCTTAATATTAATACATATTATTTTACAGAAAGTTGATTAAATTAGAATTGATTATAAATTATATCGTGTTTTGAATGTTGGCTGGCTGAAGGGCTTCGGCGAGAATGGATGATACTCCTGCTTCCCGTTTTTCTCTCTCAAATTGGCGGCATTCTGTTATGATATGCTTGATTGTGAGCTGTGTGCCGCAGCTTGTACAAATAGGGGGTTTTCCTTCTTCATCAGATGTTGGTGTGTTAACGATGAGTGCCCAATTCGCATTCTGTTGATTGCCGTTTCTATTTTCCTAGATATGTTCGGTGTAGAGGGCCATGCTAGGGTGGTGTGTTTGATTTCATTGAGTTTTGTAGAACCTAGTCTCCAAGCCCGAAGCCATATGTTGCTTATGATTGTTTTAGATAAGGATTTGGCGTCGTGTAGAGTAAAGCTATTACTTATGTGTGTTTATTTGTATTTATTATCTAATTGTTGCACTCTCCTTTCCCTCGTTAGAAAAATGATCTACTAAATAAATTATTGTTTAAATAAAGAATTGCAATTTTAAAAATATAGTCTCGTATCTTTAGATGATACTTTTTAATAGTACAAAAATAAATTTGAAATTAAGGTCTTAAAATATATTTAAAAATTTCAAAAATATAATTCTAAATAACTATTTTAATGAAAAAGAAAATGAGGGTAAGCAAGCTTGGTGAATCAACTAGTACTCGTATATTTAGCTCAATGTACATAGATTTATATTATTGGTATTTATCTTGTATGTTTTTTACAGTAACGTTGTGCTAAAATATTGTTTTTTTTTTAACTAGTTGCAAGCTATTACAAGCAACAATATAATAATAATATACTTATGTTAATTTTAAATTTGAATTAACCTTGTTGTAGGTTTATTTTTTACTCGAATTTACAAAACCTATTCTGTGCGGTATGACACTATCGCATGAAATGTATAACTTAGTTACCATAAGATTCTGTTACTTGATCTTTGTTGTGTTTAGAATATTTGTTTTTGAAACAGCTAGACAATTGTCAGTTAATGAAAACATTGAAAACATCGAAACAATAATAATAGGCACTATACAAATAATATAAAATATGTACATATAATATAATATTAACCTATGTAAAAATATAGATATTTATCTATTATAAGTTACAAAGAAATTACTGACATTTAAAAATCAATTATTTGTAACTAAGCTATAAATGTATAATCTTAATAAGCTCGTTAGACTGTTATTTTATTTATGTTTAATAGAATTATAGTTTAATAATCATTATTATAATATATACTAATGCTTCTTCAGTTAATATTTTTGAGAAAATGTAATTTATGTCAAATAGATTGTAATTATATTTATAAACTATATACTCTTATATTCTTATTTAAGCTAATTTTATCATAATTATCTGGTAAAGTTTTAGCTAATGATTAAAGAATATTATAATAACAATTTTACAGTACTTATTTATATTTATTAAACTTACTTAAGTACCTACGTAATAAAAATATGATAAACTAATGTTAATACAATAATGTATTTGAAATTTAATTTAGTTTCTGAATTTTACCTGAATATCAATTCGGCTTTCGATCAAAACACTAAACCATTCATGAAGCCCACAAATTGACGCAATGTCATTTGCTCTTGAAAAAAAGCTATTCTAAAAAAATTTCTTCCCTCCATATACTACTTCTTAATAAAATCATATCTTGCAGACAGACACTTTCAAATTCATTATGGTTCTGCAGACTCCAACATAGAATTTATCAGAGCCGGCGGTGTTCCGCAAGAAGGTATCCTCTCACTAATTGTATATAACATATTCTCATCTGACCAATCGATTACCCACAATACACTAGTGGTACTGTGGTAGATTATGCAGTATGCAGATAATAAAGTAATAATTTAAACTAATGCTGACTCTCTTATAGCTTCCTCTAACTTCCAAAATCACCTTTCATGAATTGAAGATTGATATAAAAAATGGAGATTTAAAGTCAATCAAACTAAATCATTCCACACAACTTTCACTCTTAGACAATCCTAGACAATGCCTGGATATAAATCTCTATGGCACACAAATCTCTCAATTTCAGACTGTCAAATATCTCAGGCTAATTATATTATCGATCGCCGCCTCACTTGGGCTTCCCATATTAAAGCTAAAATTCTCGCTTTAAACGCACGCCTCTGAATGTTCAAATCACTTATCTCCAACCACCACTACAAACTAAAGACAACATTTCAAATTTATAAATCCTTAATGGCTTAATTAAACCTATGTGGACATACGACTTCTAACTCTGAGGAAACGCAAACAAATCGAATCTAAATAAAATCCTAACTGTACAAAATAAAACCCCACGAATCATGACTAATGCTCCATATCATATTACTAATCTATCTTTCCATATGGATTTAAAAATTAAAATCATCCACGAAGAAGCTATTACTTACCTCAAAAAATACCATGCCAAACTTTACTTGCATTCAAATCCCTTTATAGCTAGCCTATCCTCTCTTTCAATATCTGGTGATCCCTCAAAGACGACTAAAAAGAAAATGGTAAAAAGATCTGCTAATTAATTAAAAAATAATAATAATAATAAATATATAATCAACAGGTAGTGTCTTCACTGGGTGGCTTCTTCCTTTATATTTTTCAATCTATAGCAGATATTCTTATTACTATCACTTGGGGTAATATTATAACGTCATATTTTTTATATCGTAAGCATTTTGTGATATTTGTACTCGTATACTAATTATATACTTATATTGTGTATTATTTAATGGTAATTTACCTTGAATAACCTAAAATGTCCCTATATTTATTATATTTATAACTATTTTGCTCATATTTTAAACACAGTCCTATTTTATTTTAGTTTTATCAACCATTTTTTTTTTTTTTTACTACGCCCTTAGCCTGAATCAGTCTCGCTAAGCTCTAGTTACAACTCTGATTATATGTTTAAATTAATTTAAAACTATCTTTGTATAATATATATACCTAATTATATGTATATTTTACACAAATATTGATTTTATTCTTACAATAATTTTTACCCTGTTCTTCAATTTAATTAGAACGATTTAAATAACTATTAGTTGAATTCTAAATTAAATAATTATTTTTTTTCTGATTAATGTCTGTCTACTATCTGTGATAAATGAAAGTAATTTTTCATAATTGGACCAAGAGTTTTCGAATTGATGAAAGGAATTTAATTCCCTTAGTCTTCGAATTGATTATAATAATTTCAAAACCATATTATCAAGCGGATTGGGGGCCAAAGGGGCACGGTCAGCCCGTATTTGAGGGCCCATCTTTATTTGTAAAATATATGTTTTTAAACATTTAAAATGATTATAAGAATTTTATACTTTTTGTTCTTAATTTTATATCACGAAAATTCTAAATGATAATAAATATTAAAATTATATTCTAATAATTGATAACGTATATATGGTAATAATTGATATTAGGCATTTTGATCCTGACCGCATAAGGTACCCATATAATTTATATATGATAAGACATTTTATTGTCCAGTCCATGTTTTTATTATCTAAATATGGAGGCAATATAATTAATCTAACTCTAAAAATAGAATTTTGTGAAGTCCAAAAGAGTATTAAGAATTGTATTTCTACATATAAAAATGATGTTGACTCTTCACTTGAAAATGAAATTATTCAATTTCAAACATTTTTACATTTAAGTAAAGTAACATTTGATGAAAGTGATGCATTTAGTTTATTAAAATGGTTCTACGAAAAATCATTGCAGGAAGTATTCCCAAATATTTTAATTGCTCTTAGGTTATACTTAACTATCCCAGTGGCCAATTGTTCAGCCGAAAGAGCATTTTCCAAATTAACAAGAATAAAAAATAAATATAGAACAAGCCAGACTCAGGAAAATTTAACATCTTTAATGGTATTGTACTCTGAAAATGATATTTTGAAATTGATTGATTTTAATGAAACGATTCAAAAATTCGCTAAAGAAAAAGCAAGGAAAAAAATTTAAGCTATTATTTTTTTTAACTAAAACAAAACAGTGTTTTCTATATTATGTATATAATATTTTAATGTATGTATAATAAATTATTACAAAACATTATTTTTTTTTTTTGTACAAGAATTAATAATAATATGAGTATACAGTCTTTAAAATGTAGTGTTAAAATTTTTTGAAGGTAAAGTTGAAAGGGGGCCCACTAAGTGTATGGTGTCCTGGGGCCCAATCCAACCTTAATCCGGGGCTGCATATTATACATGTTACATTGCATAGTATATAATTAAAACGATATAATGTTTTAGGTTAATATTTTAACTTTTTAGCGGCATAATCGTATTCTTGGTATTTATTATATTAAAATACGGCGCAATTAAATTGGCTCCTCAATACAGGTATTTCACCCTTAATAAGTACCTTTGAATTTGCTACCAAGAATTTACTATTGAATTGGCTCCCTAGTTTTTTTTTTTTTTTAATTTATTGGTAACCTAAATATTTTTAATATTTTAAAAGTTAGACGTTATATCCAAGAGTAGTTGACGTTAATATAATTCTTAATCTTAATACACAGTTTACAGTATCAATTCATATATTTTACAACGTTATATTAAGCATTATATAACAATTGCGTTGTATTGTATTGTAAAACATTATATTTATCGATCCACTTAGAAATAAAGATATAATTATAACATTGAAATGTGAAATAAAAAAATATAAATTTTTGAATTTTAATTAAATGTTTATAATTTTAATTGAAAAATATTCAATTATTATGCATACTATTACATCCTAATTTCTTGTATTGTGCTTTCTAAGCATGTCATTAAAAAAATAAATGTATATTATATAAATGCAAAATTAAATAAAAAAATTATATTAGACTATTTTTCGTGGTCTATATTTATTGGCTAATATTTTTATGTATTTACACCAGTGTCATATTTAACTGAATTCATTTTTACACACTCGCGTGAACACGGTGTATCTACTAATAAAGTATAATACATGGCTATTGTGGTCATATAATATTAACAACCAAATAAATTAGTGTATAGGAGTCACTGATAATCGATTATTGTAGTAGATTATGACGATGAAGACGATAAGACTAAAATCAATAAATGTGTTTAGGTATATATATATAATAATATAGATATAGGTATCCTGCGCTATACTATATTTGAGAGCGAATTTCCAGGCTATATTAAGTTGACGTCGTAAAAGTAAACGCGTATAATATGAGAACCTCTGGTTAAATAATATTTTACAATTTAGGGAGCCAATTCAAATATATATTTTTCAGGAGCCAATTCAAAGGTCGAATTCGTATTTACCCAAAATTGAGAACTAATAATACAATAGAGTCCTTAAAATATATTTTGATAATTTCAAAAATATTATCGAAACTTAATAACATTACTAATAATATGATATTTATTGAACTATTTTAATTTTTGTAAATTTAACTGAATTTTAAATTATTTACGAATTGAATTGAACAATATTTTTAATAATATTGGGTATATAATAATACGTTTTTAAACGAGTCTAATTTTTTTTTTTTTTTTTTAAATTCATTGAAAAAAAAATGAATTAAAATCCAAAATTTAGTATTCCGTATAATAAATGAGTAATGACAGTATTTTTGTAGAAGTTTCTCTTATTATTATAAAGAAATAAACATATTGTTTAAATGTCCAAATTTTACAGCGGAAAACAATAACACTAACATTTAATATTTATACTGCACACATTTGCATAATAGAATTAAAAATATAATATCCAACAATAATAAATAACAATTGAATGGATGAACATTATAATGATGCAAAATTATTTATTTTTAATTGTCTAGGCTATAAGCCAAATAAAAATTAATATTTTAAACTAAAAGATTAATTAAAAATAGCATCATTGCAGTATTAAAATATACGATGTAAATCGGTTTATTTAATTATAAAAGTTGCCTAGTACCCACCAATAACTGTTTATGTACGATTTTGACTCAACAGAGTTTTCCAACAATATAATGTTTATTTGGATACATATTTTTGAAACGTATAAATTAAAATACGACCTTATATTATAATTTTAATCAAGATAACAATAATAGATTACTGCCAAAAACTCGCGTGCATTACTGGATTTTATCCGTTATGTTTATTATAATAACTATAACCGTTTTGCACATTATTACTTAATTTACAAATTAATCATTTCAACGCAATTTTTCTGCTTTCGTACCGTATTTAATAAATTACAAATAATTACAAATGTTTTTATAGAATAAATAGTCTTATTCAAAATACCTAAGTCGAGAATAGTTTAATAAGTATGCAGTTGTAATAGTTTTTATTTTCACTAAACAAATACCACGCTAAAACCGAGAAAAAGTATATTATTATAATATTTTGTATAATGTATAATATATATTGTTACGAGCAAAGTATAGAAAATTGGGAATTGGCGCACAATGCAAGATTTTAATTATCAAAGTTGAAAAAGACTTTATTTTCCGGTCATTGTACTTACAATAATACAATACAAACACATATAACTTATTGTAGCACGATTGCAACAATTTTCAAAGTGTTTGATTTGGAAAAAGTCATTCATATATATACACTATTTCGTAAGATTTTAAATAATACAACTTTACCATACTAAAAACATATGTATGAACATAAATATTATTGTATCGTACGTAGATAATGATTAACGTTTTACACTATAGACTATTCCGCTGAACAAAAAATACAATAACTCCAAGAAAATAAAACATTCGAAACCATATGATTGTAGTTTATTTTTTTAAATTGTCAGAGTTATAGTATTTAATACTTTGATTTTGAGTTATGGTTGATTTCCTTATGAATAGAAATATTTTTTGGAGTTATCATAGTGACATATTCTGTAGGAAATCTCGTAAGAGTTAATTTTATATCAAAATGCCATGTTTTTTTTTTTTTTGACAGCACTTTTATCAATTGTAAAAAGTTTACAAGCCATTAGTAAAAAAATCGTAAATAAAGTATATGATGAAAAGTCTATAATGACTAGTATAATATTTTACTGTATTATAACATAATTATTATTATCATACCAATATTTTTTCAAGTTTTAACATTGATCGGTGAAATGCATTTAGTCAGTTAAATATAGCTATAATGTTATATTAATATCATCATTACATATAAAACCTATATTTATAATTATACCATCATTTTTATAATTAAATTTAGCTATTCAACAGTTGGAAATGTAAATTATTAATGTGTGAACGGTGGATCAGGAATAGATTCTTGATCATTTATTGAAAAGTCACTCACTCGTTATCCATTTGTAAATTCGATTTTCGCACATGATTGTAATTGCCAGCCACATAAATTGTCTACAAGTCATCCACCTTTATCACCAGAATCTTCATCGATTATTTCATTTGGATCAGGAGGTTCAATGTCTATATTTGCTGCATCCAAATTGTCAAAATCATCTAAAATATTCAAAGCATCTTTGACTGTAAGTCCGTCTTTGGAAAAACAATATATAATACGTCAATCTCATAGTCATATCGTAACATATAAGACGAATGGGACCATATGGTGACACGATACTAAACAAAGCATAAGTCATAATAGAAACAAATAATTAAAAAAATATATTTAAATAAATGTTTCTTAGAATATATCTCTCTTTCAGTCTTCAATCCTTTGATTGGTTTGCTGCAGTTCTCCATGCGTCCCTATCGTTACTCAATTCCTTTAGTTCCTTATAACTATTCTTCCCCACGTTAATTATGATTTGCTTCATGTACTCCATCCTTGGTCTTCCTTTTCCTATATGGCCTTCAACGTCGCCTTCTATGACGGTTTTCGATAGACTCTCATAACATAGTAGATGTCCTATCATTTTAGCTCTTCTAACTTTTACGGTATGCCATAGTATTTTCTTCTCTTTTATTCTATTTAAAACTGCTTCATTCATTATTCTATCAATCCATTTAATTCTTATCACCGATTCATTAATAATAATAGTTTATATAATAGTATTTTCTTTTCTTTTATTCTATTTAAAACTGCTTCATTCATTATTCTATCAATCCATTTAATTCTTATCACCGATTCATTAATAATAATAGTTTATACTTACTGCAGCCGAATACCGAAAAAATCAAAAAATCACTCATTTTAAAATGTTTGTTGAAAATTGAAATAATACACTATTTACGAATTAACTGTTAAACATAACACCAAAACGAATTGCAGATAACATACAATCTGATGCAATAATAATACATAAAATATAATATCTATATAGGTTTCCCCAATCGTGTTGTAAAAATAGCAATACAGGTGTACCCATATGGTGATGTTCGGCGTTGACGGATTAATTAATTATGACTTATGACATTTAAACATATTATAATTTATAACAAAAATAGCATATCTATTTTATGGAAACGTGTTTGTGTTTAAGTTGAACATAAAAAATTAAAATACCACCCTCTATAATTAAAAGAAGAGAGAAAGTAATCGTCACTTACGCAAGAAAATTATATGCTCATATGCATCTACCTCATATTTTTTATTTTACCACTTGTACGTAAACTGTTAAATTATATGCGGTATTATATTATTTATGCTATGTCGTCGACGTGAAAGGTTTTTGGAAAACGTACAAAACCGTAAATATATAATAAATATTATAATATTATTATACACCTAAGTTTACGCACACAGTAGAAAATATTCATTATCCTACCGCACTTATATAAGGTGCAACGAAAAGAACTGAAAAATATAATTAACTATAATAACCTATCAACTAAATGTACAATAACTTTTGATTAAATAAATATTTTCTAATGACAAGAAAAAATTTCAGCCTTTTACACGCGTGAAATATAGTACAAAAGGTGGGCAAGTGCGTATCACTTTAGTACATTAGGTGTCGAGTAGATCACTATTATGGTTGTTTTAAGTTTAAATTGAATGATATTATATCATTGTATATCAGTACTTATAGCAACTGTGTCATGAATATACAGTCATTATGCTCGTCCCATTATCAGTTTTTCGTTGATTTCCTGTTACGTATAATCGCAGTCCAATTATTCAATAATCGTGGTATAATAAATACAAATTTAACTTTAAGCAAAATAAATCTATCGTTAAAAATGTACTTGAATTTTTTTAATTTTGACTTGTTAAAAATATAAATAATATCTAAGTCTCAATCAGAAACTATCCTTATTTTTTTTTAAGTTTTGAAGCATTTTTACTGCCCCAAAAAATAATGATATACAGAAAGAATAAAAAGACACATCGTAAAATCAATGCAATCCTCCCGCTGCTTAGAACCTAAATTTACTTATGTATATAATATTAAATGACAAGTTATTTAAAACAGAATTGAAATATTTTTTTGAATTTAATTTTTAATATCCAATAATTTTATTTGAAAGCATTTGTACAAATAATTCATTTTTTGAAAATAAATAAAATTATATAAAAAAAAAAAAGTGTTCTGATAAATCTTGTGTACATTTCTTGTTTAAGTCAAATGGCTGCATGTTACTTGCGTCCTATAAAAAGGTATTTTTTTTCAGGTAGTAAATTTGACCGATAATTTGCGTCCCGTTTTAGGGATGCAAATCAGCTGTATAATTATTATCGATATAACCTACTAAAATCACTAAAATTGATAGTTCATAAGCTATATACTGTATAATAAATCTCACTATTTGTGGGATGAGGACAGTTCAGTATGCAGATACAATTAATCAATATCAATCGTGGTATATCATAATAATTAGGTACATTATCATATATTTTATTTATAACCTATATCTGGGTATTATGTGATGTGAAGATGGTAGGGAAACATGTATATATAATACAACTTGTTAGTTGTTAGATTCGATAAGATATAGAAATTACGTCGATAATCTTTTGTATTTTACCCTTATTATATTTTCAAATTTTACTTTTATTCAGTATGATTCGTCTTATTAGACCAATAGTTTTGTATCTGTACAATAAATTTATTTAATCAAATACGAGGTTTTTTTTAAGCCATGGAAAAAATGTATAGTTCTAAATTGATTTCAAATAATGGTTTTTATATAATTAATGGATTTAAGTTCAGATACTATAAAATTTTAAGCAATAACAGTTTTCGATGGAAGTGTAGGTACAAATAAAAGTTGTACAAATTATATAAAACTAGACGTTTATCAAAATTTTATAAGTAATTCTACTTCACACAATCATAATCTAGATGACACCACTTAGATAAAAACTCAGCAATATTGCAAAATGAAAAAGCCTATCGGGTCTCAGCACAAGACCATTAAAAAATATTAGTGCTGATAAAGTTGTCATATTTACAGTTAATGATATAAATTTAGTTCGGAAAAATATTTATAATACTAGTAGATTGATCCTACCAAAAATTCCTATAAATAAAGAAAATGAACACAACATATTACAAAAGAAACCTTTATTTACAGTTAGAAATGAAAATTTCGTCGTAGTCAATGCAGGCAAAATAATATAATTTTATTTTCTTGTGATAAAAATATAAATTTGTTAAAAAAAATTGAAAACCACTATGTCGATGGCACGTTTCAATACTATGCTAATCATTTTTTGCAAATGTTTACAATTCATGGACTCATTAATGATTATTATATTTCATTAGAAACACAAACATATATTAAAGCATTTATACACCTAAGTTAAAAGTGTTCAGAGTGAGGACTTAAATTTTCATCAGACGCTGCGTTTGTCGATTTTGAAGTTTCAATACATACAGCTATTCAAAAAGTTTGAACAGCATCTAAAATTAAAGGATGTCGCTTTCACCTGGCCTAATCCTGGTAAGACTTAATACTATATCTGTAATGTTTTTTATTTGTTTCTTACTTTCTTACTTTCTTTACTTGTATTCTACTTTAATAATTTTATTAATTAATACGTAATTACTATAGGCAAAGAAAAATCAAAGCTCTTAGTTTAACTAATGATTTAAAAACAAATACAGAAATTAGTAAATTTTTAAAGAGCTTTTTTGGATTATCTTTGTCCCTCTTAAAATGGTAAGTGTTATGTTTGTATTTGATCTTATGGCCATTGCTTCAATTGGTTGTGAAGAATTTACTGACTACATACTAGACAACTAAGTTTTGGAAAATTCTAAATCCCCTGTTATGTTTGGTCTAAATGTTTAAGTAGAATTCAAAGAACAATAAATGCATGTGAAGCTTTTCACTTGAAATTTAATTCAAAGTTGTATTATAGTCATCCACATATTTTTTAATTCATTGACGTTTTAAAATTATTTCAAATAAATACATATGTCTTAATTAATAGCATTAATACTACGAAAAAAGATTATAGAAAAAAAAATCGTATACAATTAGATTACTTAAAAAAAAAAAACAAATAGAAAATATAAAAAAAAAAAAAACGAAATTTCCCCATTAAATTTTATAATAAAACGTTTCATTTAAATGTATACCTACCATATTTGAATTGAACTGTAATTATTATTACCATGACAAAGTGTAATAAGTACACATACATTTTTTTATTTTTTTAAATTATATTAAACTATACTTGAAATTAACTATAGTTATTATTATCATGATAAAATGTAAAATATATGAATTTTGTATATTGATATGAATGATATGACGACAATATGATGTTATAAAACTTTTATATTATAAATTAAGATAAAAATCATTTTTTTTCTTATTAAAATATTGATGTCGAATATATCGATAGTTTGGGGATGTAAAAAAAGGTATACCGGGACGCAAATAAGCTATGACCCTTTTTGAATCTTTTTTGGTGGGAAGCATCTCACCTACTGATAATAATTTTAAACGCAAGTAATTTGCACCGAGTCAAATATGATTTTATAATACTAAATAATCACTTCAAATTATTTTTCGATTACAATATTGCATTTGTTTAAGACACAAAAACTACAAATATCTGTACTGATACCTTTAACATGTTAATTTAATTTGTCAATTATTTTTGTTAGACACTGTATAATATAACTTATAAAAATATTTTTATGACTTCAAACTTTTTTTGAATACTTAATTTACGTTGTCTTTATTTAATAAAACTTTTTGGAGATAAAGTTTCCACACGCATAAATTTTATTTGTAATTTAAAAAAATAAGTAAAAATATAACAATAATCAGCTTGCATTTTTCCTGAATTTTTTTTTGGACGAGTAGAAAATACTAAAGAATGGTTAATGTTTCAGCATTATCTTGTCTTTCTAGTGTTCCTATAGCCCTCCCTTTTAATCTTTACTAACTCACTTGCTTAGAATGAAAGGGTTCTAAATCCAAATATTTATATAAAAATTTAAAGATGCACTTTTTAAGCTAAAAATTAATTTAGCAGTTCCATTTAAACAGAAAGTGGAAAGGTTTCATATCATTGAAAATCACTATTTAAGAAATTAAACTAAGTGTTAGTTAAAAAATTTTTAAACTGAGTATTCAATTTAAAAAGATAAGGTTATATCTAATAGTAGAATAAAATGATTTAGAATAAAACGTTCTATAATGTAATAGTGCATTCAATGATACAATAATATAATAATAGCATAAAAAACTATTTTTATTTGAATTGGGGAATATTTTTAGTTAAGTATTACGATAAATTTAACCTATTGGTTGGCTATTTGACATTTGTATTTCTATCCATTTTCATCCATACGATAATATTTTAAAATTTATTTAGTATACCTATCATTTTTTTTTTATAAATAAGTACATATTATGTAGAAAGTATTTAAAAATTAAAATGGTATTATTTTATTCGTTAAATTATGTTAAATTAATTATTTAAAATGTGCGCTTATAATTTTATTTTCTATTGTGTATTTTATTTAAAATAATAGGCAAAATGCCGAATTTATTATGGTATATATTATATAATATATTTGTATCTCAATTTTGATGACATTGATTAAGTGAATTAATTAAAAAAGGTATAATCTAACTGGATTTTCTTATAAACTAAACAAAAAGGCTTTAAGATAAGGAACTTATTCATTTTTAACAAAAATATTTTTGTTTTTTTTTTTTTTTTTTGTCCTATGTTAATAAAGTTAATATATTCTAGATGATTTACTTCAATAGAACTTAATTGACATTTAAATTATAAATTAATGTCGTGAATAAAATTGAAATTTTTTAAAAGCCAAAAAAATAATATTTCGTTATACAATTACTCACCTAAACAATTTTAAAATAATACGATAGAATCGTTTCATTCTAACCAGCGAACTATTATCGTTTTACTGTATTTCTAATTACTAAATATGTATTTAATTGGTATTACGGTTGATTTAACTGATTTTTTCATATCTCAAAAATCACTCTTTTTAATATTTTATCCACGTTTAAATAGAATCGTCTATTTCCAAGAATCACTTATGCTCATATTTTATTTTTTAAAGCGTTTGAAAAATAAGGCGCTACGTCTCAGAAAGTCCTGAAGAAACATTGCATTAAACTGACCCAATATCAACCCTTGGACAAAGTGCGTAAACAATATGGTATTTAAATTATTGTTAAAAAAAAAAAAAAATTACCACTAGTTTTGAAATAACCTATATAAATGTCAGTAGAAAACAAAATTAACATATGCACTATTATATCTATCACGTGGGTTTTTTAGAATATTATCAAATTAAATTTGATTTTAAAACTGTATTATGTAACGTATGTGTTATAGTTTGTATAGAAAAACAACGTTCAAATAATAGTGCTTCAGGGGTATATCCCGTCACCAAACGACCGTAATAATAACGGTATAATATATTATTATGATAATTCATCTACTATAAATTTATTATAATAAAGGGTTCTAATCGCGTATATTTAATCGTATTTTGGTTTGTTTCTCATAGTCATAGAAGTCTTTTTTCTTCCGTTCGTGAGTCCAGTAAAATGCGGAAAGGAAATTAAATTCACACACTCGCACTCGAAATCCGTCGGCCAAGGGGCTATGTAATAATAATAATAATAATAATAATAATAATAATAATAATAATAATGTAATACGCGTATATATATAGAGAAAAAAGAGGAACCGCAACGCCGCATCGTAGCGTGCGAACTACTATAATATACGGCTGCTGCGCAAGAATAAAGTTAATTTGCATGGAATTTGAATTTTTATTCGTCTTTTTATCGAATTCGAGGCGTATTTTTTATACATTTTTTTTTTTGCCACATTTCCCCTCTCAGTAATCGAGAACTATTTCCCTCGCACCTTTCCCCCCTTATTCCCCCGCCGTCTTATTTTCCCGATGCCTTCATCACTACGTCCAAAATTTCAAAAATACCACTATCGTTCAGATATAATGCCCGTTAAACATATTATAAAATTATATTTGTCCTTTTCGATAATAATAATAATAATAATAATAATGATAATAATATATTGATGATGTCGGGCTCAGATGTGAAGTGTAGGAATTTATATCAACGAACATTTTTTTATTTTCAGCAATCGATATTACTTTTTATTATTACTATATTTTTTTTATTTTTTATGATTACGCTATTTCCAAATGACAGTACGTTCGATTTTCACGACGTTATCTTGCTAAATTCCTTATGCTACGGGTCTTCTCACCGCAGCCAACAGCGACGACGACTATGTGCTTTATATAATTAATGTGCAAACATAAAATAATTGTACTTCCGATATATTTTTTATAACATTATAATATATAAATTATTTCTACGCATACGAGGAAAGTGTAATTACTCCCGTAAGTATATATATTTTCCATCAGTACCTATCCTTTAGCTACACGTTTGTATACACATATGATGTTATAATGTCAGTGACGAATGCCTAAGACGTATCTATATTAGACATCTACCAACAATTATTGTACTTTTTCACTTTCAGCCACTGTTAATTGACACATACGTAAAAATAGGGAGAAACTTCTTTATTTTTTTAAACACTCTATTAACTGTTAATTTTATTGTTGCATTTGTTGGTCACAATTCTCAATTGTATTTTATTGTATTTAGTTCAAGACGAGTTGAACTTCTCATTTTACAAATATATATTGTACTTAATTGTTTTATATACTTAATATTCTATTATTACGTTGCTTAGTAGCATTTAAAGTAATCTGATGGTCTCCTAAAAAAGATGTATTAAGCGAACAATCATAAAAATTTGAAGTTTTTACCATATATGTATGGTAAAATGTTTTCATTTTATGTTAACAAAATATTCATTATATTATACACATTTAAAATCTTATAAATTTAATTTATTTTAATTTTAAGTTAATGATTTATTTCTAAATTTACGATCGTTAATAATATAAATTAAAAAATCAATCAAAAACGATTTGAAAACATTTACACCTACATAGTTTATACGTATAATAATATTATATATTTTAACAAATTAACACGGATCATTTAAGCAACGGTTATAAGAATAGTATAAGATTGGTATCACGCAAAAAATGTTTAATTATAAGTTCATTGTGTATTATCAGGATAAACGTTTTTTCAAAGAAATGCGCTCTTACAGGAATAATTTAATGTAATATGTACATTCAAGCGATAGTTCTTATTTTAAATAAGCTTACGGGTTTAACTATATCACAAAAACTAGTCCATGGGTGATTCTTTTGTTGGTATAATAATAATGTGGTAATGCATTTTTAAAACAAAATTATACTAAATCGATTCGTTTTACGGTATTAGACTTAAACAAAACATTCCCGTCAAATGTACACTTGCTATTTATACCATGGAATTAACAATAAAAATAATTTATACAGAGAACAGTAATAGTAATAATAATAATAATAATAATAATAATAATAATAACAACATCATCAATACATTTATCTTTATCGAGACTGTATCCGACATAACCAGATATATTAACTTTTATTTTATCAACGATAAACAAATGCGTTTTATTCCGCTCAGTTTTAACTAAGTCCACTTTATTAGACGAATTCGGCATGGCATTTGATCGCTTATCTTGATTACTTTCAAAGTTTACGAAGCATGAAAAAACTAACATGTATTTCTAACTGATTCGCCAAATCTGTATTTGAGCAAGACTTGTGTCATCACAGCGTAGCCAAATTTTGTGCACGATAAATAATACTATTTAAATTTGTAATTAATATCTTATATGAGATTGGTAACGAAAAATAATTTTTTTCGAAACCACAGATAAATGTGCGCGTACGTATTTTCAAAAAATCTGAATTATGTGGTGTTAATATCCCTAAAAATACAAATTTAACGATATACAATAGAAACATATACGCTGTGAATCGGTAAAACATTACTCATAACATTATCTATATTAAATTAAATAAAATAAAAATTTATTTTTTTTTTCTAAAAAGCCCAAAATATAATGTCAATTAATACTATTTATACTCTACGATAGTACTTTTTTAATCTTACAGAATTTATATAATAATTGCACAATTTTAAATAGTTTAACAATTTAAATTAGGTATATCGCACTGTTGTTGAATAAATTAATGGGTTAATACACTTGTGAAAATTTTCTAGTTGGAATATTTATGTTCATGGTTATGAGAAAACAACATTTAATTATAGTTTGGTTCACAGTAGTTGATTTAAATACTTTATGTGTTATTAACTTTTATAATAATATTATCAAAATTATTTTCAAACGTACTTTGAGCTGTCCCAAACATTTTATTTTGCATAAAATACATAACTTTGTTGCCTTTATTCATTTATCAAATATTATATTTTTGGTTACAAAATGTATACAAGTATTTTTACAAATTACATTTGCATAAAATGCTTGTAAAATTAATTGCACACTATTGTTGATTCACTGACATTAATATTATGTTGTGTAATATAATTTTGTGAAGTTTATCCTTCTCAAAAATAATAAGTAGTTTGTTTGAAATATTTGGATTTAAACTTAATGATGCATAAATGTTCTTTGGTACTTAAGAGATCTCTTAGTATTTTTCATGCAAGTATCATTCTGTGAGTTTTCATTTCACGAAAGCGAGAGTGATATAAGATCCACACAAAGGAACTATTCTTAGGCCATTTGATATCCAAAAGACGGGAGAGTGTGACTAAGTTGTATTATAAGGGCTTTGAAATATCTAGAAAAGTCACGTATTGGTCAAAGATGAGTTTTTGTATTGTTTTACTACTTTTATTTACTAAAAATACTCGCTAGTAAAATTATGCAGTTACATTAGCGAAAAAATATAATTTAACTGAAAAAATAACTTATGTTGACCGACTTAGTCAGGTATAGCAAACTCAAAATTATTTCGAATAAAAATATTTAATGATCGTAAGATAATTTTTCAATGATACGTGTATTTACTTATTTTTAAATGCATATCATAGCTATCTGAGCTATCGTATAAATTAATATTATAATAAAATAATGAAGGTTTTTGAAATATTATTATCCATAAAGAACACATACGCAGGCGTATCTGTATGATGGGTAGAGGTTGATCCCACTAAAGAGGTACATAAATTAAAATCATGCTATTATTAGTACATTTATTTTTCTTATCTGAATTGGTCAAAATCGATATAGCAAATATACGTTGTTTTAGTTCTCTTTAATTTATGTAAAAATACAATAATTTTAGATGCCTAGATTGCAGGTATTAAAAAAAAAAAAAAATGAAGAGCCAATTTTAGTGCAATTTATTAGTTTTTCTTTAAAACTAAATACTAAAGTTAAAGCGTATAAAATTATTTTCAAACGAATACATTATAACCTACAGTAGTTGTAACTAATTAAATGTATTAAAAAAGTTGAGAAAATATTAATTTTTCAAACCCAACTTAAATATTAAATAGAATTTATTTATATACTTAAAAGAGTTAAATTTTTTGTATAGTACTTACACAAATAATCATATAGTTCAATACATTTAGTAAAATTAATTCATTATATTGTCCTATATTTATCTTATTTAAATTTAATGAACATAATCTATACAAATAAATAACGTTAAAGTGTCTGCTTTTGTTCCGAGTTAAAGCTATTCTTTTTTTATAAAATTAAATGAATTAATATTTTAATATTTTCAGTATATAAAATATGTCTGTAACACGATTGAGCATAAAACACCTTTTTTGCGATACGATTGAGCAAAATATTGTCGGCGTATCAAAGGAAATTAATATACAAAAGAAAACCTACACGATTGAGCATAAAAAACTATGTAACGTTGCCATTTTTAATTTTGAACTGTATAATACAAAAATATTTATTCAAATAATTATAATAATTCAAAATATAACATGTCATGGTTTCATAGTCAATATGTAATGTACCTATAGTCACATAATAGTAGTATTTAGATTGTTTGATAATAATAATAATAATAATAGTTATGACATGAAAATAAAAAAAATTTAAATTAAATTAAGTCCATAACAGTCTCAATAGTAGTTACATTATATAATATATAAATCTATTTGATAATAATAATAAATTAAATTATATTATTATATCTTGGTATCAGTTTCCAAGTTGGCTTAAATATCTTAATAAAGATTCCGTATTCTTACGATTTAAATATTGGTCAAAAGATTGAATATTCAATTCTAGCTTGGCCGGCTCACAGCTCGCTTCTGATTTCATATCATAATAAATGGTGTAATAATATGTGAAAATAATAAACTATAAAATGTTCGCAACGTGAATGTGGCAACATCGATAAAATATTCTATGCTCAATCATGTTGCTAAAAAGGTATATGCTCAATCGTGCTTAATCGATAAAATATTGTGTAGGTAGCATTATAAAATTAGTGTTGATAGTAAAGTTATAAAAAGCTTAGTTAATTACGCAGATTAGTACCTACATGTAAAATATGTGTACAGTTACTAAACAAAAATATATTTACCACGTCATCATTGCCACTAATGTGGTTCCTAGTTAAGCATCCTATTTACAACACAATTTTAGCCGTCCCCTAAAGTGAAATCCTGGTGAGGTTAGTGTTGTACATCACAAATGTATTCCCCTGAGTTGATGCGACAAGGTCCATGTTGTCGCGTTTGGCATGTTATTATTGTGAAAATTCACAACTATTCGCGATCCCGCGTTGACGTTTTAACATAATGATAATAATATTAAGACAATGCAATGTAATTACATTAAAATTTTTTATAATTTCCACTCAAATGCGTTTTACCACACCCCGCATATTATAATTTATTCTTTCATATGGAATTACAATAATAATTATACATTATCCGACTATAATGTGCATGGAAATTAATTTGCATTCATTCGTAATAACTAAAGCGCGTAAGTATTTTCTTTCGACATGTTGTTCGATTAATCAAAACAATAATTGTATTCGTTTACGAATCTCTTATGACACGTAATAACTTAAAAACGTTATATGCCCAGGCTGGAACCACCGATAAAACCCTCACGGATCCCACGACATGAGTCGACAGTTTCGACAGAACCTTAGGGTCCGTAAACCATAGTTTAAGAAACATTAAATTATAAGTTATAACTAGTTAAAACTGCTTGTTAAAAATTGTATATTTATTTATAATATTTTTGGAAAAAAAAATTATATAAATTTTATTGTTACATAGTACATGGTAGTTTTTAATTTAGTTTTAATTTTTTACTTAAAATATAATTTTGTGTTTATATATTCATTAGGTACCTACTATAAAATATTCTATAATTATTATTGTTTTTTTTTCCAAAAATAATGTAGTTCTGTATTAACATAAAATTAGATATTTTCGTTTGTTTGTTTGTTTTTTTTGATCTGAAATAGATGCGTATAGTACTAATAATGTAAACTTTATGAATTGTTTTGCTCATATAAACTTTAAATAGATAGTAAATTACCTATAATAAATATTATACTAATAGAACACTAGAACATGGCATATGAATCATGATGATATAACAACAATATTAACGAAGCTGCATTTGGTCAGTAATTGTGATCGTTTATATGGGGAGAAAAAAAAATTGTTGTTTGTGTGATGGGATGTCATATATATTATACGTTTCCAGTACGGCGATGTGTCCGGCGAGAAAGTGAATCGGACGACAGTGAAATATCCGACGAGAAAGTAGTCTGGACGAAGAAGTGACCTGCTGCCCAAACACAATGGTCCGAATGAGAAGCGTGGGCACCAGCGTCTGTCCGTGATCCGCCGCCGCCTACACTGTCAACTCCCACCCCCAACAGCCGTACGGAGCACAGAGTTTGCAAGTAACAAAAGTTTCCTTTAACGCGAGTCTTTATCGAATTTTGTATGCGGGCCGACACTCGGTTTAGACGTTAGTTCAACATACTTTTCAATCTCGGGATGGTCTTTCTCAGTGGATTGACATCTTTTCTTAACGTAGTCGTGATAGATTGACGACAAAAGCACGAACACGCAATGAGCGTTCAGTTTCAAAAACAACATAATATTTTTACACGAAATGCGTTTGGCTTTGGTATGATAAAATTTAAACAAAAAAAAAAAAAAAATATATTAACAATTCTAAAAAAAAAAAAACAATATATGAATATTAATAAATATACAAATTTACATATTTTATTGCTATAATGTGAATTGTAAAAAAAATATTATTTTTTTTTTTAATTTTTCAACATTTTGTGTATAACTCTAATAGTTTCCTCTTTAACTACCACAATAGTTGGGTATATTAGAATTATTATTAATATTTTATACGTTTTAAAATATCTTTCTTCGATTTGATTGACTCAGCAAATATTAGGATTAAATACTTAAAAATATACTATTAACACTAATCACATGCGTTTGTGTCTTATTGGTGTATGAACGTATATTAATTAGTAATATCGATAGCTCGCTTGTCAGTTGATGTAAATAACTTAGCTTTTAAACTGCACATACTTAACTAGTAATTATAATAATTAAATGAACCGGTGTGCAATATTAAATTATTATACCGAACATATAAAACTAACCATAGTGTATTAACCACAAATTCCGAGACGTCATAATTAAGTTAGTGTAGAGAACTATATGCATTAAAAAACAAATAAATACTTGTTTTCTAAAAAGTTCTTGAAAATAACAAAATAAATTATACATAGGTACAAAAAAAAAAAACTGCTTATACATAAAACATCTCCAAAAATGAAAAAAAAACAATAATTAAGAATATTTATTACTGTATAGTGGTTAGTTTTATAATTTTTTTTTTACCTAAAAATAAAATAAAATGTTTGATGTTTTTTAAAATATGAAAAATAATATGCAACAAATGCATTAAAAATGAACTAAATCCTAAAATATGCCCTATAAATGCAAATACATGGTATAATTATATGCAAAATTTAATAAATAGATCAAAACACATTTCGGTATAATTCATTCTTTTTTTTTTTAACCAGCTAATAAAAATTTGCAAAAGCATATGTCTACCCAAGTTATACGATTAAATTTAAATAAAAATATTTATGAGTATTTATTAGGTTAATCTTATAGACTATTAAATCACACACTTATTATCTACAAATATAATAATAATACTAATTATTTATCACAAATTTTAAGTAAAATTACTGCAATATTTTTCAAATAAAAAAAATTATTTTCAAATTACAACAAAATAATTAATCTTGTCTTAATCACATATTATAATTAAAATTATTTTTTACTCATACCTCATCCAAACTAGGTACCTTATCTAATTTCTGGTTCATTATAATATTTTATAATTATTTTAGTAAATTATCTGTTCAAAAATTAATAATAAAGTAAACAATCAAGCCATTCCCAGATTTTTTTTGGACCAAATGTAATATTGTTTATATTTTAATTAATCATTCTTTGAGTATTATTAAAATTAAAATGGTAAATTAATAAAAAAAAATTCTAATAAATATTATGTTATTTTTCTTGATGTCTTGAAAAAAAATTATTTTGAAACATATTTGATTCATTTTAGATTATTTTTTTTATCTTATTCATAAAGACCAATGCATAATAGTGTAAAAGTTATACGTATGCGTCACCTCTTGATCATTATTCATAAAATCATAAATATCAAATATACAGTAAACTACACTGGTTGGATGGATGTAAAACTTAACATGGGAGTCCAATATTTGTATTTTTATTATTGCTGCGGCCTGTTTCAAATTTCTTAACATACTCGACGTTTTGTTTTTCATACTATCGTACTTATGTTACACTCTACTATACTAACTTTATCGTGTTGCTCGTTAAAGAATAAAAGAAAATATACCTATCTTAGAAAAAATTATAGGTATATCGTAAAAAAAATTAAACGTTAAATTTTTAGTACCTACTATACTGCTTGTTATTATTTTTTTTGGGGTACTAATTATTTGAAAATTTATTAAAATTGTTATCTGTTGAAACTATTTTATTTATATAACATCAAATTATCATAAAAAAATTACTTGGAAAAGGTTATTGATTTATATATACATTTTAATTAATTTTTAATTTTTTTTTAAAAGACAACATGTGTTTTTTATTTGTTATTTTGAGTTAGAATATTTTTCTAAAATTTTTTATTTAAATTGATATATTTTTACTTTTCAGTATATTTTGAATTTTGGTAAGTGGTATGGAGTGGTACAGGTGTATCATATTAAAAAAATTATATTTCCATGGTTTTAAAAATTTAAAACTATTAACTTCTCAATAAAAATGTTATGTTTATAAATACAAATTCTCAGAAAAATATTCTGCTTTTAAAATATGAAATTAGTAATAATATAAGTTGTTATTTTTCAACAGAGTAAAAATTAAAAATTATCCTGATTAAAAATGTATCTTATTATATTGAAAATATGTGTAAGAAAAATATTTTCAAAAACTTTATTTTTTTTTTTTTTTTTATATATATATAATGATTACATAATGATAGAATCACTTTGTATAATAATAAGTACACTACTATCGTAATAATAATACATGTATAAAAGAATTTCAGTTATATATTATTGATCCAAAATATTGAACATGTATAACATTAAAATTTATATTTTAAAAATAATAATATCTAATTTCTCTTTGTATTATTTAAATTTTTTTATTTAAGTTGTTTGCCTTACGTTTGTAGAAACTGAACATTTTCCGCACTTTTTTGTTGGTATAATTTATTTATGTATTTTTCGGGATTAGGTTTAGCTTAAAAAAAAATTATTAAACATTTATAATAAATAGATATTATTATTTACCAACTAGTATTTTTTTTTAGTTTTGTAAAATGTTAAAATATTTTGTCATTGTGTAAATTAACAAAATAATATAATCTTAATTGAAAATCTAGAAAAATAATTGCGTTAAAAAAAATAATATAAATAAATCATTTTTTACTGGTACATTTTGTTGGTAAAACATAAACTCAATCACGAAATCAACCGATGTGCTCATCAATGTTTTGTAACGATTCATTGAAAATTATTTCAATAGTGCACGTCAATTTTTTTGTTGTCTCTTGAGGAAACCTCAATATTATTATTTATGATATTTTTTTCACCGATTAAAATAATTTTCAATCGCTCATACATTATTTAAAAATATTTCATCTGTGAAATTTTTTGTGCACTACAATAAAACCAATCTAACGCATGATAATTATATTATTTTCAAATTATTTTTTTTGGTATCAATCATTTAACATTCCAATCGAAAAGACAATAATGATGATTTTTTGATTAGGTTTTTTTTTGTTTATTTTGCTTAGACTGCTCTAAAAGTAACAATATTTAACAACATTGATCGACATAAAAATTGAAAATGGAAGTAATTGACACTCTATAATATAGTAAGCGGTAAAAAATTTTCGAGAAAAAATTGTATTTATTCGGTATATGATGTATAATTATCAATTATGCATTAATCATTATCATAACTATCCATAATTATTTGAATTCTGAAATTTGTTTCTAATAAGTAAATAATTCAAGTATATCGAACGATTAAAACACATTAAGAAAATGACTATTTAATAATAAAATATTTTTATTTAACAATTTTTTGTTGAACTAATTATAATTAAATAATTTCATAATGAATTATTAATTATTAATATATGTTAAAATAATTCTTTTTTCTATTATTTTATTATACACTCGTATAGTAATACGTCTATACGACTATACATTTAACATTGAAAGATGGTTCATTTTTAGTATTACGTTGAATTTTGCGTGTAATAATATTTTTAATTCACTTTCTCCATTTTTGGACTAAGTATAAAGCGATATCTATAATTTTGTTTGAAAATATTAAAATCTGTAATTATTGTGATCAAATTATGATTTAAAATAGTAAATTCGAATTCGAGAAATCCTATCAGCATTATACTCATGTATTATTTATTATTATTGTTATAAAGTATAAACCAATATATTATTTCATAATAAATTAAATATATTATTATTATTATTATTATTATCATTCTTGAGCTAGTAAATATTCTCCTCAGTAATAAATGGTCACAAAGTTTAATATTCCATCGAGTTAGTTGCTTAAAAATGTACTTCGGTGAGTACAGTATTTCATTGCAAGGAAATTGAATTAAATAAAATAAGTTATATTTTGTTTCTGTGAAATATTACGAGTTTGAGAAATAATAAAAATCACTGTTTAATTTTTTTTTTTATTAAAGTAATGTAGGTTTATCATAAAAATGTACCAAGTTTTTAAAGATTTTTATTACACAGTTTATGTTTAGATTTCTTGTAAAATAATTATAATCTGAATTATTTTTACTTTTAAATCACACGGTTGCAACAATGTTTTATGCAGCGTAATACATTTATTTTGAGAAAAATATTACGTTGTGATATTAAAATTATAAAAAAATTATTATTATAATACAGCGTACGATTGATTTTATTACATTATTTTTTTTTCGAAGAATTAATTTCCGCTTCAAATTATGCAAATTACCCAATTCTAAATTAGAATTCACTTGTGTAACTTTGCATATAATCGTTGGCGTATTCTAGTATGGATTAATTTGAGAACACACTATACAAATGTCGATATATTTAAAATTTATTTTTCATTTTAAATTTTCTGTTTAAGCTATTCATAATATTTTTTAAATTGTTATTATTTCAAAAAAAAAAAATAAATAAATAAATAAATAAAATAAAATAATAATAATAACAATAATAATAATATTATAACATTATAGTTTTGTATGATATGATAATTTAATCATATTTATACAATATATAGGTAATAGGTATATATATTAAAGTTATAAATTATTGAGTTTTCTACAGTTAATTATTATTTTTTGTAATAAAATTTGAAATACCATAATTATTAATAACTGAACTATGAAAATTATTAGAAAATAATAAAAAAATATTTTATTATCAAATATTATTGAGAAAATAATTTAAAACAAGAATTTAAGAATATTGTAAATCATAAAAAATTCCTTATTTTCCACGTACAATAAATACTAAAACAATGGAGATCGCTATATTTCAAACAGAAATATGATCAATTGCAATCGTTTAAAATTTGAAATTACTTTTATATTTGTATTAAAATATTCATTATTGTCTTACAATCTGAGTAAAATATGATTTCAATAATTAAACTCATAAATATAAATTAGGTATTAAAAAATAAATACGATGTACTTAATGTGATTTATTTACATATTATACTCGATTGAATCAAAATATACATATTTAATATTACACTTATTGGTTATTACTTATTACTTAATTTATTCAAATAATAATAATAAAAAAAATAAATAAATAATATACATTATTAATTGTTTAAAAAAAAACTTTAATTACTTCAACCTACTTAGTTAAAAAACAACGTATTTCTAAAAAATAAAATGTTTATTATTAGATTCTGAACGAAGTGATAAATGTATTGATTTTACAATGTGTGTGTTGTTTTTTTTTTTTTGTTTCTGTGTACAGCAAAGTAGTCGAAATAATCCTATAATTTCAAACTTACTTCGGGGGTGGTTTTCGATGGCAAAGTGAATATCCTTGGTGCATTATAGAGATAAAAAGTAAACATATTCCAACAGTTTTCTTAAAAATTGAGAAAAACAAAAAAAAAAATGACGGAAAAACGGGATTTATTACACAAAACCAGTTTTCGAGCAAATCGTTTTTTTATATGGTTGTAATTCAAAAACTAATCACTGTAAATACTTGAAATTTTCACCAGTTTATATTAGTGTTATCTATATACAGTTTAATTTTCAAAAAATTTTAACTTTTTTTGAGTTATTTATAGACCACTAAAAATATCGATTTTTATGAAAAATTTTTTTTGAAGTGTCAATAAAAAAAATGTTGGATGACCAAAAAATTTAAAAAATTTAATACAAGGTTCCTTATGAGTTGTTCTTATTGTAGCTAAAAAAAATTAAAAATCATTAGTCACAATTTTATTTTATAAACGTTTTATAGTTCAAATATTTACGAAATCTATTGAAAACGCGAAAATTTGTAAGTAATTTTGAAGTTGAAAAATCATAAAATGTTTTGTGTTAATAACTTAGGATTAAAAATACTACACTATGTTTTTCTTAAGTTTTCCTTCAAGTAGCTATAGTAAAAACTCGAAGCATTTTCTTGAAAAATTTTAAGTAGTTAGTTTGGGGGGATATTTTCCTTTTAGCATTACTAGCGCTGTTATCCTAGACTGATGAATCATCTCCGTTCAGAATCATTTTTCGTATACAATGATACCTATCATTGCATTCAAATTTAATCTACCCTAGTCCGAGGTTCATCTCATCCCCTAATGTACAGCAGAGCGGTACCCATTTACCCGTTTTTTTTTTATTGTTATTCTTTTTAATTTATTAGTTTTTTTTTTTTTTTTAATGATAAAATCCATTTTAAGTTCAATTAATTTTAATTATTTATCAAAGATTTCTTTAGAATATATTAATATTTAAAAAGGTAACCAAATAAGTACCATTTTGCTGTAGATTAAGAATGGTTCACTATTATGGGTGTGTTAAATTTGAATTGAATGACACATTGCATACGAAAAATAATTCTGGGCGGAAACGACCTGTCAGTTTATTTCACTAATTATATTTCGTGGTATGTGGTTTTTGAATATAGCTATTAAAGTAATTTATTTTAGTTTTAATATTACAGTGGATTAATATAAGTTTTTCCAAAAATATTGTATTTATTAAAATTTTTTTTTTTTATTATTTTTAAACTTTGTATTAAAATTAGTTTTAACAATTAGGTATTAGTAAAAAATATAAAGGAAACAATATTAAATAAACTTATTTACAAAGAGAGAGATGATAATATAAAACTAAATTATAAAACCTATACGGTTAAAAAAAAATTATCATGTTAAAATTTAATTATTACAATAATATATTATGTTAATAATGTATTATATCAACTTGGTCAACTCAAAATTTAATAACATTTTTCTTTAAATACCGAAAACTATAAACAAATAAAAATAGGTTCATAGTACAAAAGATAATAATTTCTTAAAATAAATCAAAAATACCATTACATTTATAATAAAGTTCATAATATTATATTAATATAAGTAAAATTATTAAATTCCCACAAATAATGTTTTTAAATTATATATATATATATATATATATATATATATTTCTTTTATAAGTAATTTTATCTAAATTTTAATTTTAATTTTCTATAAAAAATAATTGCCTTTATGTATTTTTATTAGATTTCAAAACTTAAAATTGTCGTCAATAACAAAAATAAATTCAAGACAGCGACGCTATTAAATAAAAACGTAAACTAAAAAAAAAATCAGTAAGATAATTCAAATAAAACAATCAAAATTATTAATCAAATATGATCTTGATAAATTTCGTGGCAAATAACAATTGGACTACTCAAATACCTAAAAGAACTCATTCAAATTCTTTGTACACAAATTCTGATCCACCATTGTCCATCTCAAGAGCGTCAACATATAAATAAAAATTTATTTTCTTCAATAAACCGCTTCGAAGTATTCAATTCAATGGAACAATCACCCAAGTCTTCTGCTGAGGATGTACAGACTTCATTTATTGAACCAGGCGTCAATTTAACTATTGAACCTATTATCCTCCCCTCCCCTCCTATTTTCGTAAAAAACGTAGATGATTTTCTTGGTGTATGTACAAAATTAATTGAACTGATTGATGTTGACAATTTTCATCGTAAATCAACAGCCGACCGATTAAAAATTCAAACTACAATCCCGAGTCATATAAAGCGCTTATTTAATTCCTAACTAAAAGGAGAATTAAATTAGACCACGGCAAATCAATTTATACCACCTTTACTTTAAAATAGACTCTGCCCGCCAATCGCATTGGATAACATACCTACTTAAACTTTCATCCGTTTTAGTTTAATATTTAAGCATCAACATTATAGATAAAAGATTAATTTAGAACTCACACATAAGATCTAAAAGATTATTTTAAAAGTTCCGTTCTCGTATTCTTCAAACTATATTGTCAAAAATAAATACACAAGTTTAAAAAACAAAAAAATTAGTAATTATTTACAAGTAATTTTATAATTAATTTGGACTTATGGTTTTTAACTATGGTGCATAGCAAAGACAATCTAAATAAAATCCAAACTTACTAGATTATCTCTCTAAGTTAACTTGCTAATACTTCATTATTAATTTAAATCAAACACTTCATAATGATATATTTACATGTTTATATTATCGAAAAAGAATCTATAATACTTTACAAGATAAGTAACTTAAAAGCCCAAATAATTCCCGATTGAAAAAGAGGTAGCGCAGAGATTTTTTACATTAATTAAATCGATTTTTTTCTCTTTGTCTTCACATTCTACTCTCGAATTTTTCATCTCCTTCTCTTTCCTCATTCACCCTTCAAGGAAAAATCACTTATAGATGACTTCTTGTTCACCCAGACTATGTATTTTATCTCTCTTCACATATATTTATGATACTGAGCAGTATATACTATTTATATTTAATAATATAAGAATATTTAAAATTGAAATAAATTATGAGAAATCTTATACTAAATTTTAACAGACACTTATATCACAATTTGTTGGTTTATTAACTCATTTATCTATACTTAAAAAACCTATAACTATTACACTTCTTGTCTAAAATTTGTTTTTTTTTTTTTAGATAAAAGTACTTTAAATAATATCTGCTCCAAAATATTAAATTAAAAATATGTTTTATTGTTATATAAAAGAGGAAATTTATTTTTTCGAACATGTATGATCATTTATATAATGACTAAGTCAGTAAAAGAAGTATTTTCAAAAATGATAATGTTTTTAAAAGTATGAGTGTCTTACGATAAATTGATTTTCCCGCGTATGTACCTATTCATTATTCAGATAATTTATATATAATTATTATTAATTAGCAAATATAACTCAATATAATATTATAATCATCAAAATTCTCAGAATAAAAAAAATTATGTATTAAATAGTACGTAAATACACATACGTTACAATTGTTTTTTTGTTTTCATTGATTACATTATTATTCCGTACCTGTAACATTTTCCTATGATAAAATTATTGGTTTAAACGTTTTAGATATCAATGAGATTGTATTATCAACATTATTCTATGTTATGTTTTTTATATTATTATACATTAAATCTATTGGTCCGTCGAATAATCAACATTGGTGATGAATAAATCATATTATCGTATCATCAATAGTTATTAAATAATATTATTATATTTTATCATTATATCAATTTCTACGCCTTTGGCAGTTTGGTGACATTTTCGGTACCCGCGTGACGCGTGAATATGAAGTATGTGCTTTACCTAGAATATAATATGACACGTATATTACGTGTATATAATAATATACAGCGAGTTGTGAAGAATAAAAAAATATTTTACATTATGCTTTAAATTCGGTATGAAAAAATAAATGTCCTCAAAAACAGATTCATTGCAAAAGTCGGCATTTTGCATAAAAAATGCCTGTCTTATGTGTAATATACAAAACCACAAATGTATCCGTAACTATCTAGAGTAAAGAAATTTCTGTGAGCATAATTTTGCAAGAAATCTTGGAGTGCTCAGAATTATTAAAAAAATTTATGGTAGGTAGTAAGTACTTAATTACAAATTATCTTTTTATTAATTACTATATTATCTAATGTTATGTTTCAATTAGATATGTATGTCATTTTTATGACATTAATATGAATAATGATATTCGTCATTACTAAAACTGCATGGCTTTTATACAATTTTGCTAATATTATTTTATTCAATTTTGAAATAGTAGGTTAGTGGTGACATCGTGTTGCGGAGAATAAAATTACATGGTGAAATACACACTTGGGTAAAATTTTTGTAAGACGGATTTGCTTGAAAAGTTTACCTGTGTATGAAAATACCGAACTTGTTGAACATTAATACGGTCTTCGTCGTATATATTATCTAAGTGTATAATATGTATTATGTTAGTGCTTTAAAATGTGTACCCTCTTGGTTTGGGTGAACATGCGTATCTGTACGGAATAATTTTTAAAACAAACAACTTTAAGTACATAAAATTGTCATGGTGGTTTTGACAAAATCATATGGTTACCAGTGAAAGAAAAATATCATCTAGTTTAAGGACACACTCAAAATAAGGTCAATACTTTATATAACTACAGGTTAAAAACGTGACTTAAAGTAATTAATATTTAATAGTATTATTCTCGTCCACACTATTTAAATATTCTTATATTTAGCGCTTACTGCAATAATATACTTTTAGTTTTCAAAACATTTTTTCTTTTTTTGTATTTTGTATATATAGATATATACGCAAGATTTTATACGTTAAGCTATTTAAAAATCAGGTTAATGAACATTTAATTGCCTTAATAACATAATATACACATTGTTCGCTATTAATCTAGATAAAAAAAAAAAAAAAAAAAACGTAACGCTTCTAGCTTAAGTTTTAGTATAAACTTTATTTTCGGTCGTAAATGTCAAATAAATTATAATGTTTAATAGAAAATGTTTTAAAAATAACGGATTTTCAATAGTATATCGTATTTATTAAGTTTATATCTAATAACAATCAAATATCAAATAGATAATAATTTTAAGCAAAATATTTATTATTATCTATTTATGTATCTTGATTTGTATTACAGATCGATACTAGAAAAATTTTCGTTTAACTTATACACTGATAAGTATAGTTTAACAAAAAATAATAAGATTTTTATTGTAAAATTATATTTTTAGAGGAAAAACTGTTTGTTTTAATCCACTTAAAATTTAGTAGAAAACTTTTGTTTATTAAAACCGGGTTTTCTTGAAAAATAGAACATATTTGTAATTATATAATTAAAAATAAAATATAATTGTTGATATGTACATATTTGGAAATCAATAATCATTAATACTTCACAGTCTTGCGGCGATACCAGAACGACACGTACGTTTCGCGTTCCACTTCGTTGTTTTTCTTATAATTACTAATTAGTGCATTTATTGGCATCAATGTGTCATAATAATTATAACATATAAGTCGGAATATAATTTATAACTATTATAGTTCGTTTTACAACATTAAAAACTCGATTGCATTGCGACCCGTGGACGATTCCCGTCAATTTTTTAAAAAATGTTCAGATAAAAGAGCATCGAACTTAAAAAAAAATACCTATTACATTATACATTTTAGCCACCAATATTTTTTTACACCTGCTGTTGAAGTATTTATTCGTAGATGCGTAACTTATGCTGTGTTATAAAAAATGTATTATTCAAAAAACTGAAAAGAGCAGTTACTGTGAGCTTCATCCGCTGTGTATCGTTATACATGTATAATATATTGAACCTAGCATTCTTCTCAATATTTTTGTTTTTAATACACTGTCAACGGATGTGTTTGCGCTTTTATTATCGCGTGTATTTAGTATGTAATTTTTTTTCTTTATTGAAATAAATCTACAATCTATACAGCTTTGTACAATAAGTAGGTTTCATAATAGTTACATAGAAAATAATTAACACGAATCTTAAAATTAGAGAGGTTACACTCTATATATATATATATATATATATATATGTATATATATCATTTAAATCAGTTTATTTTTAAACTATTAAGCTATTTCAAATAACTTATAATATCTATTCGTCTTGAAATTCATACTAAACTAAAAAATACATTTTTAGTGTTCAACCAAAATCATTCACATAATCAAATTTCGTAAACTTTGCAAACCACTAAAGTTTACTGAGTAGGTACCTACTAAAAAAGAAAACAATACATGAACTAGATGAAATTGCACTTAAAAATGTGCCATTAAGTTGTACGTTTGACACTATACTACTGCCACTGCCAATATAACCACATAGAGCTTAAAGGGCCTAGCTAAAAGGCAAAACATAACACAACTTTTAAATTTGACGATGTCGAAAAATTGATTAATGATGCATTGGACTCTGTAAGTGTTAACAATTGGAAAGTCTTAAAAAAAGATTGGATATCCCTAATATAATACATGTGCCTTACTTAAGATCTTACAGGCGTTTGACAGGGTTTGAAATGATGGGCTATTATACAAATTAAAAAAAAAATTGTACACGTTATTTATTTCCTTAACTTCATATTCTATCTCTCAGAACGCTACTTCAGCATTCACTACTGCAAACAACTTTCTAATACATCCAAAATCTCTGTTGGTATTCCCCAAGGTAGAATACTATCCCCTATACCAATGTTTCTGAACCTGGGAGGTCATCACCTTATTATTTAGGTTCGCTAACGTATGATTTAAAATTTAAATTAGTACAAAAATTAAACGCTCAAATAATAAAATAAGGTTATCATAGACACAAACTTTGACCCGACCATTATTTCACACCATTTACAAATTCATCTGTTTCGTATGGAAAATTGATATACGAAATAGTGGCTTAAAATAAATCAATCTTAATCTGTTCACATTAAATTTACATTTTGACTTTCACCGTGCCCAACTGTCTCCATTTATAAAACCAAAATTCCCACCTCACCCACAATCAAATATCTCGGGCCAAGTCTAGACCGCAAACTTACCTGGGCTCAACATTACCGTTCTAAAAGACTCAATCTAAACTATCGCCAACGTTCACTTAATACATATATTAACAAAAATAAATACCCTCACATTAACACTAAACTTTTAATTTATAAATTTATAATTAAACCTATTTAAATTTATGACATCAGACTTTGGGGTAATGCAAAAAAGTTCAGTATTAACAACATTCAATTATTTAAAAATACGTATAGCTTTAAAAAAACTTCTAAATGCCCTTCTCTATGTCTCAATTCTACTATACACTCTGAACTTAAACTTAAATATGTCCATGACCGCGTAACAAAAATTCATAACAAACATTTCTACAGCCGTTTTTCTTCCAGTAATAACTCACTTATTAATAATCTTTTATGATAACGGGTAAAGCGGTTAGAAAGTTTCAAATTAAGATGATTTACAATATTTACTGAACATCGGCTGTCAAAAAAAAGGCTTCTGACGATAAATTTGAATTTAATTGAATGAAAATTTAATAGATTTATTTATTGAAATATGTTACGAATACCGGAATTTTTTATTTGATATCTACTCGTATATATCTTTTTAACCATTTCAGTATCTATAACGATGATAAACTTTTATTTTAGTCATGGTGACACTAATTATCTAATGGAAGTATAAAAATAGTAGTATACATTTTAAGTAATGTGCTTCTACATTGTTATATTTATATCTTACCAATTTTACACTTGGCATGTTAATCTTAACTAAACCTTTATTGTTATGTATACTTATATAGACCTATTGAAATAAATAGCAAACAGAAAACTTAATGAAAATTACTGTATATATCATATCGAGTATAGTTAACTATGAAAAAAAGAAAACAATAATAATAATAATAATAAAATAAGAAAGGAGAACTAAATTTAATAACTAACTTTGAAAAACTCTGGTAAAAAAAATACGATTTAATAATAATATTACCATAAACGATGAATTCACATAGTTATGATAATATTATTCCAGTTGTTTGAAAACCATGTATACACAGTTTCATAATTTTAACATCGTTGAAATTATAACTCATAAATTATACGATTGCACGCTGTTCAAGTTCATCTCTAATTTAACTTTAATAATATTATATAGTTTTGGAAGTAACAGACGTGCGCCTTACCCACTAATATACAATTTGATCTACACTTACAAGAGCTTATGCTTATATTTAGATACCAAACGCACACAAAAATTATAATACGATAAAACATATTTAAGAATATATTTTAAAATAATATAATTTTAATAAATAAATCATTTAAAAATATAATTTTTGTTAAATTTATCGTGTTTAACGCACAGTTTAGTTATAATTAAAATAAAGAATATAATTGTATTATTGTCGATATTACGTTATTTATTTTAATAAGACATGACCTATGAAATATACATTTTCTAAAATCAACTATGAATAAATACTTGACGTTTTCGTTCTAGTTTTCAAAAACGTCAGCAATGTTTATGAAAACGCAGACCGGAAATGGATTTAAGTTCACACGAAACCATCTTTTTCCATTTGCGATGGCTTTATTATTATTACTATTATTCGATTCCATAACAAAGTGCCAAGTGTGTGTAAGTGTAGTTATGTCGGTCAACATTAATCAAGTTTATTCGATTTTACTTCGCATTTGATTTACAATGCTTAGGTGCTCGTTTCAAAAATAATATAACTTGATACATATATAGTATTATAAATGTTCAAAATTACATTTTTTATTGTGAATGTGGCTGTTCTGTAAATAAATTACTGGAAAGTGATAAGATCAATTTAAAGAAATAAAATTGTATAATAATATTAAATAACAATGATATTAGTAATAATTGTAAAACCTGTCAACAAAATGATCGAAGGTAAATAAATTAAAATATTAATATTATACGTCAACTTTTGATCCAAAAATACTGCGCAATAATGAATTTATTGAACCTATTAAACATAATGCAAAGTTTTGCACTATTTTATGTAAATTTGTTTATAATATCGATTTATATTTTATACGCCATAAATACTTAAAATCGTAAATATGCCTCAATTATTATAAATAACATTAATAATTACATAATACTGATTTAAATAAAAAAAGTTTTTTTATAAAAAATAAGTTAATCTAAATAATGTTGATTACAAAGTAAACAAATAAATGCAACTTGATAGAAACATATTTAGATAATAATAAATTATATGAAATTTATTAATCCGTGAAAACTTAATCTTTTATAAGTATCTATTTTACCTTCATATTATCTTATAATTAACAATTAAACGTTGTACTTGAAATCTTTTGATAAGTTTATAATTAAAACATAAATATTAAAATCTAAAAAGTTTTACCCTTTAAAATTAATGTTTGAAAATTATTTTTTGTTTATTTACCCACTGTAGATAAGTTGATTAACTGTTTGGTGAATTAAATTTATTCAAGAAACGTATACAACAGTTTATGATTTCCATATTTTTAAATTGAATTTTATAGTTTTAAAAATACTCAATGTCGAATTTATAGCATCACACTTACTATTAAATTAAACTATGTTATTTAAGCCGTTAAAAATTTAAATTTATACAAAATTACTTATTAAATTTTTGTAATTTTATTTATTTTTTTCAATAGAAAGACTAACTTTCTGGTTTAACCTAAAACATGATTCAAACAAAATAAAGCACTAATTTATTGTTTTTATAATCAGCAATAAATGTTCTTAGAGTTTTTCAATCAACGTATAAAATGTGTAATATTATTCTAGTGATTACACTTTCGACCAAGTACAAGATAAATTTATTTAAATAAATAATGAAACCTTCTATACCTCCAATAACGGACGTTATTTTTAAACAACGATAATATGTTCACTATTTTCACTGGAAAAACTTCCAAAAAGCAGAAATTTCTAATTTTTTTAAAAAAATAATGCAAAAAAACGATGAAAGAAAAACGCGTTTACACTGTAGTATAATGATAATGAACTCGTTAGAAAATTGATTTTTACGCTAAATCAAATTGTATTTATGTATTATTTTTTTATATTTATCTAAGTATATACTCGTATTATTTAAATAATTCAATTATTAAATAAAAATATTCAATATCTAATAGTATTTTAATTTAATTAAACTTAATGCATTTTTTTTTTTTTTTTTTACACATTTACCTTTAATGAATTTAAAAACAAAATACCCCCAATAATTAACGAATGAAAGATTGAGAATATCTGGTTTTCTGAGGTTTTACTGTATATTAAATAAACGTTACGATGAAACCATTTTAAACCACCTCTGAGTAGGGCATACATTTATAGCACACAACCACCCCCTGGCCAAAAACAATCCCCCTATATGTGGATCATGTGAAGGCGTAGAGCAGACAACACAGTGAAACACATAATAACGAAATGCCTCAAGTTCGAAGACTTAAGAACCAACCACCACATACCTCATATTCTAGGAAAAGCCTTTCAACCCAACCTTCAATCTAATACCAATATCATCAACATTTTAAAGGAAATTCAATTATATAACTTAATATAAATTTATCCTAACTTAAATTTAAAAGTAAATACAGTATTACCTAATAACTAATGGACTAGTATATAATTTTATTATGTTAAATAAAAAAAAAAAAAAAGAATAAACAACATTTTGAAATTATATTATATATAATCCAAATAGATTATTTTGTTTTGTTTTATTTACATTATTATTAGGCCTCAGCAACTAAGGCTTTTAGCCTCAAGGACAATGTATAAAATTTAAATTTAAAATAGAGGTAGAATAATATTACATATAGTATAAATATATATTTATAGTTAAAAGTTTTTTACTTATTTTATTAATTTTAGTTAGAAAATCGAGAATTTTTTGGTATAGTCTTTATTGAGAGCTTCTCAGGTTGTCTGATAAAGTATTTCGTATGTTTTGAAAGATATGTTAAATGGTTAAGTTAACTTGGCATTTATTACAAATGAGTGCCGTATCTAACTAGGCATGCATAGGCTAAGAAAAAATGTCCTATTATTGCTCTATTGCTCTAGTTTAAATAATTTTCTGTTGTCTTAGTATAAGTACTGATAGATGTACTAGATGTACCATGTTTCTATGTTTTTCTTAAATCTATTTTAATTTTTAGATATATGAATAAAATAGTATAGTAATTTCACCTTACCGTGTTTATTTTTTATTTGATGGAGACATTAATATTATTTATTGGTAAGTCAGTAACTGTGAGATTTAATGTTATTCTAACTATACGAGATCTACTGTTCATCAACTATCTTTGATTTTTGTTTCATATAATAATCTTACTGATTAAATATCAAGACTATATTTTAATTATCAATAATGTTTTTTTTTTTTTTTTGTGTTCATTAATATTAATTATTAACGTGGTATTACATATTAATATATTATTACATATAATAATAGTTATTAAACTCCTCTAAGAATAAAAGAACAAATAAAGAACATTAAGTGAATTTAATATTGAAATATTTATAATAAAACAAATAACAATACTTTGACATAAAACTTATACCTTATTCGATATTTTATTTTGTTGAATCTATGAACCTTAATATTAAAAATTCAATATACGATATAAATCGTAAGGCTTATTAAAACAACTCATATTTCTATAAGAATGATTAAATAATTATAATAAATTATCTAGTACAAATTCAAATATTATTTAATTTAATTACTTTGAAATTAAAAAAAAAAACATAATTATAATGAATAAGTGACAGCAAATAACTATATATTAAATAAATTGTAATTAAATTATAGTTTAAATAAAAACAATATAATTTTATATATTTTTAAGCTTATGGTTTGTTTTGATAAATGTAAATATTACTATTAATTTTCAATATGTTTTATTATAAAAAATATAATTAACTAATAATGTTGTGACCTTATAATTTATCAATTCACATATTAAACATTGTAAACAGTTATGTTTGACAAACAATTAAATTGTGTCGAGTTTACTGAATTATTAGTAATATAATTACACATATTATTATGTTTACAATATTTATATACAATTAAATAAACTTTGACATGTATTTTATAGGGTTAGTTATAGGTTAAAAAAACCTACATTGGCTCGATTTGAATTAAAACGTGACCTCATCGTATTAATATATTATACCTTCAGAATCGTTGCAAAGCGTGAATGAGGGTTTAGCAAATAATTGTAGTAATAAAAATATACTCTATACACGTGCCTTTGATTCTTGATAGGACGATATTGTATGGTGTGCAATAACAAAATACATAACAAATCGGCAAAAGATTATCTGCCCGTGTGTATTGTTTATTAAAATGGTGGGATTACAAAAGATATATGGGTGAAATTCAAAAAAATCGGAAAAACGCTCTCTGTCGTGTTCGTGTCCGGCATACAGAGTCTGCCAATTGCCAAAAGAAGAGAGCACTATCTATGGATCGTGATACATATAATATATTAGCGATGGTGTTCAGGGCATCTTCTGGATCGGGTGGACATTTACTTTGCGTGACGGAATGCGAAAAAAATTCCCACGGGCACTACGATATAGCCATGTAAAAAACGAAAACAATTTCCCAGCTATGATTGAAAAACACCGTATACTACGACATGCGCGACTTCGATTTCTAATTCCAGGTGACTACAATAGCTGAGGAAAGTTTGAAATCTGATTTTCTTATACATCCTGTGTAAAACATACATAATATATTGCAATTTACGGGCCACGGGGAATATCAAGTTCTACTAGGGTATTATGTTGCGAAAAACATTTTTGACAACCGATAATTGATTTTCTATGATATTTTTTTTATGAATGCAAAATATTTATTATTATAACATAATTTAAACACAGTATATGAAAACGTAAAATAATTTAACTGATTCGTTAGATGATATTTTATAAGAAAAAAATTTATTTAAATCATCAAATTTTATTACACCACTCGTTGAATAAACGGAAACACTACGTATGTATAAACAGTAGTTTGGGAGTGTTTTTCTGGGACATATTTTAGCCTATATAGCGTATACGCAAAACAATATGTATAAAAAAAAGTGTTTATGTGGAAAATATTAATATTATTAATATACAGTGAATAGTGGTAAGTGAATATATTATTTTACTTTATTTTATACATACATATTTGTATTATTTGTATTTTTTTTTAATTCTATTTTATCATTACTTGTGACCTTTTATTATTATTTGCAATCGAGTACCATACAGTGTAATTATAAAATATCTAATGTTTAAAATAAATAGATTACTAGTTGAAAATACTTACAGTGAATACATGATTTATAATATTCACATATTATTATGGTAATGGATAATTTGTATAATAATCGTGTTACGATAAATTTATGTTTCGTTAATAACTTTTAAACAAACGAGAAACTTATTTATTTATTTTTTTTTATAGATAGCATATACAAAAAACAATATTTGTTTACAAAATTACATTCATGGTGTGGAGGTGTTTCAACATCCTACTCCCATCCATATTTCCATTTTATCCCATCCTCCGTATTTATTCAAAAAATATAAGCACTATTTGATTCAGGTTACTACAAAATATGTTGTCATATCATCCTTTTTCATAGTTGATATTATTAGTATGAAAATTGATGATTTTAATAAATAGTGTGTATAGCCTCCTTATCCAAATTTTTACTATATATATTCAGTAACTGTTTGATCAATAAAAATAATAAAAAATAAATACCATTGACCAAACTTATTAATTGTTAAATATTTTAATCGGAAGTTCTCATTGCCTGTACTCCAAATTTATTGCGCACTCGTACACACACACACACACACACACATTTGATATACATTATAATATACGTAAAGTGAATAACTACGAGCTGTGGTTTTTCTTATTATTTATCTTTCGTCTCGCTCCGCTTTTTTTCGCTTGTCTATGCGAACGCTATACGAGTGTGCACTTATTCCCCTTACCCAACCATGAAAATAGCTGGTATGCGGTACGAAAACGCGTGTTCCGTTCACGTGATAAAAAAACCCCCCCGTACGGCAAGAAAATAAATAAATTACATATATCGACGCGTGAAATAAAAATTGTCCGTCGGAATCGAAAATTAATGAAGCGTTTGAGAAAGACGACACTGCCGACAATGAACTCTGTGCAGGCGGTATAAAGTGAATCTTACCTTTTCAACGGTGGTCCTTTCTTTGAAGAAAGTAAATTCCAATATATACTCGACTATAATAATAATAATAATAATAATAATAATAATAAATATATAGGTATATACACACACAGTGGAAGGTGGTATAATAGTGTGGTAGTGATGGTGGTAGCATATAGTGTATATTGTAGAAGTTTAATATAATGTACGAGTATACCTTTACGCAGTTTCTATAACGCAGTATGTGGCCTTTGTCACTACACATTCTTATATATAAAGTGATGTACTTAGTCATAATTTATGCTTTTATAATGCATTAATACAAATAATCTGATTTTTTGATTTTTAATATAATATA